>NW_006206595.1:1565055-1583750 GCF_000334495.1 Tupaia belangeri chinensis
GCCCGCCGGGTTCGGGGCCCGCCCCCGAGGCGGGGCCGAGGGCGGGCCGAGGACCGGGGCGGGGACAGAGAGCTTGAGAGGAATGAAGGGGGCTCCGGCAAAAAGAGGAGAGGAGCGGGTGCGGGTGTTGAGACACGCCTGCCAGAGACTGTCCTGGAGGGGGGCCACTCCGGCCGGCGGCAGGGGCATCGACTTGATGACCTCGGCTGCCTCCACTGAGACTCCTTCTTGGGTCCAATGTGCGTGCCAGTGCTCCCGAGGACCCTGTTTGTCTAGTTTGCACATTTCTCCTTTCTTCGCCCCTTCCGCCGCACCTTCTCCGCTCTGCTCACCGCCTGTCTCCTGAGTCCCCAGACGGCCCTCCCCAGTTCCCTCTGCACACCGTCCCTGTGCCGCTACCTTTTACTAGTCACTTCCCTCACTAAGGACGGGAAACCGAGCTCAGGCACACGGACATCTGGCCCTGCTCTTCAATACTTCTTCGAACAGTGGAGATGGGGGCGCCCGGGACAGAAGCGACCTCAGAAGTGGGACATCATCCCTAACCTCTTCCCACCTCCTCCCTTTGGCCACCACCTTTCGGAGAACCAGGGTCTCCAAGAGCCTACGCTCCGCGCATTTGCTGCCCTCTGGCGGTCGAGTGTGAGCAGCACTGGGGACGAGCAGTGGGAGGGCAAAGCTGCCCACTCCCCGGACACCCCACCCTCCCCGAACAGGTCCTGGGATTCCCACTCTCTGGGCTCTGGGCCGTATCCCCTCCCATCCCACCTGGGCTGAGAGGTGAGTGAAGCAGGGCAGGCTGACTTTGAGAGACAGGAGGGACATCCAAGGGCAGAGGGAAGCGGTGGAGTGAGAGAGAGAGAATGAGAGGACAGTGATGCTGGCGGAAGGGCTAAGGGGTAGGAGCTACCCAAGCAGGAGAGACAGCTGGAGGGACTGTGCCATGAATAGTAATGCCACCGCCACCAACCACCTAATGTTGATTGAGTCCTTGGAATGTGCCAGCTTCTGTACTGAGCTCTTTGCATGGATTATCTAATTTAATCATCACAACCACTGTCTGAAATAAGTAGTATTATCATCTTCATTTTATAGGTAAGGGGACTGAGGTTTAAAGAGGTTAAATAATTTGTCCAAGGTCATAAGCTAGTAAGTGGCTGAACTGGGATTTGAATTTAAACCTGAGCAGCCTGACTCCAAAGCCATGTACTTCACTGCTGCACAGTACTTCCAAAGGCCTGTCTGCAGCTTTCCTGCAGTCCTCATTCCCCTGCAGAATTTGACACTATCGATGCAGCCCGCCACACTCTGTCCCTTGGCTTCTCTAACTCTACAGGAAGGAATTTCCCTCCCCACCTCCTTCAATGGCGCCTCCATTTCCTTTGCTCAAGCCTCCTCCTGTTCCCACTACTTAATTCTGCTTATCCCCCAAGGCCGAGGTCGTGGCCACCCTACCTTTCTCTCTCTGCTCCTCCCTTACATAAAAATAATAATGATAACTTGCGCAGGCCCCAGTGGTTAAGCACTGTGCAGAGAAAGCTGGATCCCTGCATGGCCCACCGGGGTTTGAATCTTAGTCCTAGGGATGTAAAAACCTGCTGTCCAGGGCCAGCAAGAGGCATGGGGGTTGAGGTGCTAGACTCCCACATGACCCACTGCAGTTCAAGTTTGGGTCAGTGACTTGCTCTCTCACTTTCTCTCTCTCTTTGGTGAGCACATGTGCCTGGTAGCAAATTTAAAAAATAATAGTAATAATAAACAGACTGGCCATGTGCACGAGCACCCAGGACTGACAGGATGGAGGACTGAACAGACCCTGTTGGGAGTTCTTTTTCTCGCTCTCTGTCTTGTGCATTTACTCTGGTAAAACAAATGACAAAAATAACAAAAACCCGGGGGCAAAAAACCCCAGCAGTAGTAATAGCAGTAACGTAATAGTCATGTGCTAGCGTGCTAGGCATGATGATTACGTAACACTACGCACAGCCCTGTGAGGGGATACTCCACCATCCCATTTTATAGTTGGTAAAACTGAGGTTTGGAATGGCTAAAGAATTTGCCTAATGTCACATAGCCAGTACCTTGGAGCAGTCCTGCCAAAATCGGTGTTGTTCAATGCCCTGCTGCACTCTCCAAGATTATCCGTGCTCACGGCTTTAAATACCTCCTCTAGAGGCAGTAGAGCCATGACCCCTGCAGGAGTCCGAAACCCTAGATTATCCACGTGAATCGACTAAGTAGCTTCGTGACCTTGGACAAGTCCCGTAACCTCTCTGGGTCTGTGTTTTCTCAGCTATCAAAGGGGCCAGTGAAAGGTGGCTGAGACCCGAGGGTAAGTGTAAGGCGTTCAGGGAGGAGAAAGCATTCCCTGTACCTTATGTGTCAGGCACGCCCTACCAACTGCGCTTTGCCACATGCTCTTTTCTAGCCTTTGTTCATGTTCTTTGCTCCAGTCTGGAATGTTCTCTGGGTCACTTTTTAAATCCTACTAACAATTCTTCAAAGCCCAAATCATACGTCACCTGCTCCAAGTTAAACCCCTTTTCCTCTGCTCGTTTCCTTTCTTCCTGCTTAACTCTAGTTGGTCCTTAAGCATCACCACATCCGGCAAGTCTTTCTTGACATCCCCTTGGGCTCCAGACCAGCTAACTGCCTCTGACAGCACTTCTCTCGCTTACCGTCTTACATTTCCTGCTAAACCACGAGCTCCCCGAGAACAGGGAGTCCTGTGTCCTTGGTACCAGGCACAAAGTCTGGCACATAGTAGGTACTCAACATTTTGTTGTTGTTGTTTAATTCAATCTTTGTTAACGTTTCTGTCATAATATTTATGACTTCCTTCCATTTTGCTGGATACATGTCTGTCTCTCTCCCTGAGTATAAAGTCCTTCAAGACGGGACAATTTTATATTTATCTTCATGCCTCCATTGTACCTAGACCAGTGCCATGCTTACAGCTAATTTCCTTTTCTTTTTAAAAATCTATTTATTATTGGGACTAGCTGTTGGTGTAATGGCTACATTGCGGAACTCCCATGTAGTTGACCGAGGTTCGAGTCCTGGGTATAGTGGCTTAAACTCATGCCGAGCTCATGTGTGTGCGTGCCCAAGATCCCGAAAGGAGAATGGAGGAGAAGGGACTGAGGCATGGTCCTCCCCCCGAGGGGTGATTTCTTGTTTTCTGTCTCTCTGTCTCTCTGGCGAGTACACATGCCTTATAGCAAAAACCTCTTAAAAAAAATCTATTTTTTATTATTATTAAAACATTTTTTTTTGAGAGGTTTTCGCTATAGGGCGCATGTGCTCGCCAGACAGACAGAGAGAGACACAGAGACAGAAAGCGAGAAATCACCCCCCAGAGGGGATGGTCACGCCGCAATCCCTTCTCCTCCATTCTCCTCTCGGGATCTTGGGCACACATGCACAAGCGCCTGGCGTGAGTTTTAAGCCACTGGGTCTGGGACGCGAACCACGGTTGACTACGTGGGAATCCAGCGACATAGCCATTACGCTAACTGCTGGTTCTCAAAAACAAATTTTTTTTAAGAGAGATTTTTGCTATAGGGCAAGTATATTGCTGGAGAGACAGAAAGTGAGAAATCACTGCCAACCCCCCCAGGGAGATGGCCACATCACAATCCCTTTTCCTCCATTCTCCTCTCAGAATCTTGGGCACGTATGCACAAGCGCCTGGCATGAGCTTCAAGACTTTGTGCACAGGACTTGAACCTTGGTCAGCCATGTGGGAGTCCAGTGATGTGACCACTATGCCATCTGCTGGTCCCTATTTGTTATTATTTTTATTTTGACCAGAGAGGGACAGACAGAGGGGGAAACGGAGAGTGAGAAAGCAAGCTTCTAGGTCTGGAACTCGAACCATGGTCAGATATGTGGGAGTCCAGTGCCCCAACCACCACACTACCTGCAGGCCCCAACAGCCAATTTTCTTATCTGTAAAATAAGGATGATAACAATAGCTACTCCATAGGGTTGCTATAAAGGGCAAGATGTGAAAAGCACTTTGTAAACTTTAAACTACAAGGACAATGTTGCTTTGGAGTTTGGGAGGAGTTAGGGGTGCAGCTATGGTATAAAGAGAACTCTATTTGGAATCAGATGCTATGGGTTCAAATCATACCATAGGCACATAACCATGCCAACTTATATAAACTACTAAGCCCTTCTGAGCCTTACTATCTGTCTTCCCACTGGTCAGACAGGTATAATGACGCCTACCTTGCTGGGTTGTGACGATTAAATGAGCTCATATACAGAAACATCTGCAGGCCTAGTGCAGTGGAGTGCTCTGTATGGTTCGTGGCTAAACAGGGTTTGATGGGAGATTATTTGAGTTGGATAAGGGTGGCTTCCCTCAAAGCTTTAGTTGCAGACCTCAGATTCCAAGTGTCTGTTGGTCAACTTTGGCTCAATGTCCTCAAGTGAGTTCAGCAACCTCATCCCAGAGTCGCTTCCTCCCCGACCCTCCCCCATTGCCTCTGTCAGTGGTGACTTCTTCTTTCCAGTCCCAGAGGCCTGAACCCTGGAGTCATTCTTAACTCATACCTCTCTTCCCCGCCCCCGCCCCCGGCACCAGTTGGTCGCCATGGCCTGTCAATATTTCCTTGGAAACACCTCACCCACCCTCCCTTCCTCTACTCACATGGCCACTGCCACCAGCTGGCCTGGCCCTTGAGGCTTCCCTGCAGGCCCACATTGCTGGGAAAGCCTCCTAAATCACCTCCTCCAGTCTCAGCTCCCTCTCATCAGCTACCCCATTCACTTCCTCAGACACTGCTCTTACCAAGTTACTGTCCTGCACCAGAATGGCAGAGGCTCCCTATTTCCTACTGTATAAAATCTAGCCCCCCAAGCCCTAGCCCACAGATCTACTCCCCCTGTGGGCTCCAGGGAGCTAGGACTCAAAAACAGGCACACTCATCTTCCTGCTTCTCCTCTCTTTCTGGATTCAGCACCTGCACCCCCTCACCTCCCTGCACTCACTACCACCAACCCAAGTCTCAGCGCTTCTCTAGATAGGGCAATTCGCTGGGGCACTAAATGAGAAAATGCATATAGAACACTTAGCACAGTGTCTGGCTCTGAGCGAGGTCTCGACATGGAGCAGCTGTCTTATTGTCAGTAGTATACCAGATAGCCGACAATACTCATCATCGACTCAAAGTAAGGAAATGGGGCCATAGGAGAGATAGGATAGGAGGAGAAGGCAGAGGTGGGTCTGAGGAAGGAGGGGTCTGGTCGTTACTCACGGTGCTGTAGTTGCTGAAGAGGCCCAGGGTCGGAGCCGGCTCCAGTGGGAAGGGCAGGATCTGCTTGAGGTCCAGAGGGGGCTGCCTGCTGGGGGGAGAGGGAGGGGCCCCGCCCGGCTCAGGCTGCCTGAAGGGCAGAGAAAACATTTTGTGGGGCAGGAAGACTGAAGCTTGGGAATCCCACCCAAGTCCGTTGGTCTAGTTCCCTAGCCAGGGCCCCCTCTCTCAGAAGTGTGAGCCCCCTCCCCGTACACGCACACGTATGTGCACACGTACACTTCCCCTGCTGGCTCCGGAGCACTGGAGCATGGTGCCTTGTGGGCCTGGGGGAGGGTGTAGACACAGCCTTCCCTGTAGAGGTGGTTTTCACTTCTCCCTTCTCCGACCTCCTTCCTCGGAGACCTTCAGACGCGTTACAGACCCAGGAAGAACCTAGACCTTTCAAAGGTTGTTTTCACCAGAACTCAGAGCCCCAATCCCAGGCCGCTCCCTCACTTTTCCTTTTCCCCAGGAGACCCTAAAGCTTTGTATTACCCCAGGAAGAACCAAGTGAAGGGGGTGCTTATTCCACTGCCCAGAGGGGAATACTGAGGCCTAGATCTGCAGGGGGCTGCTGAATCTTTCAGGATCCCTGGAGTTAGGATCTCATCCCAGTTATAATTCTTAATGAGCTGCGGACATCTCTGGGGTTCGGGAGTGGGTGGGTGACATTTACTCGGGAAGGTGGACCACCTGGGCCTTTCTCAGGGCCCCCTTTCCCGACCTTTCTGTCTACCCCATGCCTCTCTGTCTCACTGGGGTGCTCAGCTCCAGTTCCGCAGGAGGAACGTGCCTCTGGGGGGGAAATGCCTGGGTCTGCCCCAAGGGGAAACGAAAGCCCAGCCCAGCTAATCAACTACCCCCTCAAACCTGCTTCTCCTCTCCCCCCACAGTCATGGGAGGAACACCAGGCTCCAAAGAGGCCCTCAGGACCCTTCTAGGCTTCCACTAGCTTAGCTTCCTTTGCAACCCTGCTGTCCACCAGTTGTGGGGAGCTCTGGCTCCCTGCCACTATCCAGCAATCCCCTGCCAACAACAGGGGCTCCCAGGAACAGCGCAAACCCAGAAGCTGCATGTCTGGTTCCGTCCTCCTTGACCTTACCAGGGCAGAGGGTCCCTGGGATCCTTTCCTGTTCCCTTCAATAGAGACTGCCCCTTTTCATACCTTCAGTTTCTGGTGCCCGCTGCCCCCAGGCAGTGGCCTGGCCCTGGCCCCCCAGGGGCCTGGGCCTGACAGCGTCCCCTTCCCTTGGTTCTGCCCTCTGCCCCCTCCCTTGCCAGCCCCCTCCCCCAGCCCAGTCAGTAGAATCAGCCAATCAGAGTCCTAGAAAAGTGGGGCAGAGGGGAGGGCGGGGGAGCAGGGATTAGGGGAATCTGAGGCGAGAGGGAGGGGGTGGGGAGGGCTCAGGCACAGCTGGGGGCAGGGAGCTGGTCCAGAAAGGTCTGGAGGGGTCTGTCTTTTCCACCCAGTGCCAGGATGGGGTGGCCAGGGTGCTTGAGGCACAGAGGGGTCAGGGCTGCTGGGAGCTTGAGCTCCAGAATTTTAAGGGCTAAGGGGAAAGGTAGGATGCTTGGCTTTGGTCCTTGAGCGGCCGGGGGCCTGAGTGCCTGTGTCCATGTCCTCCTTTGCCACCTTCAGAGTTGGGATGGGGTGGGAGAAGAGAGACTGATGGACAAAGAAAGTGAGCGAGAATGGGAGCGTGGTGGAGGCAGAAATAAGCAACAGAAAAGGTACAGAGACACAGAGAGAAAAAAGGACAGACAACAATCGAGAGATGGAAGAGTGAAATGACATAAAAACAGACACAGAACTAGACGCGGAGCTCGAGCCTAAGTAGAAAGACAGAAGCTGGGGAGAACGAGAAAGATGAAAGGAGAGAGAGGGACAGGCTGACGGGGCAGCTTGACCATCTCCCCTTCCTGGTCTGTCCCCTCTGTGCCCCCCCTCCTCGCTGCCTGGCACACGAGGCCAGGGCAGCCTTAATGAGCCCCGGGTGGCACCAGGAATGGTGCGAGAAACCTGAGTGCTCCCAGAGTCCCCAGCACCAGCACCCCCCACAGCTGGTTTGGCGCTGGCACTGGCCCTGCTCCTGCCCAGAGCACCAGAGACCATGGCTTGGCTCCCTGACCCTTTCCCTGGCTCCAGACCCTCTAGGCTCCCACCCCTCAAACCCGTCTTAGAGGAGAGAGCTGAGTTCCTGAAAAAGAAGCAGAAAACAATTTCTCGAGGAGCCACTATATGCCAGGTAATGAACTCCCAGCACTGGCACATTTAATCTCTGAGGTTTTAATCTCTGATTCTACGAAGTAGCTGATACTACTTTTTCCGTTCCATACGAGGAAACTGAGACTTAGTGAAGTTTAAAAACTTGGCTGATGTCACGTAGCCTGTTAGAACCGGGGCTGGATTTGAATCAAGATCTGCCGCACTCTATAGCAAATTCTTTCTCTGCTACATCACTCCCCAAGGGCTCCAGTGTAACTCTGAAGCAGAGCTCTGAACACAGGCTTCCATCTTGTTCAGGAGGAAGGGGAAAGGCAAGTCCATGCACTTTCTGGGGTCAGAGTCCTCATTTTTGCTCCAATGGAGAGGTGGCAGAAAACAGGTAGAGGGGTGAGAAAAAAGGGTCCGCCGCCACTCTGTTCTCTATGGCCGGCAACTCATCTTTTCCACTGATGCGAGCCCTGGAGGTGGGAGGCGGGGGAAGGAGAGGGGGAAGTGGGAGGCAGGGGTGAAATGAGGGTAGAGCGAGGGGAGGAAGCACTGGCAACTGGAGAGTCATTGTCCCCTTCCCAGGTTCCTGAGTTCACTCCACCCTGAGGCCTGAGGTGGGGACAGGGCAGATGGCAGCTTATGGGCGGGCAGAAACAGGCTCTTGGTTTCATGTCACCCGAATCTCAGGCCCCTCTCCCTCTTTCTGAGAATAATGAGTTGCCACGTTTGGAGGGCTTACTGTGGCGGGGCAGTTCACATACACAGCCTCCCAGCAAAGGTGGCCCTGCTCTCTGGCTGGGTGACTGGCTAGTTTCTTGGACTCTCAGTCTCATTTCTCACCTGCCAAGTGAGGACACCAGTACCTGCCTCACAGAGTTCTTAAGAGGATTGAAGGGATCCATGTACAGTGCTGGCAGGCCACACTGAGAACTCAATAAACGTTTGCTGAATAAAGGAATCCTCGTCTTATAGGTGATGCCAATTGGCTCAGAGAGGGTGAGTTAGTTGAGCAAGGTCACACAGCTAGTGAAGGATTTGAACCTGTCTGTCTGGCTCAGAGACAGCGCTCTCAGGCACTACGCTTTCCTGGGTAGGCTGGGAAAGGGAGGGGGGAAAGGCAGGAATTACATGTAGGAAGGTCTCAGGAAGAAGGAACTGAGGTAGGAAACCTGGGGTGTTTGACATCTGTCTTCAGGTGAGGGCT
The DNA here is from genome assembly GCF_000334495.1 of Tupaia belangeri chinensis. Lineage (NCBI taxonomy): Eukaryota > Metazoa > Chordata > Mammalia > Scandentia > Tupaiidae > Tupaia > Tupaia belangeri. The sequence goes on from NW_006206595.1 coordinate 1,573,781, forward strand.
TCAGGCAGGTTTGGAGAAAGGTAGAGAACAAACGAGTGCGCGTGTGTGTGTGGGGGGACACGGGCGCACACGCATGCACGCATGCCACCCACGTCAGGCAGGGCAGGGAGGAGCTGGAGCCTGGCAGGGGCAGGCCACTCCAGAGGGAAGCTCATTAGAGTAATTGCCTCCAGCAGATAGAGCCCCACCCAGCTCCATGGGGACTTGCTAAATGCTTTATTAAAGACAGTTGCCAACACACTGTGGGGGGTGAACCTGCAGACCCTTGGATGGATGTCTGTCTGTCCACATGCACATCCTACTTATACTTAGCCTTTGGCATTTTGATCCTGCTCAGGTTTCCTGCCAGCCCTAACCAAGACCAAGCCACATCTGGCCCTCTCCACTCCACCGAGACCTGGTCTTTTCCTTTTTCCTTCTTCTCTTTCCCGCTAGGTCCAGAGCCCCAGCCTCTTGGCTACCTTGCATGGGACCTGGGGCCTAGAGCCCGGTGGTAAAGAACAGGAGTGTCTGCTGTGAGCTGGCTCAGGGAGTGGCTGGCCTGGGTAGGAGCAGGAGCCAGGAAAGGTGTTAGGGTAGGGCTGTGGGTTAGTGTTGGTCTGAAGACTGAGCCAGAATGAGATTAAGATCAGAGAGTGGTATTGGGGTTAGGGTTGCAAGTAGTCAGGGCCCAAGGTGGTGAAAAGCACAGGTTAGCGCTGGTTTAAAATGAGAATTTGACTCTGGAGCCAAGGGAGAAATCAGGAGCTCATCTCTAATCCACCTCTCTTCCCCTTCAGACCTTTGCCATCTCCTCCCTTAGAAATGACTAAAATCAGGTGGGGGTTTGGGGGGCCTCAAAGCTCTGAGTATTTTCTTCTTGACTGAGTCCCATGTATCTATCTGTCTCGGCTGCCTCGATTCCCCCATCCTGGCAGGAGTCAGGCTGAAGACTGGAAAGGCTTTGAAGTCAAAGATGAAAGAGACAAGGGGATGATTATGAACAACTATCCAAAACATCATCCTTAATAACCCCAGGTTGGATGCGGGTAGGGGCGGGGCCTCTGGGAGAGGTGGCCCAGAAAGAAGAGCAGGGAGACCCCTGGTAAATCTATCCCAGCCGACTGGAAAAGCCTCCAGTGGCTCCGTCCTCTTACCCTGCAGGGACTCCAAAAGGATGGTACTGAAAGGCTCCACCGGGAACCTGAGTGCACAGCCCCCACCTTAACCAGGGGCCCAGATTCTAGGCGTTGAGCAGGCAGCTGGACCTCACAGACCAGGCAAGGGCATCTTAGGTCTCCTCCAGGGTCACCGTGCACACGGCCTCAGTGGACCTCAGCATTCAGACCTGAAAACCTTGGTATGGGCCTTGAGGGTGGGCCTGGGCCCTGGCTGGCAGTTGCCTCCCTCTCTCCCTCTCACAGAAGGCTACGGAGTGTGGGCCCCACCGGCTTTCCCTCCCCCTCTGAGCCTGGCACAGGACGGGGTTAATTACAGGGTCCATCCTCCGGGGAGATGTGGTAGGGTCCAGCTGGTGGCTGGGGCACCAGTTTCAGAGAACTTGGCCTCAGGCATCCTCCCCGTGATGGTGACGGGGTCTTGGTTGGGCTCAAGCAGGTCCCTCCCTGATGTCCTCTGCAGGTCCTGCTGACCAGGGAAAGTGGTGCTCGCACGTGCCTGAGCTGAGCGAGCGTGACGCTGCCTCTGGGGCCTGTGCCCAGGGTGGAACCAGGGTGCATGGATTGCACAGGTTGGAGGAATGTGGAGCCTGTGCTCTGGGGGGCCGAGTCCAACAGGGCTGGCTGGCGGGAATCACTCTAGGGTGGGGGTAGCGCTCACAGAAGGGAGGGGGATACCGGCTCCTGCTAGAGATGCTCTTGGGAAGGAAGCAGGCAGCCGTCATTCATGCCTTCGTTCACTCATTCATTTCATAGAGGGAAGGAGCGCCAGGAGGGGTGAGACGTAGAGTGGTGAGGGAGACTGAGGGCACGCGGGGAAGGAGAAAGGATGGAGGGTAGAAGGGTGGGGGGAGGCCACTAGTGGGAAGTCAGTCCATGGGGTAGGAGGGCAAATGATGGAAGGAAGAAGCCCTGCTGCTGGGTAGACAAATAGCAGAGGGCCCGGGGGAGGGATGAGGGCAGGAACCACTCAAGCCCTCGGGCACCTGCATGGAACCAGAAGACCCCAGTGTGGGGCAGGGAGACCACAGGTGTCTGGGCCTGGTGGAGGTTCCCACCATAAACAGGCCCAAGGAACCGGCCTAGCCAGGGCAGAGGGCGGAGGGCAGAGGTCAGAGTAGGCCTGTGGACTCTTGTGCAGGCAGGGCGGAAGGTAGGGAGCTGATGCAGAGCCCAGAGCTCGGCTAGGCCCTCTCCTCCCCCACCCTGGGGCTCCCTTCCCGATGTAGGTCATGAGGATGGGGTGGCTGTGGCCGACGGGCTGTCAGAACCCAGCGGGACTTCCCCTCCCCCACCTCACTCTCCCGTCGCCCCTCCCTCTCCTGGTGCCCCCGGCCCAAGGCAGGGGTGGAGGGGAAGAAGGAAGACGGGAAGGAAGGGCCCAGACTGCCTGAGCAGGGAGAAAGGGGCAGGTCCCGGCGTGTTGGGGCAGGATGGCTGCGGAGACAGGCTCTGAGCCGCAGGAGCCCTGGGATGGACAGTTTCCCACCCTCTCTTCTCCCCAGCCCCATATCTCTAGCCCTCAGGTTCCTACCTCCCACCACACTCACCTCGAAGCTACACCCACCATCTCCCCCCTCCCGCCCCCCACTTCCTCCTTCCCTCTTATCCTGGGCCCAGAAGGATGTCGGAGTGTCTAAGCCAAGGGTCGGGAAGACGCAGGGGGGGACGGGTCAGACCCTTTCCCCCAACTCCAGCAGCCCAGGACCGGCCCCCTCCCCCAGCCTCTCGTAGACTGTCATATAATATTCATGAGCCTCATGAATACGCAATGTTCTCATTATGGGGCCGGGGTCTCACTCCGCTGACTCCCCCTTTGCCGCTCCCTAGATTACCAGGAGAGCGGCAGCTAGGGGAGAGGGAAGAGGGGACCCCAGATGTGGAGCCAGATGAAGGGGGAGGGGGAACCGGTCGCTGACGGGCGGCCGCAGTCACCGCGGTGCGGGGAGGTTGGGGGGTGACCCACTGAGAGGCACCCAGGAGCCTGGAGCCTGGAGTCGCAGAGCCCACTCACCGAGGATCATGCTGGGGACCCAGGCGCCCGGGGGTCCGCGTCGCTCCGCAGCAGGTGAAGACGGGAGGGGGGGCCTGGGCGCCGAGGGCTCCGCGAGGGGGCGTCCTGGCCTCTCCGGCTTCCTCCCGCCTCTGCTCGCCGCCCTGGTCTCGGGGCTTACGGTGTCGCTGCAGCCTGGGCTGGGGGGCCAAGACGTCTGCCAGACCGTGCGAAGAGACAGAAGGAGCAGGAAACTAAGATGCCTGGGGTCCCAGCCAGGGCTGAGGGCGGGACGTCTGGGTCTAGGCTGATGCAGGGCGGGGTATGTCGAAGTACTCTGGGAGGGATGGAACTGGGTTGGTGGGACCCCTGAATCCCCTCCAGAATGACGTGCTGGGGCGGGGCCGAAGTAGGTGCGGCAAGAATGTTTAGGTCCTGGTTTGTTTTTCTGGCTTTGGAACAATATGCTGGGGGTTGGGGCCTGGAGGCGAAATGGAGGGTCGTAGATAGATCCCAGGTTGATCTCTGGCTGGGGTGTGAATGCCTGGGCCCTCCGGGAAGGTCTGAGTGAAGCTACTGGAAATCAGTGAACACGAGGAAGGGGAAACAGAAGCAGGTAACCAGGATCGCCAGGACAGCAGGACGATGACAGAAGATCCAGAACTGAGGCACGATCTTGTGGAGATGACCTGGATTGGGGTGTGTGTATGTGTGAGCGTCTACCCAGGGCCGAAATCCAGGCCATTCCCTGCTAATGTGGGCTTCTATTGAAGAGGACCGGTGGGGGGTGTTTGGTGGAGGTAGGGGAGGACAGAGTGTGCAAACTGAGGGAATGCTGGGGGCGCCTGCAGGACACAGGGAGCTAAGGGCCGACCGGGGAACGGGGCTGCGGGTGAGCACAGCTGGAGTCTGGGAGTCTGAGAAGTGCCTAGGGAAGATGTAGCCCGGGCCTGTCTGTACCTGCCTTAAGAGGGAGGATGGCAGGCGGATTTCCCAGAATGCCAAGCAGTCCGCTTCAGGCCAGCCCCAGCCTGAGGGAAAGGGGGTGTGGCTGGGAACTAGAACTCTTGGGATTTAGGAGGGTGGAGGCAGAGAGGAGGGGGTCTGAGAAAGGGACTGGATTCTTGGAACTCTTCAGGAAGGGTTCTGGAGGGAATTGGGGACTAAATGGCCAGTTAAGGTGCAAGAAGTTGGAGTTCCAGCTTCTGGGCCCCAGCAATCTCTTGCCCTCACCCCGTTGATCTGGTGTAGAGAAAAGATCTAGGGCCATCTCTGTGGCCTGCTGGTTAGGGCGACCGGATCTCTCATGGCTAACTGTGGTTTGAGCCTGGCCCCAAAAGCTTGAGAAACACGCCAAACATGGGTGTGTACATTCAAAGTCCTGATAGACTGGGAAAATTAAGAGGGATCGAGGCATTCCCTGCTCTGTTGAGGGGAATCCTTTCTCCTCTGTCTCTGACTGTGGTGAGTCCACATACCAAATAAATAAAGAGACAGAGAGACAGAGGGAAAGTGAGATATCACACTCTCAGGGGAAAGGAGGGATGGCCACACTGCAACCCTTCCTTTTCTGTTCTCTCAGGATTTTGGGCATGCACACAGATGTGCCTGGCGTGATTTTCAAGCTGCCGGGCCTGGGACTTCAACTGTGGTTGGCTACATGTGAATCCAGCACCTTAACCACCACACCATCTGCTGGCCCCCATCTGGGAAGTTTTTAAAAAATCTGTTTCTGCACCTGCCAAGATGCTCCAGTTCAAGGGCAAGAGAATGCTGGGGATGCCGGTGCCTTGGTCTTGTTCTGATTCAGAGCCCCAGACATCTCAGGGCAGTGGGGCTTTGCTGCCCAAGTCTGGCCTTGGGAGAGGAGATGAGGTCACTGAGTCCATTGGACGAGGTCCTCCTAGGCTAGTCTCAGAGCCTAGTGGTTAACAGAGCTGGCATTGCCTGAGTTCCAGCTTCGGTAGCTTGAAAAACATGCTATGTGTGTGTGCCCCAAATCCCAACAGGATGGAGAAATGGAGAAGGGATTATGGCGTGATCATACCCCAACTGGGGTTGCTTTCTCCCTCTCCCTCTCTCAGGCACATACACTCACTCTCTGGCAGGAAAAAAAAAAATCTTCTCACTCTGGATCCCACCCACCACCGCACCGTTCAACTCCAATATCACAAAGATTGCTTCTCCTTAGACCCAATCCTCCTTTCCTCTTCTCACTCTTTCTTCTCCTGCGTGAACTAAACAGGGTCAGCATCAGGCATGGCTGGTCAGTGATGGAGACCCCTTTGCCCCCAGCCCTTGTCCACTTTCTTACAGTGCCCCCAGGGACTCTGGGTTACAGAGCTCTCAGAAAAAGGGTTGCTTAGCTTACCAAGGGGAGGCAGCTGGCTAGAGGGCGGGGTGACCTTGCAGGCAGCTTTGGGGGGGAGGTGGACAGTGTGCAGGGTGAATTCATTATTGATGAGCCCTGCACCCCGGGCTACTAATGAGCCCAGGCCGGCTGCTCTAATTGATGTCAAGAAACTTAAGACCCCCAGATCAGCTTCCCGCCTGCCAGCTGCCTCTCAGAGCCCCCTTCCCCTCTCTGCCTCCCCTCCCCCGCCACTCTCTTCACTTCCTAGGGCTTCCTTCCTTCTCTCCATCTCTGTCAACTGAGACAAGAATAGGGCTCAGGCCTTCTCGCCTCCCCCTACCCCTGCTCCTCCGGATCATTCTAGTCCTCAAGGCGCACTTGCTCTGGAGGGCTGAGAGATCTGGGAGAGGGAACAGAACAGAATCTGAGAATTATTGCTCAGGGACAGAGTGGCTTGTGCTAGATTACATCTGCGCATTTCTGGGCCCAAGGAATTCCTTCCTTGCATGTGCATCCATGGAGAGACCATGTCACCCTTGTGAAAGTACAGAACCATCACACGGTGACACCCCCATAGCTCCAGCCACATACTCACAGCCTACTTCCCCTCCTCATTTCCTCCCGACAACAGTGAAAGAAATGCCAGATGTGACCCCTAGAGTTTGCTGTCACCCCCTTCTCTCTCTCAAGAGCAGAGACTCTTCTTGATGTAGCAAAAGTATGAGATTTCCTTCCTTGAGAACTTCGGGTATCTTATACCATGGCAGCCGTCCTTGCCAATACTGGGTGCTTCTTTGCCTCGTTTCTTCCTCCCTGTTATTCCCTCTTCATTTGTGGGTTCAGGGAAGACATTCCTGAGGTATAGAATTCTAAGAAGTCCTAGATTGGAGTGTGGTCCAGGCTCAGACTTCCAGGAGAGGGCTATTTTGAGGTGAAACAGGCCGCTATGCAGTTAATACAAATAGCTCCGTGTGATGGGGAGAGGGTGAGGTAGTCCTCATACCCTCCCTTCCCAAAATTCCTATAAATTTGTGGGTATGCTGCCCTCTGGTGGCTAAATTCTGGCCTAGTCGGACACGGACATCTTCGCCTGCAATAACCCCATTTCTCTCCTTTTTGCTGCACATTAGGATAGGCCTGGAGGAGAAAAGAAGACCCGGAGGGACTATCTTACTTTATAGGGTCTCTTCAAAGAGCTGGACTATATGACAGGTTGGTTAAGAAAGAAGGTTTTCATAGATAAGTCTGCATTTGACGCTACTCTGCCACTCACTCTGTGACCTTGGGCAAGTAACATAAGCCCCCTGGGCCTCAGTTTCTCCTAGTATAAATAGGGTTAAGAGTACCTACTCCACGGAACACAAATAAAATGAGATAATGTATATAAACTATTTAGCACCCCCTTTCCCGTCAGCATACAGTAGCAATGAAAAAAAACAAAACAAAACAAAAACAACCTAACTGGCAGTGTTTTTCTTCCAATTTAGTTCCACGGCTTTTTCCTCAACTCATTCTGATTTGGGGAAGTCCAGGTGAGTCTTCTGGACCATCTTCCCTAACCTTCGACTTCGATCTCTGCATTCTCTAGTCCTCGAACCCAAAGAGAAGTGGTTCCTTCCCTTCTCACTTAGGGGTGTTGGGGACCAGATCTCTAGAGTTTGGGTGAGGGGCTGAAGAATCAAGCCTTCCTTTCTTCCCTTTCATCAACTCTTTTACCTAAAATAAGGGACCCTAGAAACTAGCTTCACAGTTGCTTGGGGTCATATTCCTGGCTCCCAATGGTAAGAAGCTGTGAGAGACACAGGCATCTCCTTCCTACCAATTCGGCCGATTCTAGATGGGTTTGAAAAGCGCGGGGCAGGAGGACAGATTCCAGCTCTGGTCAGTGAGGGCACTGGGTTGGGTTTATTGCACTTGCAACAGAGTTTAAATAAGTCCTGGGTGTCTGGGGCCGAGGTGACGGGAGGGCTGGGTGGGGAGAGGAGGGGCAGCGTCAGTGCAGCTGGCGGGCAGAACCCAAATCCTGTAGGCCCAGGGCAGTGGGCTCCTCTTTCTCTGGGGGACTCGGAGGGCCTGTATCTGGCCAGCCTGAGGTTCCAGATCTGTTGCCATCAGGATCCTGGGCAATTCCTGACTTCTCCCAAGCTGAGGGTGAACTGGGCCTATAGATCCGGGTCTGGAACAGGCCCAAATGTAGTCCTGGATCTGGCTGGATTGGGTTACCAATGTCAGAGTCTGAGTTCCAGATCAACCCCAGGCCTCAGAACCCCATCTGAGTTCTACTTCCCCTTGGAGCTGGGTTCTGGGCCAGCACTGATCCTTGTTTGGGATCTGTCCTGAGCTGGTCCTGGGGCACCATCCACAGTTAGTGTTCCTTGTTGGCCCACCAGGGTGGGGGATGTCCAGAGCTGCCAGGTCTCACTCCCCAGGTTTCAGGTTCTTTGCTGGGGGCTTCTGGCAGGGCTAAGGACGGAGCTTTGCAGGTTGGAACTAGACAGGAAGTCCTTGTGGTGTCTGAACCAAAGAAATGCCAGTAGATTCCTTAGTTCCCAGTTGTCTTCAGGAAACTCTCTCCAAAATGCAAAAGCTGCATTTTGGGGCCTCTGTCCTTGGATCTGAGTTCCCCCATCCATGAAGAGGGCATGTGTAAACGAGGGTCCTTCACAGTGCATGGGGGGGAGGGATCCCCAGCTTCTCACCCCCCGGCTCTGGCCCTTCAAGTATGTCTCTGGGCTGGGGAGAGGAGCATCTCCCTGGCCCTCAGCACCTTCAAAAAGCACTCAGTCCCCTCTCTGTCATAGACAGATGGTGGGGGACTGGGTCTTCAGGATTGGGAGTCTGGGATCAAGAAGACTCAGGCATCAGATGTGGCTGGAGGCTTGAGCTGAGCTTTCTCCATGGCCGTGCCATATGGGAGGGAGCGTTTGAAGAATCCGAGCTGGTGAAAGGGAAAGGAAAGAGAGTTTAGGTATTCTAGTTTCTGTTTCTCCCTGGCCCTTGTTCTAAAAGGGAATGAAGAGGACTCTGGTGCCTCCAACATTCCTGTTTTACAAAAGTAACTTCTGAATTCAAGCTAAGACTTCAAGAGGTCCAATGAGCTGAGGAGGGCTAAAATTAGGAGTGGTTTGATATGGGTGGTTGAGTATCTTTCCCCAGTGCCATAAAAATGACTCCTCTTAAACCAAGAATGGCAAGGTTTGAACTTAAGAGCCAAGTCTGATTGCCTAGTAGCGGTTGTCTCTCTCTCTCTCTTTTAATTGCTAGAGGGCACATGTGGTCACCAGAGACACAGGGAGAGTGAGAAAGCACACCCCCACCATGGGGCATGATCGCACTACAATCCCTTCTCCTCCATTTCTCAGCCTGCTGAGATTTGGAGCACACATGCATATGTGCCTGGAATGTTTTTCAAGCCGCTGGAGCCAGGACTCCAGTTGCAGTTGAGCATGTGAGGCCCAGCTTACCTTAACCAGCAGGCTATGGAGCCAGCCTGTGGCTGCCTCTTGAGGCCATGAATCACTTCTAGGAGATGAGCAATTAGTCATGGCTGCCATGGGTTTTTTGAGAAAGTGATAGCACAAATGCCATACATTTACCATCTACAGATTGCTCTGCTTTTGCAAATATAGGGAAACTCATCTTGAGTCCAGAGGACTCTTTCTAAACCAGAGGCTGTAGAATGAAAGGCGGGCTCCTGTAGGAGGGATCAGAATGGGATGCATGTAGCCAGGACAGAAGTGGAAGAGCATAGCTGGAGAACTGATTTGGAGGAGGACTTGGGCCTGTGCTGAGTCAAAGGCAGAGCCTGACGAGACAGTGGCCAAGTCATAGGCAGGATGTGGCTGACCTTGTAGAGGATGTAGATGAGCAGACCCAAGAGCAGGAGGCCAAAGAGGATGGCTAGGATAATGATCCACAGGGGGACACCTTGACTGCCTTCCGCCTTGGTCCACTGTACGGCTGTGGCCACCTGAGGAGCAAAGGGGGTATGGTCACTGAGAACCCAGAAATTCCTCTTCCCCTATGCTTGGCCCCTATTTGTCACTGGATCTAGACCCACCCCCTGCCTCTTATTAGAGCTAACTCCATTCTGAGCTTAAGTTTACATCGCCATGGGGCCAGCACATGGAGTGGTGATCAAGGTGCTGGACGCTCTCACATGGCTGACCACGGTTCAAGTCCTGGACCTGATGGCTTACTTTCTCACTCTCTCCCCCCCCCCCCATCATGTCTCTCTCTGGTCAAATTAAAGTAAATGACTGAATAAATAAAAATCAATAAATACTTCTTTAAAAAAATTTACATTCCCAAAAAGTGCAGCATTGTCTCGTACTTTTTAGTCTTCACATCTGCGATTCCCTCTTCAGAACATTCCTTTCTCGAATGATTAGAATGATTAGTCTGGTTAGTTCCTGTCTTAGCTTGATCATCACCTTGTCCCCCCCCCCCCCCGGCTTCTCTGAAACA
>NW_006206595.1:1584174-1604860 GCF_000334495.1 Tupaia belangeri chinensis
TGTTGTTTAATCCCCCTTGCCCCCCCCCCCCCAGGTTTTTAGCATAGAGCATGTGCACTCACCAGAGAGAGTGGGAAAGTGAGAAATTATCCCCCAGGGGGAAATGGTCATGTTGCAATCCCTTCTCCATTCCCCTCTTGGGGTTTTGGGCATGCATGCACATGTGCTCAGTGTTTTTCAAGCTGCCGGGCTCGGGACTTGAACCACTGAGTCAGCCATGTGGGATCCAGCACCTTAATCACCACACCACCTGCTGTCCCAGACATCACTTCTTTTAGGAAACCTTCCTTGCCCCAGCAGGACTGGGTTCAGGTGTTCCTATACTGTGTTTTCGTAAACATTCTGACACTTGTCATTGTGTGTCTCTGTCTGTTAGACTGTGACCTCCAGGAACAGTTACTGTGTCATCTTGCACATTACTGTAAGTCTGACACCTGCATAGTGCCCGGTGCATAGTTGCTAAATAATAAGGCCAGCCCCCACCTAGGCCCCAGTCCTAGTTCCAGCACTGAGCCCCGTCTTCCTTAGCCAGGACCTCTGGCCCTGGGCTCACCTGAAGTTTCTTTTGGGGTAGCTGCCGAGGCAGGATTCGGTAGGGCATCTTCAAGGCTTCATATACAGCTTCACACTGTAGGCTAAATGGCTGGTGCTCTCGCTGTGGGCAGGGAAAAGGGGTCAGGACAACCCTGCCTGGGACCCAGAGGACACAAGGTTCTTCACAGTCCGGCTCAGATTGACCTTTCCTATTTTTGACTCATTCTCTACTGAGTCTTTCTCTTGGTGTTTCTTATATGATGTAACAAAAGTGTAACTGAATAGTCATAACTAGATAATGCATAATTAGATGATCACATGTATAATACATTTTTATTTTTGAATAGGAATGTGGGTTAGCACCCAAGACAATGCTGGCCCATAATGTGTGCTCAAGAAATCACTGTTCTTTACTATTCATACATTTGCTTGCCTCTCCACTATGGGTTTGTCTTCCATCTCACTGTTTTCCTCTCATTCTTTGCATACTGGTTATCCTCAGCCCTCCTCCTCCTCTGAATGGGTCTGAAAAGGGAAGCTATTGCTCCCAGTGTGGCCACTAGGTGGCGCCAAGGACACACAGCTTGGTCTGGTGAAGGGCAAGGGAGGGGAATGCCTGAGTTTCCTTCACCAAAGGAGAGGAGGGTAGGCCAGGGGAAAAGAGAGGGTCAATTCAGGAAAGCCAAAAAGTCAGGGGGGTCAGGGCTGAGATAAGGCTTCCTCACCTGCAGGATGGTCTTGGCCCAGACTCGGAAATGCAGCTGTAGACTTCGGCTCTCTTGTCTGTGCAGTGGCCCAAGCTCACAGCGCAGCCTAAAACACTTAGCCTCTGGACATTTCTGGAAAGAAAGAAGAGGCTTGAACCCACGGCCCTACCTTTCCAGTGGCTCTGAGAACCCAACTCGGGCCCAGACCTCTTTCCCAGTACAACTTACCAGGATCTGAGGTCCCGAGGAGGCAGGGCTCCGGCCTGGGGCTTCCCGTCTTTGCAGGTGGTGCAAGGAACTGTCAGGATCCAGCTGTAAGAGGAGGGAGACTGTTTGCTTCCTCTTCCATGTTATTACAGATTCTTGGTCAGCCTGCACCTGGGTTCCAGAGCAGCTTCAACCTATGCTTTCATCTCTTTACTGATCCAGTCACTTGACCTCCTCCTAGGCGCAAGGCACTGAGCTCAGCATTGGAATAAATAAAACGCGGTTTTGGAGGCATATGTGAAGATACGTAAATCAGGGAGAGCTCAGCATTGGAATAAATAAAACGCGGTTTTGGAGGCATATGTGAAGATACGTAAGTCAGGGATTGTCCTTCTTCCTGCCTTAGGGCCTTTGCAGTGTCTGTTTCCTCTGTTTGGAATGTTCTTCCCCGAGTCTTCATAGATAGTTTCATTCTTGTCTTTCAGATCTCAGTTCAAACTCTTACTCTCCAAGGTTTTCTTTGATGACTCAACTCAGAGTCTCCAGGCTCCTCACATTAATACTGCACTTCTATCACTTTTTTAAAAATTGCCAGATGGCATGTGTACTCGCTAGAGAGATGAGAGAGAGGAGAAAGTACTCCCTAGTGGGGTGTGGTCATGTTGTAATCCCTTCTCCATTTCCCCATCTTGTTGGGATTGGGATGCTGGGCATGCATGCACACACGCCAGAGGAACTGGGATTCAAACCACAACCATGAGGGATCTCGCTCATCTAACTACTCGGCTACACGGCTGGCCTTATCACTTTTAAATATCTGTTAATTTTCCTCTTTTTAGTCTTTATTGTCTATCACCCTCCATTAGAATGTAATCTCTGTGAGCGTCAATTTTGTTTGGTGTGATATTTCCTGAATTTGGCAATGTTCAGTGCAGACACTCATTTAATTCCATGTTGTTAATGAGTAAATGAAGTATGAAAACTATAAAAAACAGACATCAGAAGGTCCTATAGCAAAGTGGTTAAGTGGTGTGCACTGGGAGCCAGATCACACATAAAATCTTTTTCCCTCCCAGAGATCTGCGGTGTCCATGGGCCTTCCGCCCTCCTCCCAGGCCCACAGTGACTTTGCCCGCCCCCTCAGCCTTGGTCCTCTGAACTGCTCCCACACCCATGCCAACGCCCAGGCCCCTCACCTTCAAGCCCTGTGGGTTGGGAGGATGACTGGTGGTGCAGTTGCTTAGTCCCATAACCCTGGTCACATAGAGGAACTGCTGATCTCCCAGAGCTTGGGGACAGCTGAGTTCCAGCACTCCTCGGCTAATGGAGCTGGGTCCCAGGTTGATGAGCTGAGGAGGAAAAAACACAGTTACAGGAGAACAAAAGGAATGCTTTGGCCCCATTGAGACCTTGGGTCATTGTGTCCCACTGTACCCTACTGTGAGGCTCCTAGCTCAGGCATGGTGGAGGCAATCAACGGGCAGGGGTGAAGTCTTCTCTAGCCAACAGTCTTGGGGCAGGCTCCAACCTTCCTTCCCAAACCGCTCAGTGTCTCTCTCCTCTGGCCTTTGCATACCTTTCGCCCCTCTTCCTCTCTTCTCAACCCCTCATGGCTCCCAGCCATCTGTCACTCCTACTAGCTCATCCTTTCTCATTCGTTCTGGCCCCACCCTTGCACTCCCCTTGCCTGGCCAGCCCGAGAACCCAACCCGCTTCACCTCCTATCCTTCCTCACCTCATAGACGTGGTGGACAGCAGGGCCCACGTCTGCCTCGTCCTGAGGCTGTTCTCGGGGATGCCAGTCGCTCACTGGGAATAGCACTGTCTCGGGCTTGGAGACACTAAGGAGGAACGTAGTTTGGAGGAGAGCGTTAGGGACCCCATGTGCATCCTTCCCTAGAAGTCTGTCCCCCTACCAGAATGGCCCCATGTTGCCTGAGCACTGACCCGTTAAGGGAGACCTGGGCCTGAGCCTCCACAGAGAGCCGGAAGGAAACCACGTCACTTTGCGAATTGTTCAGATTCTTGCTGTGGGATGGAAGTAAGGCTGAGGAGGTGCTGAAGCCCAGCCAGTAGGAACCCAGCCTGGCACCAGGCCCTGTCCGCTGCCCTGCCCGTCCTCCTCCTGCCCCCACTCAACCCCAGCCTGGCCCACCACTCCCTACCTGAGGATCTGGAAGTCAAACTGGATGGTTTTCCTAGTGTCCCTCAGATGAGGGACTGTGAACCGAAGGCCACCCCAGAGCTGCCGGGCAGGGAGGGAGAACAGGGATCTGTTAGACTGAATGTTTGCCCCACCTCAGTTCCACCCCTCTTACCTGTTGTACAGCTCTGCTCTGGATTGGCTGCCCCCAACCCCGCTCCAGTCCCTGCCTTCCATCCCAAACTTACACTGGCTCCTGCCTTCATGGGGTTGCCCAGGTCACACACCAGCAGGCGGCTCTGGTTCACAGCGAAGTAGTCACAGCTCAGGCTGGAGAAGTTCTGGAGGTGGGTGGGTACTCAGGTTTTGGTGTCCCCTCTGGAAGGGTGGCCCCCACATCCCAGCTGAGAGCCCCCTCTTACCCCGGGGTGTCTGACGAGTCCTGAGTACTCAGCCTCTGGAGGGGCCGTGACACGAAGCTCAGCCTCATAGGCACCACCCTCACCCACATTCTGGGCATGGAAAGTTAGGTTCAGGGAGTTCTTGTCACCCAGGTACACATGGTTCTGCTCCCTGGAGGGAGCACACAGGGTAAGAGACACTGGGGAATTAATTCTCAGACCAGGACGATGGGTCATAATGACAATGATAATACAGTAATAATAAACATGGCATTTACTGAGTTCCAACTCTATGGCAGGCACTAGGCTAGACACTTTATGTAGGTATTTCATTTGATCTTTAAAAAATCCAGAGAAATAAGTATTATTTCTACCAAACAGACAAAGAAGCTGAGGGGAAGGGAAGTTTAGTAATTTCCCAAGCCACACAGCTAGTATGTCCCCATTCTGCTTTTTCAGGTGCCAGGTATATCTAGAACTCCCTGGCTAAATGTCAGCCCCCCACTTACCCAAACACTTCCAGCTGTAGGTCAGGCACACAGATGTTGTCTTCTCCACAGTCCAGCAAGATCTGAGCCTGGGGAGCAGGGCAGCCATGAGAGGGGAGTTTAGATCCATACCAGGTTGTAGGCCTGCTTCCCAGGTCCCTGGGCCCTCAGGTGCCCAGGCCTCTGTCTTAATCCCTTCTTCCCACCCTGCCCTTACCTTGTCCTCTATCCGGCTCTTACTCTGGTAATGTAGGACTGGGCGGAGGCCATGGCTGTCCACAGGGGCTCCGGGGTCCAGGGAGAAGTTAAGGGCGATGTGAATAGGGGAGAGTTTGTCTCGGAATTCTGACTCATTCTGGGGCCAAGGAAGAGAGTTCACAGTCAGGGGACTCTGGGAATTTGGTGGTCCTGCTTCTGGGCCTCTCACATCTCCGTTCATTCCCCCAAGGCCCAAATTCTGATCATCTTCATTGCATCAGAGCCCCTGGTGGCCTGGGTCCCAGCTTCTCTGACAAAAGAGCTCTCTTCTTTTAGCTCCCCCAGAGTCCTAAACCCATCCCTGGAGTCTCCCAATGTCATTCTCTTTAGGAAGGGCTCTCAGTTCTATGTGGCCACCCTCACTGCAGTCTGCAGCTCCCTCATACCCTGAGGTAGATCTTCATCTCTCTGCAGAACTCCCGAGCCCCATTCTGGATGAGCAGAGTCTGGGTCCAGCTCGCCTGTCTGGAGGCCAGGAACAGGGCCCTCCGGATCCCACCTTTCTGCTTCTGCCAGTCCAGCTGGAGCTCCACTGTGAAGCCTGCAGGAGGAGATGTGTGAGGAAAACCTGCACCTCCCTCCTAATCCATTCAGAGAGAAGGGAGGTGCCCAGGTCCTCAGCCTCTCCACCCCATCCCAGGGCCCGACAGAGCCAGGCAGTCTCCCTCACCAATGAAATCAGGGACGTGTTTTCCAGAAGCATTGAGGCAGAAGCTAAGGTTGATGCTGGAGAAAGACCAAGAAAAAGCGGGTGAATTTTACTGGAACAGGCATCCTGTCCTCTATCTACCTCCCAGACAAACCCAGTCCAGGATGCCCCTCACTGTCCCCTTCCGAAAGCAGACTTGGCCCCTGCCCACTTCCAGGCACAGGCTGAGGTGTGTGTGCCAGGCTCAGCTCTGCCATCTCCATGGCCCCAGCTTACCAGGCCACAGGGCTCCCCTCCAAGCTGCAGCTGCGCTCCTCTGGGTTGAACATGGCAGGGAAGATGGTGAGGGAGGCACTGGCAGACACGATGGGGCGACCCCTGCCAAGGGTGGATGTGGGATAAAGAGAATTAAGACTCTTTTGTGACCTGGGCACGAGAACCTGATGCCCGAGCCCCAGGATGCCAGGGTACTCTGCATCAACTTTCTTAGCCTTGGCTCTATTGAGAAATTCCCAGGTTCCCACTCCCCCTAGGCTGCCCACGCCCTTGGAGTTCATACCTGTACACCACAGCCTTGTCCACACCAAAAGACCCCACAATCAGATCTGCAAGAAGTCAAGAAACCACCCTTACAGCAAGCCCCAAAGCAGGATCCTTTCTTCCTGAGCACGTCTAGTTTCATTGCTCAGGGAGGCTGTTGTGAGGGGACATTGCCATCTGGTGGCATTAGCCTGGAACTGCATGTAGGAGTTTAGGAAAGGTGTGAAGAGTGGGTAGAGGCCAGTGGCCCCTGAATTCCAAGGTTAAAGAGACCTCAGGCACAACTCACCAGGGTATCCGTTGCCGTCCAGGTCTCGGCCTCCTCGAAGGGCAGAACCAAAGAAGTCTGGGCCACGGCTAGCTGTCCACAGGGGTTGCAGGACCTGGGAAGGCTTAGGGCCTAGCCCCCCTGGGCCCCCAGGATATATAAATACAAGTCCCTGCTGTGTCTCCCCACCAAAGGGAGCCCCAATGGCCACATCTGCAAGACACAGAACACACGCCAGTCAGCAGGCCAGTAATCCAGTGGTCTAAATCTCTACCACCAGATCCCAGGACCCAGGGTCCTAATTTTTCCCCACCTGTCAATCCCTTTATTTTAATCTCTTCAAACCCCAAAACTTAGGTATTGGGATTAAAGTCTGAATTCCTCCCAGAAGTCACAGGGGTCTTGGGTACCTGTGCTGACAGTCACCCTCCCCCCAATCCTGTGCCTCAGGCCCCCGCCCATCCTCAGTTCCATGAGCCCATGGCGCTTACCATTGTAGCCATCTTGGTCCAGGTCCCCCAGGGGGCTCAAGGAGCTGCCAAATCGCCCAAACTCGTCCTGGCCAGTGAGGGTGAGGGTGGGGGTGGGCTCTATGCCGGCTGCGTGCTGCAGGTAGGTGTAGACCCTGCCCACCTCCTGAGGCCGCCCATCAGCTGTTCGCTCCATGAGCAGGGGGGCCCCCACCAGTAAGTCATCCAGCCTGGGGGAAAGGGCAAACCCAGGCATCCTGACACCCTGATCCACCCCAATCCTAGTGCCGAAGTCCCAGGTGTCCTCCAGCCCAGGTGCCTTCCCGCCCAAATCAGAACACTGAGGTCTCTGATCTTTAGCGCTCAGCTTTCTCCTTGTTTCTGAGCAGGAGCAAGAGGAATCTGGAGAAAAACTCTCGCATTTTTCTATCCCACCTGAACTCCTTCTAGAACTGGGAAAGGTACCGTGGTGTGCCCCGTCCCCCCACTCACCCGTCTCCATTGATGTCTGTGGCAGCCACTGCATAGCCAAAGTAGGAGGCCATCTGGGGAGGACAAAGAGGCAGCACTGGGTCAGAACTAGAGAGGGTCAATAAACAGGACCAACTAAGGCTATGAGTCAGTCTTCAGAGACCGCAGGGAGGCTGGGAAATTGTGCAGATATTATTGCGTCAGGGCCGGGGTGTGGCCAGCCGAAGGCCTAGCTGGGTGAGGGTGGGGGGCATCCTGACCTGTTCCCCTGAGAAGTTGTAGAGGGATCGGATGTCTGAGCCATTAAGGATGGTGACCTGTGAGGTGAAGAGAAAGGTCCATTGGTCCTGGGTTCCCTGCCCATGCCACGATGGAGCACACATGGGTACAGAACACCCAGGGGCAGGCCCTCCTTCGAGACACTAGTCCCTGACTTCCGCCTGAGCTCTGCCCTCACACTCCCATCTCTCTGCCGGTGGCTCCACCCCACGACAGCTTCATGATTCTCTCCGTACCACTTATCGGCTACGACAG
Organism: Tupaia belangeri chinensis; assembly: GCF_000334495.1. Classification (NCBI taxonomy): domain Eukaryota; kingdom Metazoa; phylum Chordata; class Mammalia; order Scandentia; family Tupaiidae; genus Tupaia; species Tupaia belangeri. The sequence continues at coordinate 1,591,845 of NW_006206595.1, forward strand.
ATTCCATATCTATCTGCGGTCCATCCCTCCCCACTAGGATGTAAGATCAACGAGGGCTGGATTTTGGTTTTGGTTTTTGTTTTCTCCTCAGAGCAGAAAGCAGTGCTCAGTGAGTAGTGGCACTCAGTAATTATGTACACTGGGCCTCAAACCCAACATGTTCAAAACCCATGTCATCCCTCATCCTTTAGTGCCCCCAAACGCTCATTTCTCCTGTGTTCCCTCTTAGCAGTTAGCCCTAATGGGCTTCCTAGTCTCTTGAATCCTTGCTCTCTTCCCATTTTCACTTATTTTTTTAATGTTTAAAAAATTTTACTTGGGAACCAGCAGTTAGCGTAATGGCTCTGTCGCTGGACTCCCACGTAGTCGACCGTGGTTCGCGTCCTGGACCCGGTGGCTTCACACTCATGCCAGGCGCGTGTGCGTGCGTGCCCAAGATCCCGAGAGGAGAATGGAGGAGAAGGGATTGTGGCGTGACCATCCCCCCTGGGGGGTGATTTCTCGCTTTCTGTCTCTATGTCTCTCTGTCTGTCTGGCGAGCGCACGCGCCCTATAGCAAAAATCTCTCAAAAAAATTTTTTTTACTTATTGGCGCCGGCAGGTGGTGCAGTGGTTAATGGTGCTGGGCTCCCACATGGCCGACCGTAGTTTGAGTCCCGGACCTGGTGGCTTGCTTTCTCACTTTCTCTCTCTCTGTTCTTCTCTGGTCGATTAAAGTAAATAAATAAATAAGGTTAAATAAAATAATTCTTTAAAAATAACTTATTTATTTTAATTTGACCAGAGAGGGACAGAGAGAGAAAGTGAAAGCAAAAGCAAGCTACCAAGTCTGAGATTTGAACCATGACTGGTCATGTGGGAACCCAGCACTCTTAACCACCATGCCAACTGCAGGCTGCCCTCACTCTCACTTCGGTGACTCCCGGGAATGATGGACAGCTTCCTTGCCAGTCTCCTTGTCTCAGTGTCCTTCTTTCCTCAATTCACCTTCCCCTCCCTCCATAGCTAGACTGACTGGTTTCCCAAGAGTGAATCCAGGGTGGCCACCCTGGCTTGGACCTCCACAGTGATTTCCTGCAGCTACTGCCCAGTGTTTCAACTCTTGGCTGGTCCTCCCAGGCTCCGTAGCATCTGGCCCTAACCTATCTGCTTCTGCTCAAACTTTCCTTATTTTCCTCATCCTAAGTTAACCCATGAGGATGGTAAACTGACCTCATTTCTTCCCCTTTTCTTCTATCCTTATGTTCCCATTGGGATGTCCTCTCACTTCATTGCCACTGATCCTTCATGGACCCTTCTCTGATCCATGCCTCCCTAGAAAGGAGGTTATTCCTTCCCCTAGACCGCCACACTGCCTTATCCACTTTCCTGAGAAAGAATCCTGACTTGGAATAAGGTACACCCAATTTTTTTCTTTTTTTTGAGATATTTTTGCTAGGGCACATGCACTTGCTGGAAAGACAGAGAGACAGCGAGACAGAAAGTGAGAAATCACTCCCCAGAGGCGATGGTCATGCTGCAATCCCTTCTCCTCCATTCTCCTTTCAGGATTTTGGGCACGCATGCACACACGCCTGGTGTGAGTTTTAAGCTGCTGGATCTGGGACTCGAACCACGATTGATTATGTGGGAGTCCAGCAATGTAACCATTATACCATCTGTTCGCTCCAAGGTGGACTCTATTTTAAATCTCAGTCCAGGGCCAGGCAGTGGTGCAGTGATAATGCAACTGGACCCATATGTGAAAGGTCCTAGGTTAAGCTAAGGTTTTAGGACCTCTCTGAGCATGACAGATGTGTGCACCACGCTTGCCTACGATCTGAGACTGGGAGTGGATTATGATGTGGGGAACCTGTTAGAAGTATCTGTCTTACTTCCTTCTCTCATGGAAGTAATAAACTAAAACAAAAAATCCCTTTAAATCTCTATTCAATCACTTACTTTTTTTTTTTTTTTAATTTGCTATAGAGCATGTGTACTCACTAGAGAGATAGAGACAGAAAGAGAGAGAGAGAGAGAGAGATAAAGTAGGAAACCACCCCCCAGTGAGGATGTCCATGCCACAATCCCTTTTTCTCCATTTGTCCTCTCAGGATTTTGGACATGTGTGCACAAGTTCCCAGGGTGTTTTCCAAGCCACTGTGTCTGGGAATCGAACCTCACTGTCAGCCATCTGAGATCCATCAGTCTAAACCACTAGCCCACAAGCTGGCCCACTAACTGGGTGACTTAAGGAGTTGTTCTCTGAGCACTTCAATTTTCTCTTGTGTGAATGTGAATGGTAACATCTACCCCACAGGCTTGTGAAGAATGGAAATCACAACTGGATAGTGCCTGACACACTGGGGGCGCTCCTGAGTGGTGGCTTTACCTTAGAGTACAATTGTATGTGTGTCTTATCTGACATACTTGATTAAAAGCACCTTATGAGATGGAGTACGATGTCTTATTCATCTGATTTCTTACCGTGCTTTAATAAGTGTTGTTAATTGAATGGGCTCCTATGGCACTCATCTGTTTCCTTTTGAAAGCACTTGTCACGGTCTAATAATAACAGTTACCAGTTGTACATTTCCCTAAGTACTTCCACATGCATTATCTCACTTCATCCCTGGAAGAGCCTCATGAGGTCAGAACTATTATTACCCCATTATACAGAGAGGAATGAAGCTCAGAGTGTAGCAGAAGCAGGGTATGAATAAAGAACAGAACGATTCATTCAGAGTAAAGGCCATAACTTGAACCCAGGTCTGACTGAGAGTGTACATGCCGATTAGCCAGGGGAGGAGAGGGAGGGCTAGGCTGCATCTTACGTAGCCATAGGTGAGGTTCCCTTTGGGCACACCAGCAACGAAGTCTGTGGAGAGAAGACAAAGTTGTGCGCTAAGGGGGCTGGGCCTGGGCCCCCAGGTCCCCGGCCTCCATCCACCCCTCTCGGCCCCAGCCTGAAAAAACACTCACCTTCTGTGTTATCACCACTGAATTCACCCACAGCCACAGAATATCCTGGGAGACAGGATGGGTAGATGTTAGTGTTCCTCCTGTGGCGACACCCCTGCCCTAGCCCAGTTCCCAGTCTTTTCCTCCAGTCTACTTGGCCTTCATAGTCAGCCTGCTCATGGCAAGTAGGGCAAAGCAGCTGAGGATGCCCAGGCAGAAGAAGGAAGGCCAAGGGGAGTGGGAGACAGCATCTGAGATGCCCCCTACCACTCGCTCCCTTCTGGCTTGCTCACCCAGGTAGCTGTCATCGTAGATGGAACTGGCCTGGCGGGTCTGCAGCTGCCCCTGCACCAGGTTGATCAGGTATTCAGGGTAATAGGATTCTGCAATCTGCTCCTGAGTGGCAGACAGGATCTGGCCTGGGGAAGGGGACGAGGAGGGGATGGGTGGAAGGGGAGGTGGCAGAGGGAGCTCTGGGGGGCTGACTGGGCAGGATTTCAGAAGTCTGGCTCAATGAAGGGACACATATGGAGCGTGGAAGGCCAGGACATATAAGTCTCCAGAAAGGAAGAGAAGGGTTGGGAGTAGGGCAAGGAGGCAGAAGAGGGAAGGATCGGTGGTTCCAGGTTGGGAGTACGGATGGGAGACTGAGTGCCCAGGAAATAAAGGGTGGTAGAGGAAGGGCTTACCTTGCCAGAAATAGCTCCCTGGTCCACCTAGGACCACACGGCCAGTCTGTGGGTGGAAGGAAGTGAGTCCAGTCTCTGGTCCTGATCCCCTTGGGTCCACCCCCCAGTCCTTTCTCCCCAGAGCACTCTCTCACCTTGGTGAACTCAGCACTGAAGCCCCCTTGGCAGTAACCCTGTCCTGCTGCCCAGCTGAAATCTGTGAGGGTAGAAGATGGTGAGAAGGGGCCCTGCAGAGGGGTCGCACAGGAAAGAAGCGAGAGCATGGGCAAGGAGGTGGGAGAGGGAACCAGAGGAAGGCCTCCTTGGGCCAGGCAGCGAGCACAACGGCTAACGGCACATGGGGGCTGTGGCGAGTCAGCCCTGAGCATGTGAGACGCTCACAGGAGAAGGCAGACATGGGCGCACGCCCCTTTCGCCCCTACCTGAGCGGCAAGGTGCGTATTCCAGAATTCGGGTGAAGTTGCCAGTGGAGAGGTAGCAGGTCCCCACGGGGTCGCTCAGTGGCTCTTTCTCTGTGCGCCAGCTGTACAGTGGAGCGCATGCCTGGGAGGACGGGGCTTCCACTTTAGTTCAGTAAGGCCCCTCCTCCTTCCCGTCAGGCCTGCCCTCCCCCAGCACTACCCACTCCCTAGGTGCCACACCACTGCGCCTGCTAACCCCTCACCAAGATGGAGGAGCCATGGGCTCGAACTGTTGCCCCAAACCACTGCAAGGACTTGTACTCCACAGGCTCCTCTGCTTCAGGACTGGACAATGAGGACTCCAGGATCCGAGAGCCTGGGGGAGGGAGATCAGGGTGGCATGCTGGGCCACGGGCAGTTGAGCTCTAGAGGGTCCCTATCCTCAGCCTGGGAATTCTCAGCCTGTCCAAACTCTGAACCCCCATAACTCATGGGAGAGAGGAACGTGGAAGGATCTTAAGTCTGCTCTGTGTAGCCCAACCCACCCCTCCCTTATGCACACACAGACCTTGGGGTTTCTTAAGTTGCCTCCCTGGTTTCCCCTGCTTCCTCACCTGGCTGGGATAGGGAGGCTTCCCTTGGTAAGAAAAGAGCCTGTTTCCCAAGAGGATAATCCTCTGCGTGCAGGTGTTTTTTTGTTTTAAGTTTCTTTCTTCTATGAGTTAGAGAGAGAGAGACAGCATCTCCAATAGCGTCTCTATGCCACAATTCAAACCCAGCTTCAGCTAGCCCCAGGTCATGGGCATGCACACACTCGGTATGTTAAGGGGCAGTCTCTGGATGTGAACCCAGAACCCTCCCATGTGGCCAGCGTTGCAGAGCATTGTGCTACAGCTTTGGCACCATCCGGCTTTCTGGTTGCACTTCTTTGTGCCTGGGTGTGTCTCTAATAGCATCTTATTCCATCTTCTTTCTTTTTTTTCTTTTTTTCTTTATTAATTTGACCAGAGAGAGACAGAGCAATAGAGAGAGAGAAAGTGAGAAAGCAAGCTGCCAGGTCTAGGACTTGAACCATGGTTGGCCATGTTGGAGTCCAGTGCCCTTAACCACCACACCACTTGCTGTTCCCTCCATCTTCTTTCTTGCTCTCTCTTTCTCTTTCCAGTCCAATCTCTGCTGTCTATATGACAGCCTTTCTTATTCCTGATTCTCATCTGTATTTTAGGTGTTTTAAAATCAGTCTGAGGACCAGCAGAGGGTGTAATGGTTACATCGCTGGACTCCCATGTAGTCGACCACGGTTCAAGTCCTAGACCCAGCAACTTAAAACTCACGCCAGGTGCGTGTGCATGTGTGCCCAAGGTCCTGAGAGGAGAATGTCAGAGAAGGGATGGTGACATGGCCATCCCCTGGGGATGATTTCTAGTTTTCTGTTTCTCTGTCTCTCTTTGTCTCTGGTGAGCACACACTCACTGTAGCAAAAATGTCTCTAAAAAAAAATCAGTCTGTGATTCTTCTTTTTTTAAAAAAGAATTATTTATTTAAGTTTATTTATTGTTATTCTTATCACTATTATTATTATTTTTAATTTGACTAGAGAGAGACAGAGGGAGAAAGGGAGGGAAAGTGAGAAAACAAGACACCAGGTCCGGGACTCAAACTGTAGTCAGCCCATATGGGAGTCCAGCACCTTAACCACCATGCCATCTGCTGGCCCTAGCCTGGGATTCTCATTCCCCTCTCACTGACCTTTTACATGTTCCTCTTTTTGTCCCCTCACCCCAATCTTCATCTCTAGAGACAGACTGCCCAAGTTCATATCCTTGCTTTACTGTTTACTGTGTGACCTTGGACAAATGACTTAATCTGTCTCCTTGCTTATGATATGGGCCTCATACAACACGCTGTTGTTGAAAGGATTAAGCGAGCTAACATATGCAAAGCACTCACAATTTGGCTGGCACAGGGCAAGTGCTCTTTAAGTTTTAGCTCTTAGTCTCCCTCCCTCGCCCATCCTTGTCTGAGTCTACTCCTCCAACCCTTGAGCTCCCCCAGGGCAGCGGCTTAATCATCTTTCAAGCCTTGCAGCACCAGCACAGTGCCTGGCATGCACCATCGCTCTGTCAGTGCTCAGTTTAAGGAACTGCACAGTCCGTGCAACTCTCCTTGTCTTTGTCTGTGTTATGGCCCAGGCCTCCCTGAGTTGTGGGTGATTCAGGGGAAATGAGAGCCACATGTTTCTGAATCATGCCCGCCCTCCTTGGGCTGAGCTGGGTTGGGCTGGGCTGGGAATAGGGAACGAGTGCCATGGGGAGCCACTTCACGGAGCTGGAGCTAGAGCTGGCTCTGGGAGGGCACAGGGCCAGGGTATTGGGCAGGCTCCACCCCGCCCCAGGCCCCGCCCCCAAGCTGCTGCTGGCCAAGCCTCCAGTCCCTGGGGGGGCATCAGCCTACCTTTGCTGTCAAATTCAATGGGGGTGCACTGTGTGGGGCTGGCACCCCAGGGACAGAGGTAGACAGCGCCACCCTGCAGCACTCCTGGCTGACTGGTGTTGGCTTTGGGAGCTCCCACCAGCACACTGACCCTGCGGAGGGAAAAGGAGAGACAAATCAGGTGCCTTCTGGTTCTTCAGTTCCTGGAGGCAGAAAAGACCCAGGCCTCTGGGCCAGGGTTGACTGGGGGTGGGGTAGATGCCCCCTGGGTTGTATTTATATCTTAGAAGATGCCACAGATGCCAGAGGCACAGGCTGGAGTCAGGCGGTCCCCATGTGCCGCTGTCACTAATACAACCCCTCCTCTCCTCCCACCTCCCTCTCTGCTCTCCTCTTACCTTCCCCTGTTCAAGAGAGAAAGAACCAGAGTCAATTCCTGGAAGGGGTAGGGGGGCTGGAGAGCCTGCACCCCAGCTTCTCCATCTCCCCTGTGTACCTGCCAAGACCAGATGTGCAGCCTCTGGGACCCCAGGGTCTGCTGTAGCCTTAGGGTCCTCTCACCCAGTCAGTCAACTCTGGTCCCAAACCAGATCCCTTCCCTGGGCCAAGACTCAGGCATCCAGCTGCCCGGCTGCTCAGCCTTGGGACGTGGAGGAGGAAAATCTGAGTCTTGGAAATCAGGGAGTAGAAGTGGTAGAGGAGCTGGACGGTGAAACTAGATTGTTCCTGGGGTCTGGGCCTGCCCTGGCCCGGTGGCCCTGATGTGGACCCCCCCTCACCTGGGTCTGGGGTCTGTCTCAGCCCTTGGACCCCCTCCCCACAGTGCCCTACCTAGGAGACCCAATCCACATCTTGCTATACTGGGGTCCTAGTTCTAGACACACAGCCTCAGGTCCCCAAGACAAGAAGTTTGTTTCTGACAGGTTCCTCTGTGACGGGGTGGCCATGGCCAAGGTCCTGGGCAATCCTCCTGCCTTCAGCTCTGCCTCCCGCCCCTGGGTCCCTGGTCTGTCCCAAGGCCTCCGCACAGCCCTCAGCTCTCTTGGCTTTCTCCTCCAGGCTCTCCTGGAGGCAGCCTGGGCTACTCAAGGGGGCCCCTGGGCCACCAGCTTTGGTCTTTGTTTTCTTCCTGGGTCCACATCTGGCATGGCTTCTTGATCTCTCTGTGCCTCGGCCACAGTGACTGCTTGCTATCTTGGTTTCGTTTTTGGGCCCCTTTTTTCTCTTTTAATCTCTAATCTTAGGTCTTTCTACCGGTTTCTGTCTCCTTTCAGCTTTCACTGGTCCCAATATCCATCCCTTTCCTGATACTTCTGCAGCCTTTCTCACCAGGAAAGAGGGATCAGTCAGGAAAGCTAGGGGTGTCTTCTAAGAGCACCAGGTCTATTAAGTGAGGGAAGGGTGAGGTCTAGGAGGAACAGGGGATGGGGACACCAGAGACAGCAGGTCCAAGGAGACTGAAGTGGAGAGTGAGGAGGCGGCTATGAGGGCTAGAAGATGATAACTGAGACAGAAGGCAGGGTCCAAAGGAATAGGAGGTGGGGAGGCAGGCGAGGGAGAATTCCTGAAGTCATGGGGGGTGGGAAGGGGTGGTGCCAGCCTCTGTTACCCTGGGGACAGGAAATGTTTACTGCCTGTGACTTCCTGTCTGTTTCCAACCTCGCACTTCTCCGTTTGTCTCCCACCGGCTGGGCCCCACCCCTCTCAGTCAGGCATTACAGCTGAGGACAGGGGCTGGCCACTGCAAAGGCACAGTGACCTGGTCAGCTGCCAAGTCCAGTAGGTGGGGGGCTGCACTGCCAAGGCTGGGTGAGGAGAGAGGGGTGTACCCCTCCCTTAGCAAGGGCAGCCCCCAGGGAACTGGGCTCAGCAGCCCAGCTCTAGAGAGCAGAAAGGGCCAGCAACCTGAACCAGCGCAGCATAGCCACGGTACAGGAAGCGGTGAAAGGAGTGATGCGCCGCGAGCCAGGACTCGGTACAGGAAGCGGTGAAAGGAGTGATGCGCCGCGAGCCAGGACTCGTGGTTCAGCATGAATTCAGTGGGACGGGGGCAGGATCCTTTTCCTCTTTCTCCAGAAGAGGTTATCTCAAAGTCTTCTGGTCAAGAGACTGAGACCAAGATCAGTCTGACCAGATATGAGACCAAGAGACCCTCTTCTCACTCCCAATTTCTCCAGCACCCCATCTTCTTAGGTAGGAGCTGAGCCTGGGACTCCTGAGTGGCCTGAGGAAGATGCTTAGAGTCTAACAGGTTAGGAGGAGAAAGTGAGGCCTACAAAGCTTGTAAAGCCCACGAGCCTACGGGCTAGGGGCATATTCATTCCGGCTCTGTGAGGGTTCAGTATGCCTGGCGTGTGGTCAAGGGACAGACTCAGACCTGCTCCCCACTCTCTGTGGTATATACCTGATGATCAGGTGGCCCTTTCATCCCAGGAACCCCAAGTCAATCCAATAAATACTGTCCCCCTCCCAGTGCCACGTGCTTGGTGCTGGGAATGGCAATATAAACTAGCTGGTCCTTATTCTCCTTCTCCAAGTTCCTGTTTCCTAAACTCGCAGCAGTTGGGCCTGCTTAGGGGTTTGAGAAGGTAACAATGCAAGGTCCTTGGGCTACTTTCAATATTTCAGAAAGCCTAACGGAAATCGTGCATTTACCTGATAAGGCAGCCCAGGCTAATTAAAACCTCAAGTGTATATGCTTTTGGCTGGAATTACATCAACTCACATGGGGAACCTGGTTATCTCATGCTGTTCAGAAGCTCTGATTGGCAGCTATAGATGTGTGGGTTAATAAAACATGAGAAAAGGAATTAATTATTTCTAACTAAATGCAGTTTGGCAGATACACTCTTCCAAAATTGAGTTCAAGGGAAGAAATAATTGCCATAATTTATTTTGAAGCCTCAGAATCCTGAAATTCTAGAATTGGTCCTTGGAGACTCAGGCAAGCACAGCTAGAATGCACCATGGAGGGCGCCCATCTGTTTTAGGACTTTGTAGGTGCCTTGGGGTTGCCATATAGAGTAAAGGGGGGCTAGCTTGACCCTGGCACTCCTTGAGAATAAGTTTAAAAACTGTGGACCCAGTTCAAATGTCCTCATTTTACGGATGGGAAAATTAAGTCAGTCCCAGAGAAGTCAAATAATATGTCCAATGTTATCCAGAATCCATCCCAGCATAAGCACTAGAAGCCAAGAATCCTGATCCATAGGCCAGTGTTCTGGTCTACCCCATTGCCAATATATCCCTTCCTCTCCTCTCCATTATCTCCCCAGCTAAGCTGCTGATTAACTAAGTCCCTGTTCAATACTCAGTTACTGTTTGACTCCATTGGCCTGACAAGGTTGGGGGCGGACAGCAACAAGTGGACTAAGGCCCAGCTCCTGCAGGTCCCACAGCAGCACTGCTAGGCTGGAGGAGATATCTGGTTCTAGGAACCCCAGTGCCTTCACAAAAGCTATGCCTGGTTGACTGGGGAGGGAGAGCTGCTTCCACTGTGGCAGTCCCAGAAAGGAATAAGGAGCTGAGCTAAGACTGGTCCATCTTTAAAGCTTTCAACTGAACCAAGTCTCTATCCCTCTTCAAGTCTTGGATTCTCCATCCATAACAGGATAGGTTGCCCTTGAATGGCCCCTAAACTAACTTCTAGCTCTAAATTACTATGACTCTGAAGCCTCAGTTTTTACATATCTAAAAAGGGGCAATAATGCTTCTGCTTCACACAAGAATTTTGGTTATAATTCAATGAAAAAAAATCAGTAAGAAAGTGCTAAATGAATGTGAGGGACTGCTTTCACTACAAAAGCAAGTACTGAAGCAAGTAAGGAATGGGGAGAAACTTTAAGAACTAAGCGGTGGCCAGGGAGGAGAGAACCAGAAAATAAGTACCCCACAAGAATTATGCCTGCCATGTGCTGAGCACCTCTGCGGACCAGGTGCCTTTTATACAGCCAGTGTGTTGCTAAACAACGGGGACAGGTTCTGAGAAAGACGCTTGAACATCAAAGAGTGTACTCACACAAACTTAGCTGGTATAGCTGACTACATGCCTGGGATACGTGGCATAATTTTACGGTACCACCGTCATACATGCAGCCTGCTGTTGACCAAAAATTATCATGAGGTGCATGACCGTCTTGTCTCACATAGCCCTTAAAACAGCACCGTAAGTCTGGTACCTGATTTCCATGGGAAGGCCAGGATCTAAGAGCTCAAATACCTTGCCCCAGGTCACAGAGAGAACTAGTAAGTGGTGGGAACTCATACCCGGTTAGCGCGGCCTGACTTTGCCCTTTCCTGCCATGCAGCCTCTGGGGCTCACCCTGCTCTTTGATGCTGTCTGGGTGCTCTCCCTGAGAAGAGATGCAGGAGAGACCAAGAACACTGAGGTCCATGCCCTCTGGCCCGAGTGAGGGGCTGTGTTCATTGTCTGTGGGGAAAGTGGAGTGGAAGGACCGGCTGTGGTGCGGGGAAGGTCATTGGAAGGTGGACTGTTCTGAGTTGACTCTAAGAGGGTATTGTAAAGAGAAAACGAAGGGGGGGGAGTGCAAACTGGACACCTGGGTTCTCTTGGGAGAGGAGATGAGCAGAGGGGGAGCGTGAAGGGAGGAGAAAGTTGGGTCTTGTTTTAGAAGAGGGCTTTAGGGACTGTCAGATCAGGCCAACGGCCAGACAGACACCTAGGGGACCAGGAGTGTGAAAGTCCAGATATTTTCAAGGAGTGTTTTAAAAGGGAAATGACACTCTTGTGTAGGTGGGTGTGGGAATAAGGGGGAGCCTAACCTCCAGACAACTGGGTACCTTGATCTCTTCCCTCCCCCTCTTCCCTTCTCCATTATGGTTGTGGTAAGAAGTGTGAGGGGACCTGGGGGAGGCCAGACCTGGCAGAGGCTCTTGGCCAGGGTGATGCAATGGGATTTGGGCAAGAAGCCAGGGGGATGGGGTGGGGTTGGGTGGGGGCCTTGGCAAGCCCAGAACCAACAGCTGGGTCTAACTATCTTTTTTTCTCCATCCCCAGGTCCTTCAGACAAAAATATGCCCCCCCCAACTTAATTATCTAGATTAAAAATCCATTTTCTCCAAAAATTAAAGAAAATAAGTAGAAACCAGTCAACGATATCCCATGTAAAAACAGGTCACCTCTGACAGCGGTCCCATCAAACCCTGGGATACTAGGGGGCGGGTGGTGAGCAGTGGAAGCCCTGAGCTCAGAGGCTAGGAGGAAGACTATTACTCCAGCCATTGTGGAGGATCAGGAATCTGGCATCTGGGGGTCCCTTGTCCCTGGCACAGCTGGATGCCTCACCTTCCTCTCTTATTTCCCAACCCCCTCCACGCTCAGATGCCCTCTTCTAATGTTGCCTCCTCTCTAACTCCGGTTTCCCCAAGCCTGTGAGCACCCCCTATTCCAGGCATTCAGGGTGTTGGTCTGCCTGTCACCCTGCTGGGTTTGGAATAAGGATCCTCCTTTGAGCCTTTCAGAGGTCTTAGTTCTGACGCTCTTGGGCCCAGCGAGGCAGCGTCTCCCCAGCTTCCGACCCCAGCCTCACAAGTCCCCGGTCTCAGCCCAGCGCCAGTCGACAAGCTACAGGAAATCAGCTTTTCTCTTCCTCCCGAGAGCTGGAGGAAGAGGGAAACCGCCCACCCCCCTTCCAGCGCGCGCACACACCCCTCCCGACACATCCCAGCAGCCGCCCTTGGCTGAACCCGCCCCCAGCCCCAGCGCCCCCAGTGCCAGGGTCCCGGGACTCTCCCCAGGTTCTCGGCTCCCCTGGCTTGAGCAGAGGTGGGGGGGGGAGAGCGGAGTAGGAGACCGAGCAGAGAGCGAGGGAGCCGCAGTCCCCCTCTCGGGTCGTTCCCCAGTCTGCGTTGAGGGGGGAGGGGAAGATGAGACTGGTCCCCCATTTAACCTTCTGACCCCCTCAGTCTCTGACTCCCCTCTTACTACACAAAGCTCATTCTACTTCGACCCGTTCTCTGCACAATGGTCCCCGCGGGTCCCGAGGTCCTTCAGTGCCCCCAAAGCCCTTCCCGGCCTCCGCGCCCTCTCGGCCCCATGCGCCCCAGGTCCGGCAGCCCGCAGGTCTCGGCCGGAGACCCTCTGCTCCCGGTTCACGCGCTCTCCGCTCCCTTGGCCCCGAAACCCCTGCTCGGACGGCTTCAGCTTCCAGCTTCGTGTCCTCTCTCCACCCAGCACATGTCTCCCCACTGATCTCGCTCCAACTCAGGCTCCCCTCTCTACTCCAGCGCGGGCCCCAGACTCCAGCGTGGGCCCCCAACTGCAGTCCTAGTCCTTCCAAACTCCGCCCTCCAACTCCAGCCCTGGTCCCCTCCAGACCCCAGCCTCTCCCCTGGCCTCCAGGCGTCTCCCCACCCCCACCCCGCCACCAACCCTCCTCACTCACCCGTCTGTTCCCGGCCGGTAAAACTCCACTGAGAAGCCGAAGAAGGAGCCCGGGGTCCCCGAAAGCACTGCTGGGGCCTCCGCGTCTAAGTTGAAGCCCCCGACCCTGGGTGGCGGCGGCAGCAGCAGGCGGAGCAGCGGCAGCCGGGG
>NW_006206595.1:1604969-1644351 GCF_000334495.1 Tupaia belangeri chinensis
AGGAACGCTGGGCCCGCGGCCCCCCACCCCGAAGGGGCATAGGGGGGCTGCACCTCTCCACCCCCTTTCCCCCAGCCCCAGCTGGAGGCCGCTTGTCTGGACTGGGTCAGACTGGGCGGGTTTGGGCTCTTCCCCCTCCTCTCTGCTTCCCCCTCCTCTCTCCCCCCTCCTTTCCAGATGTACAACGTAAACGCTCGGAAAAGGAGTCGGAAAAAGGGAGCGGAGAATTTCCTAATGAGGAAAGGAATCACCTCTGGAGGCTGAAGGAGCCTGTATACGTGTGTGGGGTCTGCCCTCGCTTCTTCAGGGAGGAGACTTTGGGGTCTAAAGAGACAGGAGGCTCCTCTGGCGTCTGGCCAGCTGGGATTCCCCCTTGCCTTCCGGGGCCACCGGGTGCCTGGGTTCCAGCCAGCTGGATTTGGGACTCAGGAGTCGAGGTCCAGAGGGCTCCCATTCAGCCTGATAGAGACCTACACAGGCTCCTGGAGGTCTGCTGCCTCCTCTTCCCGCTCCAAGCTGCTAGAACTCGAAAACTTAGGAGCTTGGGGTCTCTCCCCAGAAGCGTTCTGTCCCAGTTCGCCTTCTTCACTGTCCCGTGGGCGAGTCTCTGTTGAACCCCCTCCTCGGATCTGGGAGTGGCTCAGTACCAGGTGAAACTGGCCTGATTCCTACAGACCGGGACACTCCTGAGGGCTTGGGTGGTGGGCTGGTGGAGTGGTGGTCGTGAGGTGTAAAGGGCCCAGCATTCAGCTTCTACTCGTTCCAAGCTGTGGCGGCTGGAACTCAGAACCCCATTCCCCCGGATCCCTTGTGGAAGGAGAGGAAGGGACTTTAGCAAGAAAAGGCAGTGACCCCCTGCCCACCCCTTCCCCCACTCTGGCTCTGTGTGATGAGATCACCTTTCAGGATTCTAGTCTTTATCTTAGTCTGGGGGAGGGTCGCTTACGGACTAGATTGCTAACCTCTTCTGCCTTCCAGTCCCCTTCCTGCCTTTTCCCCCCAGGACTCCCTATCCAGAATAATACCTGCCAAAATCAAAACCCTGTCCCCTTTCTTCCCCAGTCCTCTCTCTGCCCCACTCTTCAGACTAAAAGTGCCCAGAGCTGCGTTTTCTCTCTGTCATGACTCTCCCTCACACTACTCCTCTACTTCCTGTCCCAAGGCTTCCAGTTGTTTTTAAAAAGCCCCTCTCCAGCTGCAGCCCAAGGGAGAGGCCAGCTGGTCAGACTGTGGAGTGAAACTGGCCCCATCCCACTCTCATGTCTCTGTCTCATGTCTGCTGATCCTGACCCTTTCTTGGGCGAGGAACCCAGGGAACTTCTGGGCCAGATCTTAAGCACAGCATAGCCACAAAGGTAAACTCTAGGTGAAAACTACTCCTGCCATGGGGCTAGGATCCCCCTTTGGGAAAAGGACTGAGGCTTGACTGCCGTGTAACCCAGCAAAGCACATGTGTGTGAACCAAGCTCTCTCCTTTCTCAGCCCAGGCAAATCTTCAGATTTTCCCAGGGTTTGAGTTTGGGGTGGAGGTGGGGAGTGAGGTGTGTGACTCAGTTCCTCCCAGAAGCCTTGGTGGGTGACAGGGACATAGCGTCCTGCCCCAGTCCTCCTCCCCACTCCACCCCCCAGTCTTGGCCAACTCAAACAGGCCCCCTCCCTGCCCATTCCCTGCTTCTGTTTACACCGGGAGCCCCTTAGTCATTCTCTGGCTGGCTTTTCTACTATCCCCAATATCCCTCCTCTCTGAGCTCGCTCTGCCCTTATAAGTCCTCTCCCAGTGGCCCCGACACCTCCTGCCTTCCTTCTCACCATGTCTGCCTTTGGCTGGCCCTCTCTTCCTCTGCTCTGGGTTGGACCTCAACTTGGGGTTCCCTCCTAATTGGAGCTGCTTCAGTACAGCCCACCAGGCCTAGAAAGGCCAGCTAGTAGGGAAATCCTAGAGGCCATTAGTCTAATCTTCAGAAGAGGAAGTGGGTGTAGACAGGTGAAATGACTTGTCCAAGGTCACATGGGCAGCCAGTTAGCGGTGAGTCTATAACCTAACTGTTTTGACTCCCAAACCAGTGCTCTCTCCTTTAAGCCCACTGCCCTTGTAAATGTTCTATCTCCTCTAGCTTTTTCTGTTTCGTGTATCTCTTAGCTTGTCTCTGGCCCTGTCCACGTATCTGTTTTCACTCTCAGATCTGACCTTTCTGGTATCCTTTGTCCCTTCATCACTCAGTAGGAATGATTTGCAATGATGACTGACTATTATTAATTATGGTAGGATTCACTTAGGAGCAGAAGGGTGAAGGGCAAGGCCAGGACACTCACCAGGCTCCTGCTGTCACCAGCCTGCATGCCCTCAAGGCCGAAGTTTTAGAACCAGAATAGTCGGTGTTCACAGAAGAGTTCATACAGGTGCAAATACTAAAGCTGGCAGTAATGCAGAGTTTTTTGTTTTGTTTTGTTTTCCATTTTATTTATTTATTTATTTTTACAATTAAAGTATGAATTTATGTTGGGACAGGAACTCTTTGAAATTCATACATAGTTTTCCCATACCACCTATTTCCATGAATTTTATTTCTTCTGAAACTTTTTAAAAATGAATTAATTTACATTCATTCCCTAAGCATCATCACAGCACACAAAATGTGATTTCCCATCTAGGATATACTGCATAGTGGAATGCAGAGTTTTAATAGCCCAGGAGAGGAATGAGAGTATTTTTTTAAAGAATTATTTTAATTTTATTTATTATTATTTTTTAATTTGACCAGAGAGAGAGAAAGTGAGAAAGCAGGCTGCCACATTTGGGACTTGAACCGCAGTCAACCACATGGAAGTCCAGTGTCTTAACCACCTCACCACCTGCTGTGCCCTGAGGAATGACAGTATTTTTTAGAAAATTACTTATTTAATTCCATTTGTTGATATTATTTTTAATTTGGCCAGAGAGAGAGAGAGGGACAGAGAGAGAGAAAGGGAGAGTGAGAAAGCAAGTCACCAGATCTGAGACTCGAACTGCTATTGGCTATGTGGGAGTCCAGTGCCCCAACTAACATGCCACCTGCTGGCCCGAGGAATGACAGTATTAACAGTTTATTGGGACCAGCAGTGAGCGTAATGGCTATGTCGCTGGACTCCCACATAGTTGACCACGGTTCGAGTCCCAGACCCTGTGGCTTAAACTCACGCCGGGCGCGTGTGCGTGTGCGTGCCCAAGATCCTGAGGGGAGAATGGAGGAGAAGGGATTGCGGCATGGCCATCCCGTCTGGGGGGTGATTTCTCGCTTTCTGTCTCTCTGCCTCTCTCTGTCTGGCAAGCGCACGCACCCTATAGCAAAAACTTCTCAAAAAAACCCCAAAAAAACCAGTTTATTTTGTATATACGATTTGCCTGGCTCTGGCTTGACCTTTAACCTACTTCCATCCTGTTTAATCTTCCCAACTATCCAGCATGGAAGGTATCATGATCTTCATTTTACTATCAGGAAACTGGGGCCTGGAGGAGTGAAGTGACTAAGTCAAGGTCAACAGGAAAAAGGGGACAGAGGTAGAATCCAAGCTGAATCCCAGTGGATTTCAAAGCCCTTTCTTTTCTCACTGCACTCTGAACTGGGCTGAGTTTCTTCAGGGAGGAAGATTCTAGAGTAGGGATTTTTTTTTTTTTTTTTGAGAGGTTTTTGCTAAAGGGTACGTGCACTTGCCAGACAGACAGAGAGACAGAAAGCAAGAAATCACCCCCCAGGGGGATGGCCATACCACAATTCCTTCTCCTCCATTCTCCTCTTGGGATCTTGGGCACACACATACATGCACCCGGCATGAGTTATAAGCCACCGGGTCCAGGATGCGAACCGCAGTCTACTACATGAGAGTCCAGCGACATAGCCATTACGCTAACTGCTGGTCCCTAGAGTAGGGATCTTAACCTAGATTTGATGTAATTGCAGATGTGGTGTGGGGAAGACTGATGCACAGTTTATTTATTTTTAAATTTTTATTATTTAAAAAAAATTTTTTAGAATTACTTTATTTATTTGCTTGTTTTAATTTTACCAGAGAGGAGCAGAGTTCTGGGGGAGGCGAGTGAGAAAGTAAGCTGCCAGGTCTGGGACTCAAACCACGTTGGCCATGTGGGAGTCTAGCACCCTTAACCACCACACCACCTACCAGCCTGCAGTTTATTAATCTTCCAAAAGTGGATGGAAGTGTTTGTGTATGTATGTGATTTCTCTGGCAAGAGACTTACAGGTTTTTTTTCCAGATTATTATTATTATATTTTAGAGAGATTTTTGCTATAGGGCATATGTGCTCACCAGAGATAGAGACAGAAAGTGAGAAATCAACACCCAGGGAGGATAGCCACACCTCAATCCCTTCTCCTCTGTTCACCTCTTGGGATTTTGCGCTTGCACACACATGTGTGCAGTTTGAGTTTCAAGTTGCCGGGTACAGGACTTGAACAGTGGTCGACTACATGGGAGTCCAGTGACTTAACCACCATGCCACCTGCTGGTCTCTTTTTTCAGATTTTTTTTTTTTAGAATTATTTTATTTTACTTTATTTGTTTGAAAGAGAGAGAAAGCCAGAAAGCAAGCCACCAGGTCTGCCAGGTCCCAGACTGGAACCGGAGGTCAGTCATATGGGAATCCCGCTTCCTTAACCACCACGCCACCTGCCGGCCCCTTTTTTCAGATTCTTAAATGCCTGCAAATGGTGAGCGTACTGAGGCTGGATGTTCTGATTTCTAGAAATAGGCTCAGACCTTGTTGGACCTGTAAAAAGCCTGGTTGGGTCGAAGTGGTCTCCATAAAATAAAACTTTCCAAGTGGTGAGTGGAAGCAAACCAAATGGGTTATAGGTGTGCTCAGACAGATTCTGGTCTCCTCAACCCTTGAAACCTGGGAAGATCTGGGACTGCCAGAAACCCGAGGCTGGCCTTTGGCTAGAGCAGACTCTCTCACTTACTCTGGGGGGATTGTACAACTATAATTTTTTCACTGTGATATGATGCAAGCAAAGATCTGGGCAGAACGTGATGAACAAAGGGGCCAGAGGAGCTTGCTGGTGTGTGGCTCCCAGATTTGGCCACAGGACTCCATTCCTCCTGCCTTGAGATGACGTGGTGAATAGGAGTGGGATCTCACAGAGGCGACGAATGGTATTTTTGAAGATTGTGGAGCTGCGGGAGGACTCACAGTAGAGTAGGAACCTGGTAATACCAGGAGTTAGAAGTTGGGGCGTTGCTTGAGCTTGTGTGTAGGACAGGGAAAGACGGAAGTGGAGGGGCAGACTAAACCCTGGCTTCTGGCGCTGCCCTGACTCAGGTCTCTGCCTGGGAGAACGAATGGCTCCATCATCTCTGACTCACTGCCCCACCCCCACCCCTGTCTGACCCGGGATAAACCCCACCCCCTGTCCCAGACCTAAAATAAACCCAGACTCCCCCCCTTTTCCACCCCGCTTTACTCAGAGCACAGGAAGAGTGGGTGAAGGTGACAGAAGAGTCCTGGGAGATAAGATGCTTGGGTTCTCCTGGTGCTTCAGGACTCTGAACCTCGTGGTTGAGATTTTGATCAGCTATTTCTGTAGGGAGCGCACTGGGGGTTTTTCAGGGGTGGGCCAGGTGGGTGAGGGGCAGAGGGGCAGGGACAAAAAGCAAGGGCAGTGAGAGGAGAAGGGGCAAGGCTAAAGAACACTTGAGTAAAAACTCCAAGGCTCAGGGGTTCAGAAGTAGATGAATGGGAAGGAATTTCCCCCACTCCAGCTAGTGTCTTTTCCAAACTTTCATCAGGCTTTTTTTTTTTTTTTAAACTTTTTGGCATTTTTGGAGGAACCAGAATTGTACAGCAAAATGTAATGAGCCCAGATAGGAAGTTAAAAAGGAAAGCAAGTTCCTCTGGGGTGTCCTAAACATTTACCTCATTTCATTTGCTCACTCCTCCCCTCCCCCCATTACTTTCCTTCCTTTTCCTCCCCTTCGTTGCCGCTGCCGGGTACCTACTCTGGAGAGAAAAGGGGTGCCTGAGGCTTTTCAGCTCAAGAGCCTGGAAGCCTCTGGTTTCCAGGAGACCCATGGGGTGGGAGCTGCTGGCGGGAGTGTCAGCTTCCTGGGATGGCCTTCCCAGATGTAAGCACATCTGGAGCCCATCAGGGAGGGACCTGGAGCATCAGGACTCCCAACACACATCAGATTGGGGCTGTGAAAGGCTGAGGATGAGCCAGGCCTTCCCTCCCACCCCCACAAGTCTGCCTGCCATTTCTAGCCTTCTCTTGGGAGGGATTACCAAACCCAGACAGGAAGTTAGGGTATGGGCAGGGGCCAAGGAGGAGGGCAAGAGGGCCAGGGGTTGCACCCAAACCCAGACATCCTGCTTCACTAGCTTCAGCTCTTTCTGTCTCTGTAGAGATGACAACATCTCTGCTCAGGCAGGAGTCAGGGTATGAGTGTGCGTCTGCGTGCGTGTGGTGGTGTGTAGAGCGCAGTGATTTTTTTTTTCTTTAAGGGCATGTGTGTGCACTTACCAGACATAGAAAGAGAAAGTGATAAATCACCCCCTGGGGGCATGGCCATGCCATAGTCCCTTCTCCCCTATCTGCCTCTCAGGATTTCAGGCACGCACACACACATGCCTAGAGTGATTGAGACCTTGTTGGACCTGTAAAAAGCCTGGTTGGGTCGAAGTGGTCTCCATAAAATAAAACTTTCCAAGTGGTGAGTGGAAGCAAACCAAATGGGTTATAGGTGTGCTCAGACAGATTCTGGTCTCCTCAACCCTTGAAACCTGGGAAGATCTGGGACTGCCAGAAACCCGAGGCTGGCCTTTGGCTAGAGCAGACTCTCTCACTTACTCTGGGGGGATTGTACAACTATAATTTTTTCACTGTGATATGATGCAAGCAAAGATCTGGGCAGAACGTGATGAACAAAGGGGCCAGAGGAGCTTGCTGGTGTGTGGCTCCCAGATTTGGCCACAGGACTCCATTCCTCCTGCCTTGAGATGACGTGGTGAATAGGAGTGGGATCTCACAGAGGCGACGAATGGTATTTTTGAAGATTGTGGAGCTGCGGGAGGACTCACAGTAGAGTAGGAACCTGGTAATACCAGGAGTTAGAAGTTGGGGCGTTGCTTGAGCTTGTGTGTAGGACAGGGAAAGACGGAAGTGGAGGGGCAGACTAAACCCTGGCTTCTGGCGCTGCCCTGACTCAGGTCTCTGCCTGGGAGAACGAATGGCTCCATCATCTCTGACTCACTGCCCCACCCCCACCCCTGTCTGACCCGGGATAAACCCCACCCCCTGTCCCAGACCTAAACCCGGGATAAACCCCACCCCCTGTCCCAGACCTAAAATAAACCCAGACTCCCCCCCTTTTCCACCCCGCTTTACTCAGAGCACAGGAAGAGTGGGTGAAGGTGACAGAAGAGTCCTGGGAGATAAGATGCTTGGGTTCTCCTGGTGCTTCAGGACTCTGAACCTCGTGGTTGAGATTTTGATCAGCTATTTCTGTAGGGAGCGCACTGGGGGTTTTTCAGGGGTGGGCCAGGTGGGTGAGGGGCAGAGGGGCAGGGACAAAAAGCAAGGGCAGTGAGAGGAGAAGGGGCAAGGCTAAAGAACACTTGAGTAAAAACTCCAAGGCTCAGGGGTTCAGAAGTAGATGAATGGGAAGGAATGTCCCCCACTCCAGCTAGTGTCTTTTCCAAACTTTCATCAGGCTTTTTTTTTTTTTTTAAACTTTTTGGCATTTTTGGAGGAACCAGAATTGTACAGCAAAATGTAATGAGCCCAGATAGGAAGTTAAAAAGGAAAGCAAGTTCCTCTGGGGTGTCCTAAACATTTACCTCATTTCATTTGCTCACTCCTCCCCTCCCCCCATTACTTTCCTTCCTTTTCCTCCCCTTCGTTGCCGCTGCCGGGTACCTACTCTGGAGAGAAAAGGGGTGCCTGAGGCTTTTCAGCTCAAGAGCCTGGAAGCCTCTGGTTTCCAGGAGACCCATGGGGTGGGAGCTGCTGGCGGGAGTGTCAGCTTCCTGGGATGGCCTTCCCAGATGTAAGCACATCTGGAGCCCATCAGGGAGGGACCTGGAGCATCAGGACTCCCAACACACATCAGATTGGGGCTGTGAAAGGCTGAGGATGAGCCAGGCCTTCCCTCCCACCCCCACAAGTCTGCCTGCCATTTCTAGCCTTCTCTTGGGAGGGATTACCAAACCCAGACAGGAAGTTAGGGTATGGGCAGGGGCCAAGGAGGAGGGCAAGAGGGCCAGGGGTTGCACCCAAACCCAGACATCCTGCTTCACTAGCTTCAGCTCTTTCTGTCTCTGTAGAGATGACAACATCTCTGCTCAGGCAGGAGTCAGGGTATGAGTGTGCGTCTGCGTGCGTGTGGTGGTGTGTAGAGCGCAGTGATTTTTTTTTTCTTTAAGGGCATGTGTGTGCACTTACCAGACATAGAAAGAGAAAGTGATAAATCACCCCCTGGGGGCATGGCCATGCCATAGTCCCTTCTCCCCTATCTGCCTCTCAGGATTTCAGGCACGCACACACACATGCCTAGAGTGATTGTCAAGCCACTGCGTCGGGGACTCGAATCACGCAGTTGGCCATGTGGGACTCACTGCCTTAACTTCCATGTCACCTGCTGGCTCCAGCATAGTTGTCCTTAACACAATGGATGAAATTGGAGATGGGGCCCAGAATGTCTCTCTCCTTGCTTCTCATGAGCAGGCTAAGTAAGTCTTTATGAGATTTCTGGACCTCTGGCACCTCTCACCTCTCCATCTCCAATCGTATACACACACGTATGTGCACACACACACATTTATACACACACACATGCACCTGCTTCAGTTGCAAATTCCTCCCTGTCCATCATCACCTCACAATGAGCACATTTGTTTTCCAGGGATCATATACAGGGCTAAGAATAGGTTCGTCTCCTGTGGGGTGACCTAACCTGTTGGGGGTGCTGAACTAGGGAGTAAATAAGGTTTCCAGTGATCCCTGTAAGGGTTCCAGGTGTTTCTAGCAGCCAGCCTGTAAAATTGAGAGTCTCCAGGGAGGAGGTTCATGAGCCCCATCCAGCGATGTGAAACACTTTTGGGAAGTGAGCTATGGCTTGAGGTGGAATCAAGCCTTGGAATAGTCTTTATTTTAATTTTACCAGAAGGCAATGCACTTGCTAGACAGAGAGAGAGAGAGAGAGAGGGGGAGAGAGAGAGAGAGTCAGTCTCCACAGGGATGGGGGAATGGTCATGCCACAATCCCATCTCCTCCTTTTCTCTTTCCTTTTTTTTTTTTTTTTTTTTGAGAGGTTTTTGTTATAGGGCACATGCACTCGCCAGAAAGACAGAGACAGAAAGTGAGAAATCACCCCCCAGGGGGGATGGCCATGCCACAATCCCTTCTCTTCCATTCTCCTTCTGGGATCTTGGGCATGTACCTACACACACCGTGTGAGTTTAAGCCACCGGGTTCGGGACTTGAACTGTGGTTGATTACATGGGTGTCCAGAGACATAGCCATTACGCCATCTACTGGTCCCTTCTCTTTCCTTTTTAAAATTTTTAAAAAAATTATTCATTTTATTTATTACTAGTTGTATTATTATTATTATCTTGTAGAAGTTTTTGTTTAAGGGTTATGTGCTCGCTAGAGAGAGAGACAGAAAGAGAGAGAGAGAGAGGGAGAGAGAAGGAAAGTGAGAAATTCCCCCCCCCCTCCTTAGGGGGAAGGCCATGCTGCAATCCCTTCTCCTCCAGGATCTTGGGTGCACACACACACATACAGATGCCCAGTGTGCGTTTTTAAGCCACTGGGTCCGGGACTTGAACCACAGCTGGTCATGTAAAAGTCCAGCAACATTACTGCTATGCCATCTACTAGCCTCTATTTGTTAAAGTTTGCTATAGGCATGTGCACTCACCAGAAAGAGACAAAGAGAGAGAGAGAGAAAGAGAAAGTGAGAAAGCAAGTCACCAGGTCCAGGAATCAAATTGCTGTCGGCAGGCCCTGTGGTGCCTTAACCACCATGCCACCTGCTGGTCCCTATTTCTCCCTCTTTTCACAATTTTGGCCATACACATACATGTGACCAGTATGTTTCTCAAGGTGCCATGTCTGGGACTCAAACCATGTGGTCAGCCATAGAGGATCCAGATACCTTAACCACCATGCCAAAGGCTGTTTTTTTTTTTTTTTTTTTTTTTTTTAAGATTTTGCCTTAGGGTACTTGTGCTCACTAGAGAGATACAGAGATATTAAGAAGGAAAGTGAGAAATCACTCCACAGGGGGTATGGCCATGCTGCAATCCCTTCTCCTTTGAGGATCTTGGGCACCCACTCACAAGTGTTTGGCGTAATTTTCAAGCCACTGGTTCCAGGACTTGAACTGCAGTAGGCCATGTGGGAGTCCAGTGATGTAACCGCTATATCACCTGCTGGCCTCTAAGGCCTGATAGATTCTTTTTTATTTTTTAAAAATATATTGTAAAAGAATTTATTTATTTATTTATTTATTATTCACATGAGTTCAGTAGAGAAAGACAGAGAGAGGGAGAGTGAGAAAGCAAGCTGCCAAGTCTGGGACTTGAACCGTGGTTGGCCATGTGGTAAGTCCAGTGCTTCAACCACTATACCACCTTCTGGCCTCATTAACTTTTTGGAGAAATGTTTTGCTATAGGGTATATGCACTTGCCAGAGACAGAAAGACAGAATGTGAGAATTCATCCCCCCGGCAGAGAGGGGGGGTTGGTGGTGTACACATGACAATTCTTTCTCCTCCATTCTCCTCTCAGGATTTTGAGTATGCACACACACATGCCTAGTGTGAGTTTCAAGGTACCAGGTCTGGGATTTGAACTGTGATTGGCCTGTCCAACAGAGTCCAGCGACATAATCATCCTGCCATCTGCTGGCCCCAGGCCTGGTAGATTCTTTTCTTTTCTTTCTTTCTTTCTTCTTTTTTTTTTTTTTTAAGAATTATTTTAGGGACCAGTAGTTGCAATGGCCAAAAGGAGAATGGAGGAGAAGGGATTGCGGCGTGGCCATCTCCCCTGGGGGGTGATTTCTCGCTTTCTGTCTCTCTGTCTCTCTCTGTCTTTCTGGCGAGCACACGCACTCTATAGCAAAAACTTTTAAAACAAACAAAAAAAAGAATTATTTTATTGGGGCCGGCAGGTGGCATGGTGGTTAAGGGATCTGGACTCCCACATGGCTGACCATGATTCTAGTCCCGGACCTGGAGGCTTGTTTTATCACTCTCTCTCTCTCTCTCTTTCACTTTGTCCCTCTCTGCTCAAATTAAAATAAACAAATGAATAAAGTTATTACTTATTATTATTTTACAGTTTGATCAGAGAGAGAAAGAGAGAAAGTGAGAAAGCAAGCCACCAGATCCAGGACTCGAACCATGGTTGGCCATGTGGGAGTCCAGCACCTCTAACCACCATGCCACCTGCTGGCTTTGGCCTGGTAGATTCTATTTTAAATATCTCTGCGTCTCTCTCTGGTCAAATTAAAATAAATGAATGAATAAATAAAATAAAATAAATAATAATTAAAAAAAAGAATTTTATTTAACTTTATTCATTGTCATTATTATTATTATTTTATTGAAGTTGACCCGAGAGAGACAGAGAGAGAAAGAAGGAAAGTGAGAAAGCAAGCTGCCAGGTCCAGGACTCAAACTACAGTCAGTCATGTGGGAGTCCTGCCACCTTAACCACCATGCCACCTGTGGGCCCTTGGCCTGGTAGATTCTTAAACAACACCTAGACTCCATGATTAAGGCTTACTAAGTTGAGATAATGATATAAAAGAAAAGGGACCAGCAGGTGGCATGGCTGTTAATGTGTTGGACACTCCCACAGGGCTGACCATGGTTTGAATCCTGGACCTGGTGGCTTGCTTTCTCACTTTCCCTCTCTCTCTCTCTCTCTCTGTGTGTGTGTGTGTGTGTGTGTGTCTCTGGGCAGATTAAAATAAATGAATGAATAAATAAAATAAAATAGATTTAATAAAAAATACAAAAGAAAGTAGCATTATAAATTACTTACAAGTGGTTTATTTCTGGGTCGAATGTACAAAAGTACCTTGGGCTTTCTGCCTTATCTGCAGCAAAAGTTAAATGTGCTATGCCCTTTGAGCATCCACTCCTTCAGATCTGGCCTGAACAGTTCATTAGACTTCAGAGTCCCAGGGGAGAAGCCAAGAGAACGAGATCCCTGACCCGTTGGCTTGGATTCCTTTCAATAGCTGTCCAGCAGCTCAGAGGCTGGGCATCACAGATTCTTTTGCCCCAGTCTCTGATCTATATTGTCTGGAGGATTCCAGATGACAGAATTAGGGGGGTTGGGAGTAGGGCTAGGTGCTCTAGGTTTCTAAGATAGAGGAGGGATGTTGGACAGGGATTGACCTGGGAATAAGGAAAGTTTAGGGATTTGCAGAGAGAGCTGGGTGTCTGGCAGAGAGAAAGGTGGCATGGTGTTCAAAGCCTTCACCCTTGGGGAGAGCTGTCCTCTCTTGAGGCCACACCCTTCTACCCAGCCTGCCCTTGGCCACATCCCCACAGCTGGCTGGGAAGATATCTCAACCCTACCCACCCTTCATAAGCCAATTGGTTACAGATGTTCTGGGAAAGGGGGTTGCTGAGAAGAGGAAGGGCAGGATAAGGGGGTTCAGGGAAGGAAAATTGAAGGAAAGAGGGAGAGATTCATGGACAGAACTGAGGCGAAGTAATAGGTGGGGAAGGGGGTGAAGAAGTCCAAGAAAGAAACAGTAGGAGGGAGAAAAAGAAAAGAAGAGTCTGATTTTTTCCTGCAATTTACCTTACTCACGACAGGCAAATTAATCTTCCAAAACCAAGGCTCTAATAAAGCTACTTCTCAGCTCAAAACCTTCCATGTGGGACCAGCAGATGACAGAATGGTTATGTCACTGGACTCCCACGTAGTTGACTGCAGTTCGAGTCCTGGAACCGGTGGCTCCAAATTCACACCAGGGACCAGCAGATGATGCAGTCACTAGACTCCCACGTAATCAACCGCGGTTGAAATCCCTCACCCGGGGACCAGCAGTTAGTGTAATGGCTATGTTGGTGAACTCCCATGTAGTCAACTGCGGTTTGAGTCCCGGACCTGGTGGTTTAAACTCATGCTCGGTGCGTGTGCATGCGTGCCCAAGATCCCAAGAGGAGAATGGAAGAGAAAGGATTGTGGTGTGGCCATCCCCCCGGGGGATGATTTCTCGCTTTCTTTCTCTCTGTCTGTCTGGCGAGCGCACGCGCCCTATAGCAAAAACCTCTCCAAAAAAAAAAAAAAAGAAAGAAAGAAAAGAAAAAGAAATCCCTGACCTGGTAGCTTAAAACTCGTGCCAGGTCAAGACCAGCAGATGGCGAAATGGCTATGTTGTTTGACTCCCATATAGTAGATCATGGTTTGAGTCCTAAACCCGGTGGCTTAAACTCATGCTGGGTGCGTGTGAGTGCGTGCCCCAAATCCCGAGAGGAGAATGGAGGGGAAGGGATTGTGGTGTGGCCATCCCCCCAGGGGGTGATTTCTCTCTTTCTGTCATGCTGGTGAGATTACGCACCCTATAGCAAAAACCTCTCCATAAAAACAAAAACAAAACAAAACAACAAAACTCACGCCAGGCACATGTGCACACATGCCCAAGATCCTAAGAGGAGAAGAGACTGTGGCATGGCTTACCCCCTAGGGGATGATTTCTCACTTTCTGCTTCTCTGTCGCTTTCTCTCTCTCTGGCAAATGCACATGCCCTATAACGAAAGTCTCTTTAAAAAACCCCTCAAAAACAAACAAAAAAACCCTTCCATGGTTGCAACTTTTTTTTTTTTTTAAAGAATTACTGAGACCAGCAGATGACATAGTCACTGGATTCCACATGACTCACCGCGGTTCAAGTCCCAGACCTGGTGGCTTCAAACTCACGTGGGGTGCGTGTGCTTACATTCTCAAGCTCTCAGGAAGATAATGGAGGAGAAGGGAATGCTGTGTGGCCATCCCTCTGGGAGTGTAATTTCTGGCTGTCTCTTTGTCTCTGTCTCTCTAGTGAGCATATGTACCCTACAGACAAATAAAATATCTTCAAAAAATATTTAAAAATATTTTATTATTATTACTTTAGAAAGATTTTTGCTGTAGGGCACATACGCTTGCCAGAAAGACAGAAACAGAAAGCAAGAAAACATCCTCCCAGGGGACGGCCATGCCACAATCCCTCCTCCTCCAATCTCCTCTCAGCATTTTGGGCACGCACGCACATGTGCCTGGCGTGTTTCAAGCCACCAGGTCCGGGACTCAAACTGCAGTTGACTACGTAGGAGTCTAGCAACTTAACCATTACATCATCTGCTGGTCCTTATTATTATTTTTAAGAATTGTTGGTGGGCCAGCAGGTGGCGTGGTGGTTAAGAGCGCTGGACTCACATGGCCAACCAGGGTTCAAGTCCTGGAAACTGGTAGCTTGCTTTCTCACTTTCTATCTCTCTCTCTTTCTCTCACTCTGTACCTCTCTGATCAAGTTAAAATAAAGAAATTAAATAAATAAAAATAAAATAAATAAAGTTAAAATAATTCTTAAAAAAAAATTGTTGGGACCAGCAGTTGGTGTAATGGCTATGTTGCTGGACTTCCATGTAGTCTATTGTGGTTCAAGTCCTGGACCCAGTGGGTTGAAAGCTCAGGCTGGGTGCATGTGCACGCATGCCCAAGATCCTGAGAGGAGAATAGAGAGGAAGGAATTGTGATGTGGCCATCTCCCCTGGGGGAGGGGGGGCGAATTGTTGCTTTTTTGTCCTTGTCTCTTCAGCAAGCACACACACACCCTATAACAAAAAGGCACCTGAACTGAAAAAGAAGTTAAATGATCCCTGTTTGCAAATGACATGATTATATACATAGAAAACCTTAAAGTTTTAATTAATTAATTAAATAATTAATTTGAATTTGACCACAGAGGGACAGAGTGAGAGAGAGAGAGAAAGAGAGGCAAAATGAGAAAGCAAGATGCTAGGTCCTGGACTTGAACTGCATTTGGCCATGTGGAATCCGTCCAGTGCCTTTAATCACTATGCCACTTGATGGCCCTATTATTATTATTTTAAATTTGCTATAAGACACGTGCATTCACTAGAGACGGAGAGAGAGAGAGAAAGTGAGAAAGCAAGCCACCAGGTTTGGGACTCAACTCATAATTGCCCATGTGGGAGTTCAGTAGTGCCTTAACCACACCACCTGTTGGCTCTGATTCCAACTTTTTAACCAAGAAAAATCTCAGTCTGCTCTAACGTGCCTAAAACTGTGCAAGACACGTAGAAAATGCCAACGATCCAATTCAGTACACATTTTTGAGTGATTACTATGTATAAACCCCTGTGGGCTATGCTGGGGGAATAAAGAAGAAACTGCGCTAGGCTAGAGACATAAATAAGAGCGAAAAGACAGAGACCAACAGATAGCATAGTGGCTCATGTCGCTGGACTCCCACATGGCTGACTGCAGTTCGAGTCCCAGACCCGGAGGCTTGAAACTCACGCTGGGCATGTTGTGTGCATGCCCAACATCCCAAAGGAGAATGAAGGAGAAAGGATTGCAGTGTGGTCATCCCTGCTGGGGGGTGATTTCTGGCTTCCTGTCTCTCTGTCTCTCTGTGTCTCTCTAGTGAGTGCCCGCACCCTTTAGCAAAAATCTCTTAAAAATAAAAGAGCGAAAAAAAAAATAGAGCAAGACCAGGGAGGGAGATCCTTGAGTGCTGATAAGTGGTGGGTGAAAGGGAAAAGGGTGGAGGTCCAGGGAGGAGGGGCCTGGAAAGATAGTGAGAGGGAGGAAAGGAGACAGAAAAAGGAAGAAACAAAAAAGGGAGATGGAATAGAAGAAGGAATGTGGGAGGAGGGAGGGCAGGATATGGAGTCCTGGAGAGTGTGAGAGCATCTTGCAAAGACTAGATGGAGGGACTAGGCCTATCATTCTGTTCCGGGATCCGAACTCTCCACAGGCCAATGAAGGGCGGTTTGGAATGGGAAGGAGGCAGACCAGTTGGCCTCTCCTTCATTCTGTCCCTTCCCTTTCCATCTCCAACTTCTTCCCATTTAGGGCCCAGCTTTCTATGTCCTGTCATTCGGGTCCTTGAGTTGACTCTTCTTTCATGGGTTCCCCGCCCTCCCTACTCCCACCTCTTGGCAGAGATTTCTGAGGTCAGCTTCCTCCCACGTGTCATGGGGCAGGCTAGGTCTCCTGAGTCACTTTTGGTACCTCTTCTCTGGGCTTACTTCCCTGAAGTAGCCAGCAGGGATGCAACAGACTGGAGGTACTTCCGGCTCTAGTCTGCTCTCCACTCAGTGTCCCCCCAGCCCCCGCCCCCCAAGCTAGCCTAAGGCTGAGATGTTTGCGTCAGAAGTCCCTTTGGCCCCTTTCCTGCTCCTGCATCCCTGGAGTGGTATTTGGGGGTGGGAGGAGGGGTAAGGTCCGAGGTGGAAAGTCTGACGCCGAGTCCAGGCCCCCAGCCTCACTCAGACTGGCTGAGCTCATCTCTCCAAGCAACCACAGCTGGATATTTTCCATGTGATCACCTCTGGGAGGGGGGCTGGGTTCCAGAAACCCAGACAGAGCTGACTTTCACCCCAAGCAGGCTTAGGGATGGAGCACCCTCAGGTGTCTTCCCCCACACCCCCTCCTCAGGATCCTGCACCAGAGAGCCGTGGAGGAGGAGCAGGGGGAGGAGAAATGGGCCTAGAGAAGAGCCAAAGCTGGAAGAGACTTTGGGCCCAAATGGGCTCAGACTTCTTCACTCCCAAATTGAATGTGCACCATTTGTGCAGGCGAGGCTGGGAGATCCCGTGTGATGTCCATGTGTATGTGACATGAAGTGTGTGAGTGCGTGTGTGCGTAGGCTAAACGCCTGCATGTGCTCTGTTGGTGTGTGTGCATGGGTGGGGTGCCTGTGACCTGCGTGTCAACAGGCGAAAGTTAGAGTGTGAGGGTGTGTGCCCGTGTGCCTGTAAGGCTGTGTGGGACTGCCCCTGCTCTCTTCCCACTGCAGAGGGAGGTGCGACTGACCACAGCTTTGGGATGATGAGGGCTGCCTGTTCTTTCTTTTTTTGGAGAGGTTTTTGTTATAGGTCACGTGCACTGCCAGAAAGACAGAGAGACAAAAAGTGAGAAATCACCCCCCAGGAGGGATGGCCACACCGTGGGAGTCCAGCGACATAGCCATTACACCAGCTGCTGGTCCCTAGGGCTGCCTGTTCTTACAACTCCACTATCTCACTCCACCATCCCCCTTCCCTATCAGTGGCTTTCTCTTTCAATTATGTATCTGGAGGCTCAGAGAGATCAAGTCCTGAAACAGAGAAATGGGTCCTTTTGAGGGAGGAAATTGGAGCAAGAGGCCTTGCAGGACGGGCTGAGGTGGAGGTGGACATAGGAGCTGCTGTGTAAGTGGCTCCTGGCCCCTGCCATGAAGTTGCTGAGCTTTAGAGGGTGTCTGGTGTGGCTCCCTGCACCCCCTTCCTCCGTCTCACCCAGCCCTTGAGCTGTCTGGACAGGCTGGAGGCGGCTGGTGGGACGGCAGGGAAACGGGTGGGCAGGAAGCACTTGGCTGTTTGTTCCCTCTTTCCTGACTCCTTTGTGGCAGCAGACTGGCTTCCTTCCTCCCCTCAGCACCTTGGCTCCCAGCTCATTTCCGCTCTTATGCCCTTAGCATAGCTCTGAGCCTTGTGCAGTGGCGTTTTTCCAAGGTGGGTCTTCTGGCATGGGGACCCTCAGATGAGTGGAGCAGGGCTGGGCGAGTGTCAGTGTGCCCTTCCCTCCAACCATTGCAAGCGAGGAGGCGAGGCTTAAATGACGTGGGGTGGCGGGTCTTGCTTGCCAGAGGTTAGGAAGCAAAGATTCAGTGTTTTGTTACTGGGGGCTTGCCTCTCCTTCAGCCTGGATGTAGAGTGGGGCTGGAAGGGCAACCCACCCATACCCCAGCCTGGCTTTCCTGTGTGTCCCTACTTGGCTGTTCTAGCCTCAGTCTGCCCTGCCCCACCTCCCACCTCCATCCATTGCCCTACAAGTCAAGGAATGTAAGTTTTCTCTCTCACTCACTCATTGATTAGTCATGGGCACCCCAATCCCCGTGGGAACCGTTACTCACCCTCATGCCCCCCCTCACAAGCAGTCTCCCCAGAACTGGCTAAGTTCCTGTAGGAGGAGCTCCCAACCAACCCTGAGACAGGAGGAGAGGTGGTGAGGGTTGTGGGTGGTGGTAGTGTCCTAGAGACAGCCACTTTTGGAACAGGAGTTTTATCTTATCACGGCCAAGAAGTAGGAGTCCCTCCCTCCCTTCAACACACATAAACACACAGGGAACTTGTATTCCTGCTTCAAGCCACTTTAATTGCCCTGGAAGTTTAGTCAGAAAGGAAGGGGCTGGGATATGGGACTGTGTGCTGTGACACTCTGGAGAAGGGTCCAAAGCAACTAAGGAGTCCCCTTACCAGTGCTGGCTTTGGGGCCAGGGGTAGGGACTGAGGCCTGCTCTTTGGACTTGGCAGAGTGCCCAGGCCTGGCCTCTGTCTCCCAGAATCAGACAGGGGCCTTTCCCAATAAGGAGCCTCTCAACTCTGGGTCCTCTCCCCTGCTGCCCCCACCTTCTCTCCCCTCTAACAGCTCCTCTGCCCTAAAATGGCCACGTTTCCCTCCCTTCCCTCTCCCCTCCTCCATATTCAGGTTTGGGCCCCAGGGGGAAGGAAGGGGGTTGGATAAGACTGCACAGGGGCCAGATGGGCAGTTTGAGAATGGTAATAAGAGCTCAAAAGAGGTGAAAGAGGCCACGTGGCCCAGGTATGTATGTTGCTGGGCGTGGAGACCTAGCTTCCTGGAGTTACGGTCTCTCCTATAGTAATACTAGTTTATGCTTTATGGCACATGTTATGTATTCTTTTGTTGTTGTTGCTTGTTTGAAAGGTTTTTGCTATAGAGCGCGTGCACTTGCCAGAAAGACAAAGACAGAGGGACAGAAAGCGAGAAATCACCCCCCAGGGGGGTTGGCCACACCACAATCCCTTCTCCTCCATTCTCCTCTTGGGATCTTGGGCACGCATGCACATGTGCCCGGCGTGAGTTTAAGCCACTGGGTTCCGGGACTTGAATCTTGGTCGACTACATAGGAGTCCAACGACATAGCCATTACACCAATTGCTGGTCCCACCGACTATGTATTCTAAGAGCTTTATACATATTAACATATTTAAGTGACACTGCCTCTCTGTGACAGACCTAATCCATAAGATGAGGAAACTGAGGCACACTGCAGTTAATTAACTTGCCTAATTATGTTGGAGAGCTGGAATTCTATTCCAAGCAATCCGGCTTCACCTTAGGAGAGACCAACCCACTCCTTTGGTTTGTCTTTGAAATGCTTGACGCCAGCAGAGGCATAAAGGATGCCCTTAAGGAGCTTATGGAGTGGTGATGGTCACAGAAGCTGCTGGTCAAGACTGCCTCTCTAGGGACTGCTGGGTGTTCCGACGAATTCAGACTAAGCACTACAAAGAGAGACACTGACCCATTAAAAAAAAATTCATTTTTGAACAACAAATCCATTGTTTAGTGACATGCAGATGGTAAGCAGGTTAACACAGAAGTCAAGTAAGTGTGACTGGAGGTGAGTGGGGAGGGGAGGAACATGAGAAGGGGCAGAAAGTTAGGGAAGACTTGCGAGAACGAGAGAAAAACCAACCAGGTTGTATATGGAGGGACTTTCTTGAACCCTTCTCCAACTTACCGATCCCAGGCAGTTAAACTAAAAAAAAAAAAAAAAAAAAAAAAAAAAGGCAATTTATTCTACCAAGAGGAGAGGAGAGGAGAGAGGAGGAAAGAAGGGGGTGAGAATTCTTCTAGTCCTGAAAGCAGACAGGGACCCCTAGGATGGATCCAGGTACTTGACTTGGAAGATCCAACATGAGCAACACTCTGTCCCCTTTTGGATCTCAATTTTGTCTTTTCTAAACCAAAAGTATTAGGTTAAATTATTTTTGAGGTTCCATCTAATTCCAATACGGATTCTTATATAGGAACCCAGGGGAAAACCAGGGTGGGAGCTACAGTCCTTGTGTGGGGGCCAGAGATAAACAAATAATTGGTAACCAGGATGAGCTCAGGGCTCTGGGGGAAAGGCTCTGTAGGGGGTGATGTGAGGAAGGCCACACTAGGCTAGGCTAGGCCAGGTCCCAGAAAAGTGAATGGAGGATGGATTTATTCATTCCTTCAACTGTATACCTTCAGAAACTATTGGGCTGTTGAACAAGTCATGACGTATTTTTTCTCTGCACAAATGCGTCATGACTTTCCTGACAATTCTATAAAACCTAAGAATCTGAGCTTCCCATCCAAGGAGACTGTAATGAGAGGGACAACTCAGGTTCCTCCCCATTTTTTTTTTTTGAGAGATTTTTGCTATAGAGTATGTGTGCTCACCAGAGAAACAGAGATATAGACAGAAAGCAAGAAATCACCCCCAAGGGGGATGACTACACCACAATCCCTTTGCCTCCATTCTCTTCCTAGGATCTTGGGCCCACATGCACACATGTCCTGTGTGAGGTTAAGCTACCAGGTCCGGGATGTGAACCATGGTCGACTATGTGGGAGCCCAGCAACGTAACCATTATGCCATCTGCTGGTCCCTCTCCCCAGTTTTTGAGGAATCATGAGAAAAAAACCAGCTAATAGTTATCAAGTACCAGGAACAGATTTAAGCATTTGTATCTAGTATCACATTTAACCTCAAAATAATCCTATGAAGTAGCATTCAGTATCTTTCAAATTGATTTCCTCATTTAATCTTTTCAACAGTCCTTGGAAGTTAACAAGGCTATTTGACAGATGAGGAATCTTTACAAACCAGAGAAAGAAAAAACTATATTTCTAGTCAGACTTTCTAACTAGTAAAGGTGGGAAGCCCTGGAAGGAGTTAGGGGACTTGACTTTCTACTAAGATCCTCCTGGCTCTGGGATCCAGGCTGGAGCTGTGGCTTTCCAGCCTTTGACAAATAGGAGATGAAGATAATGCACCAACATCACATGTTACTGATTAGGAGCCAAAACCCGGCATCCTGATATCTTTGAAGATACAGAGAAGAGTTCAGAGATAGGAACAATCATAAGATCAGGGACTACTTGGGACCAGCAGTTGGCGTAATGGCTATGTCGCTGGACTCCCATGTAGTCGACTGTGGTTCAAGTCTCTGACCCAGTGGCTTAAACTCACGCAGGGCATGTGTGCGTGAGTGCCCAAGATCCTGAGAGAATAGAGGAGAAGGGATTGCAGGAGTGGCCACCCCTCCAGAGGGCGATTTCTCACTTTCTGTCTGTCTCTTTCTGGCAAGCTCACACGCCCTATAACAAAAACCTCCCCCACCCCCACCCCCCACCCCCCCAAAAAATCAGGGACTACCTTAAATCTGGAGTAACTTTTGAGGGCCAGAGACAGAATTCTGAGTTAGTTCCCCTTGGTTCCACTGAACACTGGCCCAACAGCTAGAGAGAAGGAAATCAGACTTAGAGGGACTTCATTATTGTTTTGGGACTGACAGGAGAATCTCGCCTCCAGTGGGTCACAGTAAAGAATTCTTCCTTTACTGTAACCTGCCCGGGGTGGAGCTGAGAGAGGTAGAAGCGGTGGCAGGGGAATGGTAGTGAGGATAAGGTCACCTGGGCAAACTGACCCCCTCGCAGAGCCTGAGATTTTTGAGGGTGAGGAGGAACTGTGGCAAAAGGGCACTGAGGGGGAGGGCCCATGTGTTTGGGCTCCAGCCTGGGGTGAAGTCAGAGACATAAATCACACCTCCAACTGCCCGTTTCCGCTTTGAGCTCCGTTCCCAGCCAAAAGCCCAGCTAGTCTGCCAGAGGAGTGTGTGTGGATGGGGGAAGGGATAAGGAGCTGGAAGAGGGTGATAAGGAACGGGAATCAGCTGGCAGTGGGACTCTAGTCTCCATGAGGTGATGAAGTGGGATCGGGTTAGCCTTGGTAGGGGCAGGGAGCCTGAAGATCTCAGCAGAACTGGGCTGTAGATTCTTCATCCCGCTTCGGGACACACCCACAGCCACACCCAGTTTGCTGAATTTTCCTCTGCACATAAAACCTCTGGGACATGCCTAGAGGCACAGACACCCACACAGACACACCCCCACTCGCCTCCATCCAGCTGTTGCTCACTTCTGCCAGAGAGCCCCTGCCAGATCTTGAGTGAGCAGAACTAGAAGTGAGTGGGGGTTGAGAGAGATAAGAGGATGCTGGATTTCCATTAAAATCTGGAAACACCCACTCCTGGTGTGACCTTATTAAAGGCCTGTGCTAAGTCATCTCTTTGGCCCTTCCCCACTGGGGACAGACTGGATGATTTTCCTTCTCACTTTAGGACAGCATGAGTGTTCTGCAGGGCAATATCTTCTGATCACAGTGATGGAAGAGGAGCAGCAGAAGGTACGAGACTGAGTGTACAAGCAGGGTGGGGTAGGTGTAGGAGGGCAGGAAATCCAGAAAGCAACTCAGACAATGGCCTTTTCCGCTGGCATGGCCCTGAGCTGCTGGATCCTGTCTGACCCAAACAGCGCCTCCTATCTCTCCCTTTGGTTAGCTTCCCACTCAATGTTCTTTTGTAGGGCGAGACAGGAGAGGCTGGGGAAAGGCACCCCTTCCATCGGCCTTTTTCCAGGTGACTGCTTTGGGATTTGAAGACTTACGCAATCACATCCAGCCTGGGACTACCCCACCATGCCTACTGCCCTCTTCCGTGCACAGTCTGTGATGGCTCCCTACGTGGTATATCTGTTAGGCACTTTGACATCTTAAGGGAATCATGAGGCTTTTATTTTGGCCTAGGTTTGTCTCACTGTTTTCTGAACTGTCAGCTTGTACCCCATTGGACTAGAAGCTTTAATGAAGCTGTGTGCTTGCTAGTTAGTACAGCCCCCAGATCAGCATTAGGAAAATAATATATGCCTCTTGGTATGTAAGGTGACAATATGATTATGCTGGATAGGTCTTGGGAATGCTGGAATATGTTTTTTCCCTAGAAAATGTGGAGGGATAAGGCCATAACTACCAAGGCCACTTAAGTAGGAATTAAACTGGCTGAGCTGCAGTGGTGCAGATGGTAGGGTGCCACTGCACAATGTCGGAGCCACGTGGGAGGCTAGGGTTTGGATCCAGGCCAATTGGAACATTCTGGGTGTACTGGAGCATGTCTGAGATCCTGGGAGGCTGAGGTAGGAGGACTAGTGTTGGTGGTGAGACTCTTTCAAGGGTACCTATCTTTTACTCTCCCTCTCATGAAATATAAAAAACAAACAAAATAAGAAACAGACACTGGGGGGCCAGCAGTTAGCGTAATGGCTATGTCACTGGACTCCCATGTAGTCTACTGTGGTTCAAGTCCCGGACCCAGTGGCTTAAACTCACGCCGGGCGTGTGTGCACGTGTGCCCAAGATCCTGAGAGGAGAATGGAGGACAGAAGGGATTGCGGCGTGGCCATCCCCCCCGGGGGGGGGAGGGATGATTTCTCGCTTTCTCTCTGTCTTTCTTTGGTGAGTTCACATATCCTATAGCAAAAAACTAAAACTAAAATAAAATGAACAAAATAAAAAATGAGCAATTGGCACTCTTAGCAGGTCTGGTAAATGCAGAAAAATGTAACTGGTTAATAGGAAGAAGAAGGTAAAAAGATGTTAGAATTGACACATGGAAATTTGGAAATGAGATTTTTGAAAGACTTCAAGTTTGTTGGTGTAAGTGAAAGAAACAGACACTGCCTCCTTGAACCTAGAACCACCAGGAAGTTTTTTCCCCTGATACATCCTCTATTATAGTCATTCGTGTTTCAGTGTCTCAGTCATGTGCCTAATTTATCTTCAGATTTATAAATCCTGTGATTCCAGTGTCTGGAATGCATCATCCTCTGTATCATTCATCAAGGACCATCCAAACCCTGCATAAACTTACCGAGCTTCTAATTTTCAAAAATGTCCCACTCTTCCAAAGTTCTACATTCATAGTCTGGACTACACAGACTAGCACTTAATTATCAAGGGTATTTATAATATTGCAATGTAATTTTGAAATTGAACACGTTTGGATGTACATAAGAGCAACTAACTAGCATTGCGTAGAGCTTTTTTTATTAAGAATTATTTTATTTTATTCATTCATTTTATTTTTTAAAATTTGACCAGAGAGACACACAGTCAGAGAAAGAGAGAGAGAGAGGGAAAGTAAGAAAGCAAGCTACCAGGTCCGGGACTCAAACCATGGTTGGCCACGTGGGAATGTCCAGCGCCTTAACCACCACGCCACTTGCTGGTCCCAACTTTTTTTCTAGAGATTTTTTTCGGGACCAGCAGTTGGCGTAATGGCTGTGTCACTGGATTCCCATGTGGTTGACCACAGTTTGAGTCCCAGACCCGGTGGCTTAAACTCATGCCAGGCATGTGTGTGTGTGTGTACCCAAGGTCCCAAGAGGAGAACGGAGAAGGGATTGCTGCGTGGCCATTCTCCCTGGGGAGTGATTTCTTGCTTTCTGTCTGTCTATCTCTTTCTGTCTTTCTGGTGAACTCACGCCCCCTATAGCAAAAACCTCTAAAAAAAAAAAAAGATTTTTTTTTCGATAGGGCCCATGTGCTCACCAGAAAGACAGAAAGCAAGAAATTACCCCCAAGGGTGGATGGCCACATTGCAATTGCAATCCCTTATCCTCTTGGAATATTGGGCACACATGCACACACGCCGGGTATGACTTTTAAGCCACTGTGTCTAGACTCAAACTGTGGTTGACCACGTGGGAGTCCAGCAACCATCTGCTGGTCCCTTCCATAGGCTTTTTAATGCTAATGTTTGCTTTTTGTTAATATGCTTTTACTTTGCACAGGAAAGTTGTCTGTTATACTGGGAAGACTTAAGCTTGAATGTCACCTCTTTTACTAGGTATGTGACCTCAGCAAGTTATTTAACCTCCCTGGGTCTTAGTATCTTCATCTATAAATGAAAATGTAAAATGGAGATAATACCTTTTTCATAATTTGTTGGGAGAATTAAACTAATATATCACATGTACAATTACGGTGCTTGGCTGTTAATGTGTATTTTAAAAATTTATTTATTTTTAATAGGGTAGGAGAGAGGCACCTATAACAGGGATCTCCATCACAATCTACCCTAAGTTTGGACTTTTTAAACATTTTGTTATTTTTTTTTTCAGGTTTTTGCCATACGGCAGGCAGACAGAGTCAAAGAGAGGGAAAGTGAGAAAGCACTTCCTAAGGGGGATGCCCATGCCGAAGTGCCTTCTCCTCCATTCTTTCGAGATTTTATGCATGCATGCACACATGCCTGGTATGATTTTCAAGCTGTTTGGTCTGGGACTCGAACTGCAGCATTGGACATGTGGGATCCAGCACCTTAACCATCATGCCATCAGCTGACCTCTCTACCTCCAGTTTTAGCTAGCCTGGATCACAGGCATGTGCTCATACCCAGCATGCTCAGGGAGGTCCTGGGACATAAACCAGGACCTTCCCCATGCGGGTCCAGTTGCATATACCACTGAGACATTGCCCAGCGATGAAGTCTAATGTGCTTTCTGAAGGTAATGTCTCTGAGATCAATTCCCGAGACAGACATTACTTCCCTCAAAGAAGCCTTCTTTAAGGACCGGTCCATAGCCTGGTTGTTAAGGAAACTGGATCTCACATGGCTGACCCCGTGGTTCAAGTCCTAGACCTGATGACTTGAAAAATATGCCTGGCATATGTGTGTATAACCAAAATCCTGAAAAGAGGGAAGAAAAGAGACGGAACCGTAGAGTGATCATTCCCCATAAGAGGTGTTTTTTCCCTCTCCCTGTCTCTGGCAAATTCATGTGCCTTTTGCTGGAAAAAAAAAAGCCTCTTGGAGCCAGCAGGTGGCATAGTGGCTAAGGTACTGGACTCCCATGTGGTCGACTGAGGTTCAAGTCCTGGACCTGGCTGCTTGAAACTCATGCTGGGTGCGTGTGCATATGTGCCCAAAATCTTATGCGGAGAATGGAGGAAAAGGGACTGTGGCATGGTCATATCCCCGAGGGGGTGTTTTTTCACTGTATTGTCAGTGAGCACAGGTGCCCTACGGCAAAAATCTCTCTCTCAGAAAAAAAAAAAAATCTCTTTAATCTCTAAGCCAGTACCCCAGACTTCACCAGTCATAGCACTGACTGTGCTTATGTGCCTTCCTGTTTCTCTCTCCTACTAGACTACATTCTATGAGGTAAGGATTTTATTTACTTGTTTTTCCATTACCTAGCAGCCTGCCTGGATCAGTAAATATTTAGTTTTGATAAACATGGTGGCATTATAAAACTAATTTCTATTTCTGAGAGATTTTTGTTATTGGATTCATGTGCTTGCCAGAGAGACAGAGACAGAGAGGCAGAGAGACAGAAAGCGAGAAATCACCCCCCTAGGGGGGGATGGCCACGCCGCAATCCCTTCTCCTCCATTCTCCTCTCGGGATCTTGGGCACGCACGCACACGCGCCTGGTGTGAGTTTTAAGCCACCGGGTCCGGGATGCGAACCGCGGTCGACTACATAGGAGTCCAGTGACATAGCCATTACGCTAACTGCTGGTCCCTCAGGCCTTCTTGGTATACAGGTTAGAAAATCCTAATCTCCAAACCGGCTGTGTGCGTAGTGTTGGTAATAGAGATAGTGGGAGAGGGACGCTGGGAACTCAGAACTCTCACTTCCCCCACTCCCGTAGAATGTAGTTCCCTTAGCCCAGACATAGTGGATGCCTGGGGTCACAGGGGGTTCAGTTCCCTTAGACTAGACATAGCCAGTGCCTGGGGTCATGGGGGGGAGGGTTCTGTGAGTGCCAGCCTAATCCTCTTCACTAGGGAAAGTCAGTCACTTCTCAGAAGTGAATAGCAGATGTTGGAAGAGGAAGATACTCTAGTTATCATCTAGTCTTATATCTTTATTTTAAAGCTAAGAAAAGTGAGGCTCAGAGAGA
This sequence comes from Tupaia belangeri chinensis, assembly GCF_000334495.1. NCBI lineage: Eukaryota > Metazoa > Chordata > Mammalia > Scandentia > Tupaiidae > Tupaia > Tupaia belangeri. Next base: position 1,632,009 of record NW_006206595.1, read on the forward strand.
GGAAATGACTTGCTCAAGACCCTACAGCTAGCTAATATGGAGCAGAATTCTGGTGTCCGTGTTTCAAGTTAACTCTTTTTACCATGCCTTATGAGGTAAAAACACATTTTATTCTACTGATTCTCATCTTCCACTTCTGGGTCAGTGAACGTCCATTTCTAGACTTTTCCAAATATAAGACAGAGAGACTTCGTGATATATCTTACACTATTACCTCTTTTCCCCGTTCTTTTCTTTTTTAGCTTTTTGTCATAGGGTACATGTGCTCATAAGAGAGGGCTAGACAGAGAGAGGGAAAGTGAGAAATCACCCTCCTGGGGGGATGGCCATGCCAGTCTCTTCACCTCTATCCTCTTGGGATTTTGGGCACTCACATACAGGTGCCTGGTGTGTTTTTCAAGCTACCGGGTCGAAGACTTGAACTATGGAATTGGCCTCATGGATCCAGTGCCTTAACCACATGTGACTTGTTGGCCTTCTCCCTGTTCTTTTCATTTTTTTTTTGAGAAGTTTTTGTTATAGGGTGCGTGTGCTTGCCAGAGAGACAGAGAGACAGAAAGCGAGAAATCACCCCCCAGGGATGGCCATGTCACAATCCCTTCTCCTCCACTCTCCTCTCGGGATCTTGGGCATGAGGCACACGTGCCCAGCATGTGTTTAAGCCACCGGGTCTGGGACTTGAACCACAGTCAACTACATGGGAGTCCAGTGACATAGCCATTATGCTAACTGTTGGTCCTTCTCCCAGTTATTTTCAACTGAGTCTATTTCTTCATAGGCAAGGCAGTTCTCAGTACTGGGCTCCATTAATTTGTGGCAGGGAAACTTATGGGCCTAATGCCATGGGATGCCCTCTACCTTGGAAGACTGATTGTATCCAACTGGTGTCATGGCCTAGTGCCCATGGCATTCATTAACTTGATTTCTGTTGTCCGTGGATGCCAGACAGCTAGCTGAATACCTGCACTGTATTGTGCCTAGTCTACTGTTCCTGGTTGGTGTCACTTTTAGATTCGCATATGTGAGAGTTTCAGGAGGGTAGCCCCTCCACGGTTTAAGTTACTGGCATTTCCAGACTGTAGGGAAGGAGGACACCTCACTGCCAGCCTAGGATCTGTGAACAGTCCAGAACAGGGACTTCAGAAAAGTCCTTCAAATGTCTCTTCCATCCTTCTCAACTTTTTCCCACCGTAGAGTTCTTGGTGTTACCTCTCCCTAATCTGATAATAGAAGTTGACAGGGTACACAGAGTACACACCTCAATCTCAGGCCAAAGTTTCTACGACAGGGAAGGATGAGAAATGGGGCATGTGTGGGTTAGGATGAGTAGACTGGGAAGCAGCAAAGGTACTCTGATTTTTCCCCACAGGCTTCAGAAGATTTTGGAAGCCAACTATTCCTAATTTCCACTGTGGTCCAGGCAGCCTTAGACTGTATCGCCACCTGCTGGACACTAAAGGTACCGACAACTGTCTGATTTTCTTTAGAACTACTGATAGCATAGACCAAAACGTCTCCAATACCTTACTTTAATGCAAGGTTAAATTCCTTCTTTCTCAGAATTTATGGAGGCTACAGTATTTCTCTTTTGGGAGTATTTTTTGGTTTCCTTTTAAGGCTAGGCAGACCTTCAATTCCCTATCAAAAGAAAAGAAATTCTATCAGAAGCTGGACAAAAAGCCTTGCTTCCCTGCTTAAATCGCCTTAGGTATAGGAATGGGTGGACTCTATCCCCTTCTATGCCCACAGACAGAAAGCAGCAGGTAGTGGGGTTATATTACAGAGTCCCTGTTAGCCTTAGGGAGAAGAAAATCCTAGATCAAAGACAGACTACAGATGGGCCTTGATTTATGATGGTCTGATTTACAATTTTTGACTTTAAGATGATGGGAAAGTATATAAATCTGGTAAACACTGTACTTTAAATAAAACATTTCGATCTTTTCCTGGGCTAGGATATGTGGTACAATAATCTTGTGAGGCTGGGCAGCAGCAGCAAGCCAGCTCCCAGCTATGGCCATGCAATAACAAGGGAACAACCAATACTGTACTGTACAGTGTACTGTATTCAGTAAGTTACAAGAGAGGTTCAACACTTTATTATAAAATAGGTTTTGGGTGCATGATTTTGTCCAAATGTAGGCTAGCATAAGTGTCCTGAGCATATTTAAGGTAGGCGAGGCTAGGCTACACTATGCTGTTTGGTGGGCTAGGTGTATTACATGCTTTAAAAAAAAAGAATTATTTTATTATCATTTAAAAGTTTTGCTATTGGGCAAGTGCACTCACGAGAGAGAGAGAGAGAGAGAGCGAGCGCGCGATCATCCCCCACTGGGACCAGCAGATGACATAATGGTTATGTCACTAGATTTCCACATAGTCGACCGTGGGATGAGTCCCGGACTGGCACCTTAGAACTCACACCGTGTGGGGACCAGCAGGTGGTGTGGTGGTGGTTAAGGGCACTGGACACTCCCACATGGCCGACCATGATTGGAGTCCTGGACCTGGTGGCTTGCCTTACTCACTCCTCTCCCCACTCTGGTCAAATTAACATGAATGACTGAGTGAATAAATAAATACAATTAAATTAAAAAATAATTCTTAAAAAACCCCACAAAACTCATGCTGGTTATGTGCATGCCTAAAATCCCTAGAGGAGAATGGAGGATTGTGGCATGGCCATTCCCCCGGGAGGTGGGGGGGTGATTTCTCGCTTTCTGTCTGTCTCTCTTTCTCTTACTCTAGTAAGTGTACACGCATTACAAAAACCTCTCGGAACAAAAAAAAAGACTTTATTCAAGTGATAGGTGGTTTCAGACTTTATTATGCCTATGAATTAATATTTCTGGGTCAGGAAATCTGGACCAAAGCCTAGGAATGTGAATTTTATTTATTTTTAAAAGTTTTTGCCATAGGGTGCGTGTGCTTGCCAGGGAGGGAGGGAGAAGGATAGAGACAAACAGATAGAGAGGGAAAGTAAGAAATCACCCCCCTCACCTGGGGAGGGATGGCCACATTGCAATCCCTTCTCCATTTTTCTCCTGGGATATGGGGTAGGCATGCATACCCATGTGCCTGGTATGATTTTCAAGCCACTGGCTCTGGGACTTGAACTGCAGTCAGCCATATGAGAGTCTAGCAATGTAACCACTATACTATCTGCTGGCCCTGGAAAGTTCATTTAAAATTAAGCACCCATAGTATAGCAGTCTCCTTTTATCTGTGTGTGTGTGGGAATATGTTCCAAGACTCTTGTGGCTGCCTGTTACCATGGACAGTATCAAACTCTATACTCTTTTCTCCCCCTATGGTAAAGTTTGATTTATAGATTAGGCATAGTAAGAGATTAACAGTAAATAATAAAACAGAACAATTACAACAATATAATAAAACTGACATTGTTATTATTCTTGGACGTAGGGGCCATTATGTAAAATTATTATTACTTGAACACAAGCACTATGATACCATGACAGTTGATCTGATAACCTAGTGAACATAGCTAGCTTCTAAGTGACTGAGATAGTGTCACAGCAAGGAGATGCTGACAAAGAGTCCATTCACATCCTGGGTGGGATGACGGGATGGGAAGTGGGAATGCATGAGATTTCATCATGCTACTCAGAGTACCGTGCGATTTAAAACTTGCAAGATGGTTTTTCAAAAAAAATATTTCTGGAATTTTTATTTATTATTTTCTGACCATGGTAATGGAAAGTGAAACCACAGATAAGGGGTGATGACTGTAATTCTGATGTAGTTGACAGTTGGACTATGTTTGAGAAACACTGCCCTTGAAGACAAGTGGCCTGAGGGAAGGGCTGTAACTAAAACAAGTCTTCAGGTGTGCATCCCATTTAACTTGGCTCCATGTAGTAACAGATACTATGTTGGGGTCTGAATCATCTTTCACAAAGAACTAAACCCTGCTCATTCTCTCTTATTCATTTTTTCCTGTAGCAAGGAGAGGCGGGCCTGGGGCCTGCCAGAAGCTCTTAGAAAAGAGGCTGTGTTGTATGTTAAATGGCTTTTTCTTTTTGTTAACCTGAAATATTTCTGTGCAAAGGTTTGGTGAAGGCTGTACAATTGGACATATCGGCCCTCGTGGTTCTGCAGTCCTCACTGGAGAGGGCTGAGAAGCTGTTATTTTTCTCCACCTTTTCTATGCACAATACAGGGGGTGGGGTGAAGGGAGGAGAGTCCAGGGACTAAGCTGGAGCTGGTAAACAAGCTTTGAAGCAAAATAAGAAGGCATATTAGCAGGGGAGAAATGAAGGGCTGGACGCGGCTGCTGTAACAACACAGCATTTTCTAAAGACAGCACTAGTCACTGTCGGGTGTCTCCTTTTCAGGGAAATAACAACGGAAAAACGGTATTGGCAAACTGACCCTCGGCTTACATCTGAACGTTTCTCTGGAAATGGTGTACTGAAAAGGCAGTTTACATCAAATGAAGGACAAGTCTTGAAGGAAAAAAAAATTAGGCCAAAAACACAGCAAGCGCCTCAAATAGCCCAGAGGTGGTTGCAGGGACTTAGTGGAAAGCTCCATTTAATCTCTGGCCTAGCTAACGTAGCCTAGAGGGCACTTTCGATGCACTTTTAATAACAAACCTGGCTTTTGAGGATGTAGTGAGCCCTTCTAGCTCCTAGAATCAGTGACGGTTCTTTGAAGAATATTTCTCCCCTTAACTCCTGGGGACAGATTAACCAAAACCCTAAATTGGGAAATTAGCACACTTCAAATTTGCTGTGCATTTAAAAAAACTACTTGATTCAATTTGAGGGCAAATACCCCTTCACTTTCTAGGTTACTTCTTTCCCCACTGCTTCTCTCATCTCATCTGGATGGCCTCAGAGAATATTTTAAGGTTGACAAGAAAATTTTACAAAATGATCAAAAGTAAAGCAAGCCCAAGAAATGGTTGCATAATCTTCTTTAAAAATGCTTATTTTCAAATGAATTAACTAAACCCCCCCAAATTTTAAGGTTGGACTGAACCCTGGAGGTCATCTAATTTAATCTCTTTATAGAAGATTGGGCCAGCAGGTGGGTAAGGCGCTGGACTCCCACATGGCTGACCTTGGTTTGAGTGGGGGACCTAGCGGCTTTTTTTCACTTTCCCTCCCTCCTCCCCTTCCCAGCACATGTACCCCGGAGCAAAGAAATAATAACAGGGGCCAGCAGGTGGTGTGGTGGTTAGGAGCACTGGGTTTCTACATGGTTCACTGCAGTTTGAGTCCTGGACCTTCTTGGGGCCAGCAGGTGGCCTGGTGGTTAAGACAGCTGGACTCCCACATGGCTGACCCTGGTTCAAGTCCCAGACTTGGTAGCTTGTTTTCTTACTTTCCTTCTCTCTATCACTCTCTGGTCACCTTCAATAAAATAAAAATAAAATAAAATAATGACAATGAATAAAATTACGTAATTCTTAAAAAAAAAAAAGAATAATAATGGAGGCTGGCAGGTGACATGGTGGTTAAGGGTGCTGGACTCCCACGTACCTGACCATGGTTCGAATCCCAGATCTGGCGGCTTGCTTTCTCACTTTCCCTCTCTCTCTCTCTGTCCCTCTTTGGTCAAATTAAAATGAATAAATAAGTAAATAAAGTTAAATAAAATAATTCAATAAAAATAAAGATAAATAAATTTTTTTTTAAAAGAGAGGATTGATGCACATAAAGTTTAAGTGGAATTTGTAAGATATTAGGGCTGGCCTTAGATTTAAGATAAATCTGTACTGACTCCTGGCTCAATGTCACCTCTTAACTGCTTTCATAACGACTTTTCTCAAAGTTTTAGCCTGCACAGCCTGCCCACTCAGTATTTCAGAACTATGACAACAAAGTTCTTGGCTTTTTTTGTAGGAGGGGTGGAGAAGGGTGGCAGTGGGGAGGCGGGAATGTGGCATATGGTACCTATTCCTCTGAGCTTTGAAAATAACTGACTCGGTTAAGGGAAAAAGAGAGAGACAGAGACAGACAGACTGACCTCAATCTTATTATAAAAGCGAACATTCGAAATCCCAACACCCCTTAGAACAAACTCTCAATACTCCATGTGCTGACTATCCAGTTCCCTATTTCCCTCCTCTTACGAGGCACTGGATGTTTACATTGGTCAGCAGCTCTGGAAAAAGTCTGCTACCACGTATGTTATGCAATAGTGAGCAGTTTCCCTTTCCTTGGGTTTGGCTGCAGCACTATCTTCTCAGATTTAGTATTCTAGTGGCCATCAGAGACTGCAGTACCCTCACTGCGCAGACATGGTGGTGTTCTGGGAGTCATTCCTAGAGGTTCCATCAATAGCCTACTCTTCAAGCTATTTGAATGATTTTCTAAACACCTAATTTCTCTACATTCAATTCCCTTTCTGCTTAAAATAACAAGAAAAAAAATCCTTTTCAACCCTGCCTGATACAAGCATTTAGAAGATAATTACAACATAATTCAATTAAGTGATTTTTAAAAAAAATTTTTTTGGAGAGGTTTTTGCTATAGGGCGTGTGTGCTTGCCAGAAATACAGAGACAGAGAGACAGAAAGCGAGAAATCGCCCCATGGCCACGCAGCACTCTCTTCTCCTCCATGTTCCTCTTGGGATTTTGGGCATGCATGCACATACTCCTGGTATGAGTTTAAGCCACTGGGTCTGGGACCTGAACTGTGGTTGACTACATGGGAATCCAGCGACATAGCCATTGCGCCAAATGCTGGTCCCTCAATTAAGTGATAGTCAAAAAAAAAATATGAACAGAGAATAGGTGCATGGAACAGAAAGCTTGGAAAAGTTAACCTAGGAGGTAACATATGAGTTGGAATTTGAAGACAGAATACGAATATGTGAAGCAGAAAAGCACTGGGAAGAGGAATGAGTGCATTTTAGGAAACAAGATGTGCTGAGGTATGGTCATTAAAGAGCACAATGAGTCAGAGAGAGAGTGCGTTAGACATGGCTAGATGTGAACAGGGTGGAAAGATGAGGCAGTAGCAATGGTAAAATTCAATGGGGTTAGGAGCGCTGCCTTGAGGACAGCAGGTGGCATGGTGGTTAAAGCACTAGACTCCAATATGGCTAACTGTGATTTAAGTCCCTGATCCAGGCTTAAAAATCATTTTGGGAGCATGTATGTGCATGCCCAAAATCCAAAGAAGAGAATGAAGGAGAAGGGACTTTGGCATGGCCAGCCCTTTGGGGAGTGATTTACTTACTTCCCCCTTGTCTCTCTCCAGCAAGCGCACATATTCTATGGCAAAAACCTAACAACAACAACAACAGACAGTACTGCCTTCAGGGGTAGCAGACATAATTTTAATTCTGGCCCTTCCATATAATTACTAAGCAACTCTGTTCAAATTCTGTAAATTCTGTGACCTTCAGTTTCTTCATCCACCAAGTGGGACCTAATAACATCTACTTCATTAGGACTGTGCAGAATTAAATGTGATGTGAATATACTTTGTATAGTGCTTGGCACATACCAAGTACTCAAAAAGACTTTGATATTATCACTAGGTAAATTGGCAACTGATTATTAATATCTTGAATGTTGTGCTACAGCAGGTGGTTGATAAACCAAAATGAAGAAAACCTACTAGCTGAAAGACTAGTTAGGAGGCTGCTTCAATTGTTCAGGCAGGGGTGATGACCTGAAATAGAAAAGTGGCAGTAAAACTGCAAAGAGACAGTTGGCTTCAGAAATCATTTCTGGTAATGAAATGCCAGGATTTGGTGACTAACAACGCAAGGGAATTGTGAAAGGGTCATTGTGAACAGTGGCATCATTAACCTAGACTAGTTATAGGAAAAGCAAGCCTAGGTAACAGCTGAAACTCTCAGCTCCTTTTTTTTTTTTTTTTTTGGGGGGGAGAGGTTTTTTCGCTATAGGGCGCGTGCGCTCGCCAGACAGACAGAGAGAGACATAGAGACAGAAAGCGAGAAATCACCCTCCAGGGGGGATGGTCACGCCGCAATCCCTTCTCCTCCATTCTCCTCTCGGGATCTTGGGCACGTACGCACACGCGCCTGGCGTGAGTTTTAAGCCACCGGGTCCGGGACGCGAACCACGGTCGACTACATGGGAGTCCAGCGACATAGCCATTACGCTAACTGCTGGTTCCCACTCTCAGCTCCTTTAAGTCCAAGGGTCCTTTACAGCAAGTGGCCTTCAATAATTCTTCTTGTGTAGGAGGTGGACCACATAGCTGCTGGCTGTGGTTCTAGTTCCAGACCTGGTAGCTTGCTTTCTCGTTCCCAACCCCGCTTGCTCTGTCCCTTTCTGATCAAATTAAGTAAATAAAGTTAAATAATATATTTTTTTCTGGAGAGGTTTTTGCTATAGGATGTGTGTGCTCCCCGGGCCAGAAAGTGAGAAATCACCCCCTGGGGGTATGGTCATGCTGCAATTCCTTCTCCTCTATTTTCCTCTTGGGATCTTCGGCATGCACACACACACGCCCAGGCCCAGCATGAGTTTAACTCCAAACCAGTCAACTACATGGGAGTCCAGCGATGTAACCATTGCGCCATCTGCTGGTCCCAAATAATTCTTAAAAAAACATTCTTGTGCATACCACAGCCATCACAATAAACAGCCTGCTTTTCCTTGAATGCCCCAGTGAGCAGGACTAAAATGGACCACTGGGTTCTGCAATCAGGGGGTCCACTGGAGACATTCGTGAGAATAGAGTGGGCAGATTACAATGGATTAAATAGTAAGTGGGAAATGCAGACCAAGTATAGATAATTCCTTTATGAAACCTGGCACTGAAAAGAAGCAAGCAGCAATCTGAGTGAGAGTGTGTAGAGTTCTGTGTATTAGTTTGTTCAGCATGCACACTCTACTAGTGTGCAAAGGATGGGAAGCTAAAGACTACATTTCCCACATTCCTTTGTAGCAAGCTAGCTTAAGTCACATCTGAATTAAGTTCTGCTGATTAGATGCACTAGTGTATCACTTAGATTCTGAAGCCAGCAGGGGTTAAGGCGGGGTGCTGGGCATCCATTTAAGGATGCTGACAATAGCAGAGGTGGTATGCTTCTTGAATTGGCAGCTACAGTGGCAGCTTAACTAGAGTAGAAGCTTCCTGAATGTAGAAATAGCAGCAGCAGCAACTCCCTCAGCCATCATCAGGAATCATTTTTGGAAGTCTAGCCTAGTTTTTTTCTTCAGCCTTCCCAAAAATTAAAAAAAAATAATTATTTTATTTAACTTTATTTATTATTCCTATTTTCCAGTTTGATCAGAGAGAGAGAGAGAGCGAGCGAGCGAGCGAGCAAGGGAAAGTGAAAAAGCAAGCTACCAGGTCTGGGACTTGAATTGCTGTCAGCCATGGGAGAGTCCAGCACCTTTAACCATCATGCCATCTGCTGGCCCCTTCCTAACAATTCTGTGATCCATTTCATGCCTTATAACAAGTTCCTTACTGCTTAAACTATCTATAATAGATTTTGTTGTCCACAACCAAATCCTGATCAATATGGGAGAACAGGATATTTCTGTTGTTGTTTAGAGAAAATTTACCAAAAAAAAAAAAAAGGAAATTTACCATTTTTGTAGCTCAACAGATTAAGGAAAGAGAACAATCAAGGTAAAGAGAAGAGAGGGGCTAACTTATGCAAGATAGAGGATAGAAGCAATGACTGTGGTAACCTGCTTTTTTTTGGAGAGGATTTTTGCTATAGGGTGCGTGTGCTCACCAGACAGAGACAAACAGAGAGACAGAAAGTGAGAAATCACCCCCTAGGGGGGATGGCCACGTCACAATCCCTTCTCCTCCATTCTCCTCTCAGGATCTTGGGCACACATGCACACGCGCCTGGCGTGAGTTTTTTTTTAAGTCACCCGGTCAGGGACGCGAACCGCGGTTGACTACATGGGAATCCAGCGACATAGCCATTATGCTAACTACTGGTCCCAGTAACCTGCTTTTAAGATGGCCCCAACCAGCAGTTGGCACAATGGCTATGTTGCTAGACTCCCATGTAGTTGACCGTGGTTCTTTGAGTCCTGGACCTGGTGGCTTAAACTCACGCTGGGTGCGTGTGAATGCGTGTGCGCCCAAGATCTCCAGAGGAGAAAGGAGGAGAAAGGATTGCAGCATGGCCATCCCCTAAGGAGGTGTTTTCTCGCTTTCTGTCTCTGTCTTTGTCTTTCTGGTGAGCGTATATGCTGTATAGCAAAAACCTCTCTCTCGTAGTTTGAAATAAAAAACCCGTCCTTAAAAAAAAAAAAAAAAAAAAAAAAAAAGATGGCCTCAATGATTCCTGCCTCTTGGTATTCAAGATCCTATGAAGTCCCCTTCCACAACAAAAAGGACTCACCACTGTAACCAAAAGGATATTGTGGAAATGATGGGATATGAATTCTAAAATTAGGTTGTAAAAGAATTTACCGCTTCTACCTTGCTCTGAAACCGTCTACTCTGGGGAAACTCAATTGACATGTAGTAAGGACACGTCAAATGGGCTACGGAGAGTCCCAGGTGGGGAGGAACTGAGGCCTTTGGCCAACAACAAAGACTGACTTGTCAGGCATGTGAGTGGGCTACCCTAAGCAGCAAATCAGGGTCAGTCAAGCATTCAGAAACTGTAGCTCTGACTGAATCTTGACTGCAGCCACAAGAAAAGCCACAAACCAGGATTACTCAGCTAAGCCACTCCCAAATTCCTTACTCACAGAAGCTGGGAGAATACTGAGTGATTATTATTGTTTTAATCTACTAATGTTTTGGGGAAATCTGTTATGCAGCAATAGTTAATACTATGGAATACAGTATAAGGTACACACAGATGGAATTATTAGCTTTGGGGGAAAAAGTATGAGATGAAGGAAAAGAAATACTGTAAGAGTTACAGAGTAAGTCTGATGGCCACTATCTTCTCAAGAAAGTCAGAAGTGAAATCATCTGCTGGAAGTAGGGAGTGAGAAGTAGGAACTACAAAACTGAATGGTAAAAGGGGTTACAGTGAGTCACCAGGTACATAGGAGACAGTCAAACAGGAACGAATGCCTGACTTTAGAAATCATCCATCTGCAGTGGAGATGGTTATCTAGATGGTTATCTAGAAAGAATAGAGTAAAAGATGGCAAGTTTCAGTCAACTTGGGATATGGTGAGGTAGAGATAGCAGAAAAATAAGAGAGTCAAGGGAATTCAGGATGATCTTTTAGGCCACCAAAATAAGTAATCAGAGTCTATGGCAGACATGCAAATAAGTTCAGGAGGAAACAGCCTGGATAAAGAGAGGCTGAGTACAGAATCAACATTTAGGGAAACAGGATGATACAGAAACCCTAAGTAGTAAGTTATGAATCAGAAATTTCGGGAACCAGCAGTTAGCGTAATGGCTATGTCGCTGGACTCCCATGTAGTCGACTGCAGTTCGCGTCCCGGACCCGGTGGCTTAAAACTCACGCCGGGCGCGTGTGTGTGTGCCCAAGATCCCGAGAGGAGAATGGAGGAGAAGGGATTGTGGCATGACCATCCCCTCTGGGGGGTGATTGCTCGCTTTCTGTCTCTATGTCTCTCTCTGTCTGTCTGGCTAGTGCATGCGCCCTATAGTGAAAATCTCTCAAAAAAAAAAAAAAATCAGAAATTTCAGGTTATAGTCACAGTACACAGCCAAAAAAATGTATCCGCAGCAAAGATACAAATTTTCAGGGCCTGCTTTTTGTCCCTTCAGATTAAAATTTGCAAAATGTTAAGAAGGCTTGCCTATAGGAAGCATTCTAAAACTATTTTAGTGTCTTAAGTATTATAAAATTATAAAGCATTTAATGGTACAGGAAGCATAAGCAGCATCAAGAAACCAACTTGCCCACTTCTCCGACATACTACCACCAATATCTTGTTTCTTCCTGATTCATGATCCTGGCCTGTTCCCTAGAGATAATAGCTATCTTGAACTTTGTGTTCATCATCTTCTTTTCTCTCTCTCTTTTTTTTATAGGATACATGCACTTACCAGAGAGAGAAAGAGACAGAAAGAGAGAGAAGGAAAGTGAGAAATCATCCATCCCCAGCCCTGCCTGGGGATGGCCATGCTGCAACCCCTTCTCAATTGTCCTTTCAGAATTTTGGGCATGAGAGCACATGCACCCAGTGTCATTTTTAAGCCACTTGGTCAAGGACTCAAGTCATGCAGTTGGCCATGTGAGATCCAGTGCCTTAACTATTACACCACCTGTTGGCTCCATTCTCTTTTATTAAAAAAAAAAAAATGTAATTTTAGGGGGTGGCAAAGTGGCATAATGGTTAAGGATGCTGGACTCCGACATGGCCTACCATGGTTTGAGTCCTAGATCTGGTGGCTTACTTTCTCTTTCTCTCTCTTCTCTCT
>NW_006206595.1:1644382-1667575 GCF_000334495.1 Tupaia belangeri chinensis
TCTCACTGTGTTCCTCTCTGGTCAAATTTAAAGAAATAAAGAAAGAAAGTTAAATAATTCTTTTAAAAAAGGTGTCATTTCATTTGTACCAGGCCCGTTTCTCCACATATAAGATGACTCTTTGGTCTAGGTGCTAAGCTCCCTTCCGGCACTGCACAAGACATACGCGGTGAATATCAAAGTTACATACTTAGTGGAACCATATCAATGCTTATTTTTCAAGGGTTTTGTAAAGCTAAATAATGGTCTCTTCTGTTGGAATCTCCAGTTCAACAAATGGGTATTCTCAGTGGAGTTTCTAATCTCAAGGTCAAGACTTGACATAACTTCCAACATGCAACTCTGCTATAAAGATTTACTCAAGAGAAAACCCAAATGAAGAGCTAAATAATCTGTCTCTGACCCTGTCCAATGAAAACCTCAAATCCACATCTGAGGAAATAGAACTGAAACAGACAAACTTGGGGAGCATACTTTATTTCAGTGACAAGTACTTTAATAGAAATTAAAAGGCATGGTTGTGTTCATAAGCAGTTTTTCATACAACCTGGATTTATTTCCTGGGTTCTAAAAAAATATGCAAAATGACTAAACTTATTGTGGTTTCCTCTAAATCTCTTATAAAAGTTTCATACAGAACAGTCTTTAAATGAGGTAAACACAAGTGCAAATCTGTTGGCTAGAAAGTTATTCTCTATGGTTACTACTGGCAGGACCCTATTCTTTCTAGCTAAAAACCATCTTAGATTACTATCTGTCTCACCAGTTACCAAGTTTTTAAGGGTTAAATGAATTGAACCAGGCAGGAAACTGCTGTGTAAAAGGCAAATGCCCCATTCACACACAGGTTTGCATTTCTCAGACCTCAGTGTGGCTGAAAGAGAAAGTCTGGTAAGACTGTAGGTATGAGGTAACAGGTTAATGTGTCTTCAGTGGCCTCTGAAGAGGCCAACACTGTGAAGTATATATTCTGAACCTTGCAGTATTAGAAAGACAATACTCAGAAGAAGGAGCAGTTGCTACAGTATTTTTCTCACAGAATTTAGGTAAGTTTTCTTATTCTGTCCATTGAGTTGGCACATAAAAATGTGTATATCCTTTTTTCTTTCTTTTGTTTTTTAACTAGAGTGTAGGTGTTCACTAGAAAGAGAGAGAGAGGAGAAGTCACTCTCTATGGGGAGTAGTTATGCTGCAACCCCTCTCCTCCATCTCTCTTTCCGTTGGGATTTTGGGCACATATGCACAGCGCCTGGTATGTTTCTCAAGGTGCTGGGTCTGGGACTCAGAGCAATGCAGTCAATACACGTGGAATCTGGCTGCTTTAACAACCACCAGGTCATAGAGCTGGCTCCTAAGTGTGTATTTTCTTAAAGGTTTCTACTTCTCAAGGCCGGTCCAGCTTTGATTATTTAAAATATAGCATCTGGGGCCAGCAAGTGGCATGGTGGTTAAGGTGCTGAACTTCCACATGGCCAACCATGGTTCAAGTTCCAGACCTTGCAACTTGCTTCGTACTTTCTCTCTCTCTGGTGACCACATGTGCTCTATAGCAAATTTAAAAAAAAAAATAATAAATTCTTTAAAAAACCATTATATACAGCATCCAAATTTTCTTGATTTTTAGAATCTGCCTCTTCAAAAATGATAACAATAAGTATAATGTCATTTTTTTTTTTTGCCTATTTGGAGCTTATGAGAAGCAGAATGTTAGTATTTACTGTATACATTTTGTCTAAGAGACTAATATAAGCAGCTACTGTTCTATCTCACCAATGAAAGGGTACTACAGAGCATTATTCAAAGTTAAATCTAAATACTCTCCCTGTTTACCTCAGGTACAGCTACCAGGAGAGCTAAGCATCACTTATCAACTACATTTGGTTATTCCTGGTGAGAACATTTGCAAATTGCAATGGCACTTCTAGAACACTTACAGAGAAAGGCAATTTTCCAAAAAAGCAAATGCTTTCTCCTTGGGGTAGAGTATGGGAACCCTGGATGAATCCTAAGTGCAGGACTCAAAGATAAGCTCTCTGGGCTAAGCTTTTGAAATATCTCTGCATTTAACCTTCCACCATAGTGTTTCACTTGATTTTAACTGAAACAGAGGTAGAACATTCAACTGTTCACCTTCCAATGTTCACATTTCAAAGGAAGAATACCTTCTTTTTTTTTTTTTTGGAGAGATTTTTTGCTATAGGGCGCATGTGCTAGCCAGACAGACAGAGAGAGACATAGAGACAGAAAGCGAGAAATCATCCCCCAGGAGGGATGGTCATGCTGCAATCCCTTCTCCTCCATTCTCCTCTCGGGATCTTGGGCACGCACACACATGCACCCGGCATGAGTTTTAAGCCACCGGGTCCAGGATACGAACCGTTGTCGACTACGTGGGAGTCCAAAGATAAATAAACTCCCTCTCCCAATTTGTGACAGTAGCAGTAGAAATAAAAAGCCACTTTCTTTGTACTAGTTTTTAGGACTTCAGAAACTAAAATCCAGACTAGTGAACCTAGACCCAATAAACATCTTAAGCAGTTTCTTAAAGCTTGTGAACCAAACTGGTGGCTTTAATCAGTTTATTAAAGAAACAATACTGTCTATTTTGTGAGCTAACAAAATTAACCCAAGTAGGTATTCCCCTATTGTGAATCTATTCACGCTCTAAAAGATCAGATATTTTGTGATTAAGTTCTCACAATCATAAGCAGAGGAATATCTCTTAAAATAACAAAATAAGGTTTTCCATGGATGACAGCCATTAGCTTACCTCATTCCTTTAAATATTTAAAAAGTACAAAATAACTATTTTCCATTTAATTGCTTTGCTGAGTTGTGCTCAGTAGCTGATTCCTTGCAATGAGATCCACACCTCTACTTGTTTTTTCCAAAACTAGGTCGGAGTTCTGGGTTACTAGGATAGTTTTGTCCTGTCATTACCCAAATAAACAAAATCAAAAGTGTCCAGTAACACTACTAGAGTTGTGTTGATTGATACACAAACATAAATGAGCAGAATTAGGCACATGGGTATTTTTCCCCTCAATATATTACCACCTTTTCCAGAAGAAACAGTCTAATTATTCACTTAAGATCACACAGCTATCATCAGAAATACTATTATACTGGAGTACCTTAAATCTTTTTTTAGAGCATGTAGCTAAACAGACATTTTTGCTTCATTAGGAGAGAAATCTGCTTTGTGTAAAACTCTTGTAAGGCAGCATTCTACAGAAAGCCCATTCCCCTTTATCTGTCAACCTGCTGGGGAACTCATTTTTGGAAAAATTTGTCAGTATGCTTCATGCATGCCCCTATCTATAGCAGATTCTAAATCTTCCCCCCTGCTAGATATTTTTAAAACTAAATCAAATCAAACCAAACCTGAAACACACACACAAATCCAAATAAATGGTTTGGGAAGATTATGAAGCCTTCTTATAAGGTCCTTTAAAACTAGGATAGCCTTGAATCAGAAATCTAACTTGTTATGCCCAGATTCCAGGATAGTCAGCAAGGCTTCACACATTTAAGCTTTGAAGCTTAATCAACGTTCACAAACAGGTAGAAAGTCTATTTCTTCTCCACCTGAACACTAGTCCTCCATTCTAATATTCATTCCTACATAATCCATACCTACTTAGATAGCTAGTACAATGTTCAGAATTGTAAAGTGAAGAGACAAATAAAACAAACCTATCCTAGGTTGGAAATATTCAGGGAGCAAGATGTCCCAAGGATTCTAAACAAGAACTGGGTATTTTGCTACGAAATGCTATCAATATCTCGGAACTGAATAAACAGATGTGATCAGAAAAGGCCCATTTCTATAAATGCTAAAAAGAACATCGTCCATATGTATCAGAGAACAGAAATATAGTTACTTTTTCCAACCCAAATTTCCTTTCTACTTTGGCTGGATCCTTTAAGATAGTACTTAACCAATTATCATGCTATCTACATCGATGGTTTATTTAGAAGTTCTTCTCAGTATGAAGGTTCTTGCATCAAATGAATGAGGACTCAAAGGGGGAGGAAAGAAAGGTACTTGTCAGTTTGAAAGTCACAGTTTATCATTCTATAATTAGACTAGAAGAAAAATGAAGAACCCATTAGTAGCAGGAAGAAGCAAGAGTCTTGTAGGGTCTGGCATCTGCAAGGAAATGAAAAAAAGTGTTCTTAGTTCCTTTACTGACAAAAGCACCAACTACATCTGACAACAGGACACACAATTATAACCCAATTAAACTCTCTTGGCCTGCTGGAAGAATGTTGTTAATGGTAGAACACCAAGTGCCTTCTGACCCTTAGCTCTTTAGTGCCACTGAGTATACAGAAACTCGTTAATTGAATTAGAAACATTCTATACAGACATCAATGTACACTCCTTATGTCAATAGTTTTACAAGTGAGAACACCAGGACTATCCAGTCAACTGATTCCCTTAGACACTTCTGAATTAATTTTAATTAACTTAAGTTGATACCTTTTCCTTTTCATATACTCTATTTACTCATTAATTTGACTACAGTCTTTGAGCTATTACAATGCACATTAGGGGACACAAATTAACATATTACCTGCTTTTGAGATATTTAGCTAGTAAAAAGTGGAACTATTGATAAAAACACAAGTGGGTAAAACATATTAAGCACTAAGTGAAGACATTTTTCTCATGTACGTACATTCAAAATTCCACCTGTAAGTTCCTTAAGGGAATAAGTCATGTCTTCTATTTTTTGGTATTGTTGCAAAGAAGCTAGACTATTCTGCAGCAAGAGGAATTAAAAAAATTATGCTTCATTTTTTTAAATAAGTTTTGTGATAGGAGACATTCACCCACTAGAGAGAGACACAGAGACTGACAGGCAAAGAGAAAAAGTGAGAAATCACCCTCCAGGAGGGATGGCCACACCACAATCCCTTTTCCTTTGGGATTGGGCATGCATACACATGCACCTGGTGAGCTTTTTTTTTTGAGAGGTTTTTCACTATAGGGCGCGTGCGCTCGCCAGACAGACAGAGAGAGACATAGAGACAGAAAGCAAGAAATCACCCCCCAGAGGGGATGGTCACGCCGTAATCCCTTCTCCTCCATTCTCCTCTCGGGATCTTGGGCACGCACGCACACGCGCCTGGCGTGAGTTTTAAGCCACCGGGTCCGGGACGCGAACCGCGGTCGAATACGTGGGAGTCCAGTGACATAGCCATTATGCTAACTGCTGGTTCCCACCTGGTGAGCTTTTCAAATCGCTGGGTCTAGAAGTTGAACCAGTCGGCCATGTGGTATCCAGCTGCCTTAACCACCACACCATCTGGATGGCCTTGATGCTTCTTTTTTTTTTTTTTAAGGTATGAAAAGCAGCTCCATGTGTGGAGTCTTTTTTTTTTAATTAAAAACTTTTTTATATACATTAAATCACATTATTTAGCTTACAAAGTGAACATTTCAATATGTGAACATTTCTCCCCAGTCCAGTTGATCAAAATATCTTCAACCACACCTCCCCATCCTGTCAATGCTCTGCCTCCGTATCCCTCCTCCAAATGTCCTTCCTTAGGTCCCGCTTCTCCACACACACCACATCTGACACTAACCCCCATCTCTTGTGTTTGTACAACCTTAGGTCAATCAGTTTAAGTCATAGAGTGCAGACACTTGGTATATATTAAGTGGGGACATACAATATCTCTCCTTCATAGACTGGCTTGCTTCACTCAGCAGTAACTCTTCCATGATGCTTCATCTTTTAAAGAGAGTAAGAAGATCTGTAGCTGGTCACAGATTCTTATATAACCTAGGATAATTTTTATCTATTTATTTATTTTTTATTTATCTTATTTTTCCTAGGATATTTTTTTTCTTCTTCTCCTGATTCCTCAAGGGTTACAGAGAAAGTAATGTGTAAGGAGCTTAAAAGCAAAGAGTTAAGTTCCAAAAGTCAGAAGTGTCAGGTCTTAAGTTATAGGAATAGAGGTCTCTCCTATGTTTTCATCTTCGAGTAGACATTTCTACTGCATAGTTATCAATAGTATAGAATCACCAAACATCTTGTGTAGGACATCAGAGAGGAGCGCGAAGTTCACCATATATCTAGGACTGTTCATGGATACCCTTTAGTGCTGCTGTCTCTTTTCCTTTTAGTGCTGCTGTCTCGTTCCCTTCTGGAGCCAAATCCCATTTTCTGGCTTCCAAGTATATTTAATAATTTGACATCCAAACCTACCAAAAACAAAATGGCTGGTTTTCAGGAATTTTTAGCATCTCAAACATTAGCTTTGGTATAAAATGAACCCTAACTCAAAGATTCATCTGCTTCACTGTGTAGAGAGTAAATGGACTGGAAAGGAACATGTGAATTATTAATTCATTCATATGATAAATACTCACTGAGGGTTGACTATCTGTAAAACAGGTGGGCTATAATCCCATTCTCAGTCTTTGTAACACTCCTCTTGCCAAGAGCAATGGGGCTGGGCAATCTAGACTAAGACAGCACCTGAGACATCAAACTTGGCTCTGCCATAGGCACAAAGGGTAACTTTAAGGAAAGGTTGAATCTACAAAAAGTGAAAGATTTCTACCTCTCTATTTTGTAAGGTTCTGCTAAATCAAATATTCACATGAGATCTGAGACTCTTAAGAGATTCTTAGAGACCCAAAACTTTTAAGTGCTCATTAAAAAGAGTATGAATTCTTTAATGAGTGTTAAACTGTACTGCACAGGGAAAGAATTGCAGAGCAGTCAAGCACAGCTGTCTGATTAATCTCAGTCCATTAAAAGAGTCATGATAGATCTAGAATGCAACTTTAATTAAAAAAAAAAGGAGGAAAAAGGCAATGTGTACTAATCTTAGGGAAAACAATTTGGCATGTTAACAGAATTCTAATTTAACTAATAAATGCCTATTCATTAGAGTATAAAGCCATAACAGAGGCTTATATACTTAAAAAACACATGCACATGCAAAGTTTTAATTTGGTACCATAATCTGAAAGAAAATTGGACCCAAACTGCTTTATGTCCAGTTAAATTTTGCTACCATATGAAGAGACTGAAATAAAACTGAAACACTTACTTGATGAGATAGATATCCAGTTACTGTGCATTTCCATCTACAAGTAGAAATATTTCAAAATAAATATACCATATCAACTGAAATTCACTCCATATCTTAATCTTAGTGAATATAAAACATTTATTCTTAGCTAATTATAGCATAAAAGTAGAAGAATTTAAAATTACTGATCAGATTCCATTCAAGTTACTTCACCAATTAAGCTTTTGGCATATATTGGGTTGTCAGAAAGCTCCTATTTTTTCTATGCAAAAAAGTGGCATAAATTTTCCAACAACCTAATAATATGGTGATCTCATTTTTTGGGGGGATGCAAATATCCAAAGAGAAATGTTTTAAAGAAAATCCTCTAGCCATCTAAAACTTAGCTCAAACAGTAGCAAAGACTGAAATCAAGGGAACTGGAATTTGGGAGCAACATTAAGAAAAGAAAGTTTGTGTTAAATAAAAATCTCGGATATTCTATATGTGGCAATTTCTTTCTTTTTTTCTTTTTTTTTTTTTTGCTATAGGATGCGTGCATTCGCCAGATAGACAGAGAGAGACAGAGAGATAGAAAGCGAGAAATCACCCCCCAGGGGGGATGGCCATGCCACAATCCCCTCTCCTCCATTCTCCTCTTGGGATCTTGGGCACGCACGCACACACACCAGGCGTGAGGTTTAAGTTACCGGGTCCGGGACGTGAACTGCGGTCGATTATGTGGGAGTTCAGCGACATAGCCATTACGCTAACTGCTGGTCCTGATATGTGGCAATTTCTTTACTAAGGCAGTATGATGCAAATTTAGTTAACTTAGTATGGTCTCTTCTTTCTAGTGAGGACAGCTAAATGCATTATAATTATCTTTTTTAAATAAGAAATTTTTTTAGGGCTGGCTATATAGTCTACGGGTTGAGGGAGTCAGATCTCATGTGGCTGACCATGGTTCTAACCTTGGCCCAGGTGGTTTGAAAAATACTCTGGGTATGTGTGCCTACATGCCCCAAATCCTGACAGGAAGAAGAAATGGAGGAGAAGCGATTATGGCATGACCATACCCTAGTGGGGATTGATTTATGCCTCTCCCTCTGTGAAGAACACACAGCTCTCTGGCAACTGAAAAACAAACAAACTTTATTTTGGAGAAAAGTCTCATTATGTTTTCCAGGCTGGCCTCGAACTCAGGATATCTTCCTGCTTCAGTCTCCTAAACAGCTGGGATTACAGATGTATGCCACCCATGCCCAGCCTGACTAGCATTCCTTTTTAAAGAAAAAACAACAAAACAAAAACAAAACCAAACCCCATTTGTTTGTTGTCATTTTCAAGCTACTGGGTCCAGGAATTGAACCCAGTTGGCCATGTGGGATTCCAGCACCTTAAGCACACCACCTGCTAGCCCTCAAATAGCATACTTTATGCTGGTTCTGAAGACTTACTGTCTTTTTCTCTATTCATTTCATTTTTGGCGCCTGCAATCCAAATTCTGGTCCCAATTTCTTATTAATATTATGCCTTGGGGCTGGCAGGTGGCAGGGTGGTTAAGGATGTGAATTCCCACATGGCTTACCGCAAATCCTAGACCTGGCAGCTTGCTTTCTCATTGCCACTCTCCCCCCATTCCTCTCTGGTCAAATTAAAATGAATGAATAAATAAAATAATAAAGTTAAATAATTCTTAAAAAACTTAGAATTACTTCCTCTTAGCCAGAATCAAGAGCCTCTTAACTGGTCTTCAAATTTACTCATGGTATTTGATATCAGTAGTCACTCCATCTTGAAAATATTTTTTTGGCTTCTGTGACTTTTTTTTTTAATAAAGACTTATTTATTTATTTATTTTTAATTTGACCGGAGCGGGACAGAGTGAGAGAGAAAGAGAGAAAGCAAGAGGCCAGGTCTTTGACTCGAACTGTGGTCGGTCATGTGGGAGTCCAGTGCCCTTAACCACCGCGCCACCTGCTGGTCCCAGTTCTGTGATCTTGTACATTCCAGTTTATAATTTCTTGTTCCTAACCAGGGTCACTAGTAGCACGAGGTTAGGAATTTAGGGCACAAATTTTATTTTATTTTTTAAGAAGGCACTCACTTTCAGGATCATGATGTGCAAATACTCAAAGTGAATACATCTGAATGATCAAGACTAACTGTATTTAGTATAATAAAAAGAATAAAAGCATTTTGCTTGTGTTTCACTTACTGTTTTTCCATGGCAGAACGTATGGCAGAGACTTGGGAACTCGCATGCCTGAAGCCAGGTTACTCTTATGTTCCATAACTATGTTGCTTGAAGGGCTACAGAAAGAAATTAATTTGACTGTGTTGGCGTATCTGTATTCTTCAGGCAGGTACACACAAGATAATCAAGATGTATTTTTTGTAATTTGGGGGAACAATAACCTACATTCATCTGAAATGTAAACACATTTCCATCAACAATTGGATGATTAGAATGATTACCACTTCTCTGGAAAGCTCCCTGTTTTGTGCAGGCATTAAGATGGGTCTAAGTATTTTCACTTTTCAGAAATTGAGATAAACAGCAATGCCATCTACTGTTCAGCTGTATGCCAGGCTTATCAAATCACTCAATAAACATGAGAGGAAATAAAACGGAAAGACAATCACACCAAAGGCAACAAATCTGAGAACTCAGGTAAAATTCAAGTTGTAATCAATGGAATTTATCTTTAAGTTTTTTGATCTTAGTGCACATAAAAGTAAATACTTAAAATTATTAATTGACCTCAGTAGCTAAGAAATGAAAAATTGGTAAGCATCCTGTTTGGGGAAAAAAAATTAAGCCTAACCTCATATTCCTTCATTTTTCTAATTCAGAAATATTCTCATTTGGGTTTGAAACTTCATCTTCTGGGGTCTGACTCTTGGTGGTAATAAGTAATATTTTATTTTTTTAGAGAGAGTTTTTGTTGTTGTTGTTGTTATAGGGTAATTGTGCACTTGTTGGAGAGATGGAGACAGAAAGCAAGAAATCACCCCCCCAGGGAGATGGCCATGCCATAATCTCTTCTCCTCCATTTTCCTCTTGGGATTTTGGGCACGGACACAAATGTGCCCTGCGTGAGTTTTAAGCTGCTGGGTCCAGGACTCGAACTGCAGTTGACTATGTGGGAATCCAGTGACATAACCATTATGCCATCTGCTGGTCCTAATAAGTAATCTTATAGCTCTAAATTAGATACAAAATCAGTGGAAGGAAGAGATGCATTTTTTTCACACTCTTCAATAAGTGCTCTGTATTTCACAATCTCAAATAAAAAACTTTTTTTTTTTTTTGGAGAGGTTTTCGCTACAGGGCGTGTGTGCTCGCCAGACAGACAGAGAGAGACATAGAGACAGATAGCAAGAAATCACCCCCCAGGGGGGATGGTCACGTTGCAATCCCTTCTCCATTCTCCTCTCGGGATCTGGGGCATGCATGCACATGCGCCCGGCATGAGTTTTAAGTCGCCGGGTCTGGGACGTGAACTGCGGTCGACTATGTGGGAGTCCAGCGACATAGCCCTTATGCTAACTTCTGGTTCCCGAATAAAGAACTTTTTTTGTTTTGTTTTGTTTTGTTTTTGCTTTAGGTCATGTGCACTTGGCCCAAGAGAGACAGAGAGAGGGAAAGTGCAAATCCCCCCCAGCACCCCCATTGCCATGTTGCAATCCTTTCTCCTCCAGTCTTCTCTCAGGATTTTGGGCATGGATGCACATGTACCAGCATGACCATCAAGCTGCTGGTTCTGGGACTAACTTTGAAGGTAGCTATGTGGGATTCATCACCTAAACCTCCACACCAACTACTGGTCCCACCAATAAAGAACCTTTTATTTATTTATTTTTTAAGAGGTTTTGCCATAGAGTGTGTGTGCTTATGGAGAGTGGCAGGGTGAAGAGAGACAGACAGTCAAAGGGAAAATGAGAAATCATCCCCTGGGGAGATGATCATGCTGCAATCACTTCTCTATTCTCCTCCTGGGATCTTGGGCATGCACATATACATACACCTGGCATGATTTTCAAGTCACCAGGTCCGTGAATTGAATTGTGGTCACCATGTGAGAGTCCAGTGACATAACCACTACTCCATCTGCTGACCCCAGTAAATAACTTTTTCCCTCAGACACTGGTTACCTAGAGTAAAAATAATCCAAGTGGTATTGCTAGAGAATTTTTTCAAATAATTAAAATAACGTAAACCTAGCAGAAGTCTCAAATAAGACACATGTGTCTGGTGCCACTATCTCCCTTGCTAGACTATAAGGTAGTATATAATTTTTAGAAATATATTTTAAAAGAATTATTTAATTTTTAGTCACTATCTTTTTTTAATTTTGCTATAGGGCATATGTGCTCATGAGAGAGACAGGTAAAGTGAGAAAGCAAGCACTAGGTCTGAGACTAGAACTGTGGCCAGCCAGCGCCTAATTACCATGCCACCTGTGGGTCCCATAAGGTAGTATTTTTTAAAAGTATTTATTTAATTACATTTGCTATTATTATTATTTTTAATTTGACCAGAGAGAGGCAGAGAGAGAAAGGGAAAGTGAGAAAGCAAGCCATCAGGTCCAAGGACTTGAACTGCTGTCCACCATGTGGGAATCCAGCACCTTTAACCACCACGCCATCTGTTGGCCCAAGGTAGTATTTTTGTATCCTCAGTGATTAGTAGAGAGCCTGCAACTTTTGATGTATCAAGGCGTGAGTTAAAAAAAATCCCACTGAAACAATATATAGATTAAGGTAACACCAAGGAACATCATCTAGCAAAGGGGTCAATTCATGCTCTGATGGCTTTTTTTACACTGATTTGAGGAGGCAGGGCTGAAAATGAGACCATTTCATTTACCTGTTGTTGCCACAGTAGTTGGCTGTGCCCCAGACAAATGGGGTGCTGGTCTGTTCCCACAAATCTGCCAAAGGAAGCAAAACAGTTTGTGGAACTACTAGATAAGATACCAGTTCTTGCTAGTTGAATTCATAACATGGGAAATAATACACCTAAGTTTGGAGAAGCAAGTAAAAATTGATCAACTACTCTGCCTAAGTGACACAGTAGCAAGAATTTAATTGAAGGATATAAACACAGTGACATAAATAATAATAAACGTGCCTAGTAACAATCAAACACAGATGGTACAACACAATTTATGGAAAAAAACAGATGTAAAGTAGTGCTTTTTCCAATCAAGAAGGATAGGCTGTTCCGTGTGTCTGCACAGCGATATAAATGGGCTCATTTTGAGGCCCAATAAAAATAATAAGGCATTCTGAACAACATGGTATGCTTATAAAAAAGGAAAGTCTTCCTTTTGTCTGAAGCAAATGACTTGAGATTTAGACACTGTGAAGAAAAAGACAGAGGTATTTCACCTTTATCCCAATCTTCATCACAAGGAGGGCACTGCCACGTACTCCCAGCCAGGTTTTCCTGTCCAAGGTTCTTGGTTTGGTTGACTATAAGATAATAAAGATTGACATAAGGGAATGTTGCCAAGTTATTGTGCTTAAAGGGGCTAGTAGCTTAAAAGATTGTAGGGTGGCCTAAGAGGTCTAATAGGTTTCTGAAAAGTGGATAGTATGAAAACTAGACATTAGGAGTCTTATCTCTTTACTGAAGGAAGATTAGAAAGGGTAAGAGAAACAAATATGATAAACATAATCGTGGCAATAAAAGGATTTTTATTTTTAGATGAGTTATTTGTAAAATGAGTTAGGCTGCTCAGAAGAAAAAGCAGTCGGACACAACCTGATGACCTGTTGCTATGAGATAAAAATCTTAAAGGCAGAAAATCACTGTAGTTCTGAAGCGATGAAATTTTTAATTTGACCAGAGAGAGGCAGAGAGAGAAAGGGAAAGTGAGAAAGCAAGCCATCAGGTCCAAGGACTTGAACTGCTGTCCACCATGTGGGAATCCAGCACCTTTAACCACCACGCCATCTGTTGGCCCAAGGTAGTATTTTTGTATCCTCAGTGATTAGTAGAGAGCCTGCAACTTTTGATGTATCAAGGCGTGAGTTAAAAAAAATCCCACTGAAACAATATATAGATTAAGGTAACACCAAGGAACATCATCTAGCAAAGGGGTCAATTCATGCTCTGATGGCTTTTTTTACACTGATTTGAGGAGGCAGGGCTGAAAATGAGACCATTTCATTTACCTGTTGTTGCCACAGTAGTTGGCTGTGCCCCAGACAAATGGGGTGCTGGTCTGTTCCCACAAATCTGCCAAAGGAAGCAAAACAGTTTGTGGAACTACTAGATAAGATACCAGTTCTTGCTAGTTGAATTCATAACATGGGAAATAATACACCTAAGTTTGGAGAAGCAAGTAAAAATTGATCAACTACTCTGCCTAAGTGACACAGTAGCAAGAATTTAATTGAAGGATATAAACACAGTGACATAAATAATAATAAACGTGCCTAGTAACAATCAAACACAGATGGTACAACACAATTTATGGAAAAAAACAGATGTAAAGTAGTGCTTTTTCCAATCAAGAAGGATAGGCTGTTCCGTGTGTCTGCACAGCGATATAAATGGGCTCATTTTGAGGCCCAATAAAAATAATAAGGCATTCTGAACAACATGGTATGCTTATAAAAAAGGAAAGTCTTCCTTTTGTCTGAAGCAAATGACTTGAGATTTAGACACTGTGAAGAAAAAGACAGAGGTATTTCACCTTTATCCCAATCTTCATCACAAGGAGGGCACTGCCACGTACTCCCAGCCAGGTTTTCCTGTCCAAGGTTCTTGGTTTGGTTGACTATAAGATAATAAAGATTGACATAAGGGAATGTTGCCAAGTTATTGTGCTTAAAGGGGCTAGTAGCTTAAAAGATTGTAGGGTGGCCTAAGAGGTCTAATAGGTTTCTGAAAAGTGGATAGTATGAAAACTAGACATTAGGAGTCTTATCTCTTTACTGAAGGAAGATTAGAAAGGGTAAGAGAAACAAATATGATAAACATAATCGTGGCAATAAAAGGATTTTTATTTTTAGATGAGTTATTTGTAAAATGAGTTAGGCTGCTCAGAAGAAAAAGCAGTCGGACACAACCTGATGACCTGTTGCTATGAGATAAAAATCTTAAAGGCAGAAAATCACTGTAGTTCTGAAGCGATGAAAGCCAAATTCAAGCTGATGATGTAGTATAACACTAATGTGAAGGGGCCAAACTCTAGTACTAAACTATTTTAGCTAGTTAGTCTTACCAACATCTTGCTCAATACAACTTTTGTCATCACAGCTTGAGATATGATGGCTGATTTCAGCCCGAGGAACCTGGTGGCGAGCGTTAAAGGGACAAGTAGCCAATTTGTTGGCGACATCAGGATGATTCTGTGGAAACAAAATTAGGGGATCTGTCAGTTTTTTAGGTCTCTTAAAGTCTAAGCGGGGGTGGGTGGTATGGCTCAGCCTTGTTCTATAAATGGCTCTCCTAAAATACCTAATAAATTTATGGCCTAACTATTAACTATGGTAGTAAAATGATGAGTTTTTATAGTAGAAAATGAAGAGGGATTACTTATCACTCATATAGACCAGATAGATATTACTTAAAAATTGTCAAAATGTACACCTCTTTGTTAGGACTGTAGAGACTAGAGAACACAGATACTGGGGTTAGACTGGCTTATATAGCGCTACACAGTAAATTTAGCATTGGGCTTTTGAACCATATCCTCTCCTCCTGTTTATTTCAGAGTCACGAGAATCAAGCAGTGCAGCCTGTAATGGTAGCATTCCCTGGATGTCTCTGAAAACTGATATTCAGGAAAAATAGGAATTCTAGCACAGTCTGCATTGCGGTAGTGCCCCTGCTATTGCAACACAATAGTGCTGGAAAATAGCTGTTGTAAGGGAGCCGCAGAGGCGGCAAACCAATGATTTTTTTTTCAGATTAACACAGGGACACTTACTTAAAGTAATGATGCCTGAAATGAGGCTCTGAACAATTTGACCTTTACTTCAGCTATTTTGCTAAGGAAAAACCCAAATGATAGAGTTTACTTTGCTGACCATGTTCCTTATTTTAAAGCAAGAACAGAATTTAGTATTATCCAAATCCTAGACAAATATACCAGCAACTACATAATTTATTAGAAAAAGATATCACAAATAAAACTCGAAAGAAGCAAAAATAATGTGAACATGAAAAAGCAGAAAAAACATAGAGGATTCAGACATTTGTGAGCGCTAGAATTTCTATAATTTCCTTAAGGTATACCAGATATTCAATGCAAACATTTTGTAGCCAAAGGTTAAGAATATAAGGAGAGTTATGACAGTATGCTCACCAGGGAGAGAGAGAGAAAAAGAGACAGAAAGTGAGAAATTGTTCTTTGTGGGGATAGCTATGCTACAATTCCTTCTTTATTCGCCTCCTGGGATTTTGGGCATGCAAGCACACATGTCTGGCATGTTCATAGAATGTTTTTCAAGCCACTTGGTCTGGGACTAGAACTGAATAGTCAGCTATGTGGGATCTAGCTGCCCCAACCTTCACTCCATCTATTGGCCCTTCCTTTCCCAATTTTTATCCTTGGGAAATGTCTGAGAGACTATGAGAGGAAGATGTAGTGGGATCTGCTAATGCATAACGTCCACGTTTAACCTTAAGGGATTCCTGCTATCCAGATCTAAAAGAGCTACAGAAATAATTAACAAAGGCACACATGTGTATTTCCAGGATTGTAAGAAAAAGACTTTTTAAAGGAGGCTAAATCTGAATTGTATGCAGTTTGGATTAAATATCAAAACTATGGGCTGGTTGGGAACCAGCAGTTAGCATAATGGCTATGTCACTGGACTCCCACGTAGTCGACCGCGGTTTGTGCCCCGGACCCAGTGGCTTAAAACTCACGCCGGGCGCGTGTGCGTGCGTGCCCAAGATCCCGAGACGAGAATGGAGCAGAAGGGATTGCAGCATGACCATCCCCCCTGGGGGGTGATTTCTCGCTTTCTGTCTCTATGTCGCTCTCTGTCTGTCTGGCGAGTGCACGCGCCCTATAGTGAAGACCTCTCCAAAAAAAAAAAAAAAAAAAAAAAACTATGGGGTGGCCATGTTGCACAATGGTTAAGCATTATGGGTAGGGAGCCAGGGCCCACATGGATAACTGTGGTTTGAATCTTGGCCTCACTGGCTTGAAAAACACACCAGGTGTGTGTGCATATTCAAAATTCTGAAGGGATGGAGAAATGGTAAAAAGAAATTGGCATGACCATGCCCACTGGAGGATGCTTTTATTCTTTTCTCTTCGACCAGGGGAAAAAAAAAAAAAGTTAACATACTGTAGAATAAAAACAAAATTGTTTTTCAAGCATAAATGCTGACAGAATTTTGGCCTATATGACCTTGTAACAACATTCTATTCAATTAATATAACATTAAAATTGTTTATATCAGCTAACTCTATAAGAGAGTGACTAGAGAGAACCTTCTCTTTTTTAATAAGCTTACTGTTGGAACTTGGAGATACAGTTATTTTTAGGAATAGTCTTTTATTGGGTTAACCTCTATCTGCTCAATCTATCTAAAATTTCTAAACAAAAAAATTAGAAAGAAAAATATTATAGCACTAAATTCTTAACAGGACAAAAAACACATCAACTTTACAAGGTAAGAGGGACTTCTCATTGCTTAGCAAACATTAATGTTTCTTCTGTTTTATAAAGGTTAAGACTTCTGAGATGCTGTTTATAAAGAATATTTTGTAACTAGCTGGAGTAGAAAAACCAGAACAAAAAATTAGGCACCTTAAGAAATAAACAAATTCTTTGATATAAATGTTGATACTTAACACAGAGGTAGAGTCCCAAAACAATTCTGGCATTCAATTAAGACATTTATACCACAATTATTTGAAGTTTACAAAATATGGCTTTTAGAAAGAACTCACAAGGGCATTAGGGGGCAAATTATGAAAATAACACCCTACCTTTCTGCACTTGATAAGATGATAAGGAAACCTGCAGGCCCTGATCTGATGGTTTTTATCATAAGGGCATTGTAATAGCTTTTCAGGGTCCAGAGAGTCAACTGAATGAAAGAAAAATACAGTTAAGTAAATAAAACAGGCCCTTGTAAAACTACAGCAAACCAGGTACATTTTTAAAAATGGAATCTATAATACAGAACATGATAATCTCAAGAAAACTTAGACTAAAAAAAAAATGGTGACTAGGGACCAGCAGATGGCGTAATGGTTACATCACTGGACTCCCTTGTAGTTGACTGTAGTTCCAGTCCTGGACCCAGTGGCTTAAACTCACACTGGGCATGTCCGTGTGCATGCCCAAAATCTTGAGAGGAGAATGGAGGAGAAGGGTCATGGCCATGACCCTTGGGGAATGATTTCTCCCTTTCTGTCTTTCTGTCTCTCAGTTCAGCACACACAACCTATAGCAAAAATCTCTCTTAAAAAAAAAAGTGACAAAACATTAAAAAATAAAAAATGTAACTCCAAAGAGACAACACTGTGTTACTAACAAATCTTAACTACGTCCAGCAGAACCAGCAATCATGGGATAAGTCCTCAATTCATAAGACTGAACATAAATATTGTTTTCATTGTTAGTTATCTTTACTATAAAAGGAAAAGTTAAATCAAATGACTTTTTTTTTTTTGGTTATAGGGTATCTGTGTTTGCCAGAAACAGAAAGAGGAAAGAGAGAGAGAAAGTGATCTAGGATTGGTGATCATGCCACAAGCCATCTTCCTTCATTCTCCTCTTGGAATTTTGGGCACACATCCCTGGTATGTTTTTCTCTTCTCTTCTCTTCTCTTCTCTTCTCTTCTCTTCTCTTCTCATTTCTTTTCTCTTCTTTTTCTTTTCTTTTCTCTCTCTTCATATTTCACTGAAAACTTTTTATTGGCCCTTTGGATAGAAATGGGCATTTATCCAGGAAGGATGATCCCAACATACTTCTGCTGGAACCAGTGCATGCCCTCCTCTCTGCTAATTCTGTGTTTGGTCCCACTGCAGCCTGTCCTGGGCTTCTAGTCTGTGATGCTGAAATCTGGCTTAACCAGCACCACAGAGAAATTCCAGGCCATGGATACCAATACTTGGGTCATATTTGAACCCCAGGTCAATAGGTTCGTGGATCCTGAAAATGTTTCCAGTATCTGAGAAGTTATTTATTCATAATTCATACTCCTGCACCTTTAAGCTTTCTCCACAGAATTTCTTCTGCCTTGGCCACAGTCTGTGCAGTAGATAACAATCTTCTCATTTTTCCTAAAGCCAAAGGATCTGACAATGTATCTAGCTTTGAAAAACACAGGGGTCTCCCCTGTGAGCAGCTCAGAACCTTGGCTGTTTAGATCAGTCTGTCTTTAATCTACCCTGCTCAGATGTCGAGCCTTGCCGATGCAAAGTTCCTGCATGAGGTTCCTTTTCACCTTGATCCTGCGCCATGATGGAAAATAGGAAGAGGACCTGGTATGTTTTTCCACCCACTGGATCCAGGACATAAACCATGCAGTTGCCCATGTGGGACTCATCTGCCTTAAACATTATGCCATTATGCCACTGGCTGGCCCCTTTTTCTTTTCTTCTTCTTTTTTTTTTTTTTTTTTTTAAAAAGACGTTTCCGCCCTATGGCACATGTGCTCACTGGAGAAAGAGACAGACACTGTGTGAGGGAAAGTGAGAAATCACCCCTGTGGGGGGATGACCACGCCACAATCCCTTCTTCTCCATTTTCCTCCTGGGATCTTCAGCATGCACATGCAGGTGCCTGGTGTGCATTTCAAGCCACCAGGTCCCGGACTTGAACAGAAGTTAGCCATGTGGGAGTCCAGGGACATAACCACTACATCATCTGCTGGTCCCCCTTTTTCCTTTTCTTTTTAAATTATTTATTTATTTTAAAATTTATTATTATTATTCAATTTTGACCAGAGAGAGACAGCGAGAAAGAGAGTAAGAAAGGAAGCCGCCAGGTCTGAGACTCAAAACCGTCGTTGGCCACTTGGGAGTCCAGCGCCTCAATCACCATGCCACCTGCTGGCCCTATCCTTTTCTAAAGGTGCTAATGCAGTGTCCTTCCTATTCTTTAGCTAACTCATCCAGAACTTCCCAAATGGTATACTGAAGTTGGAATAGATTGCTGGTATGCCAATGTATCACTTTAAGGGCCTGATGCACCAGCAAATCTCATATGCATTTCCATTCCCAAATCAGTCTTAGGGCAAGTTGAAGACAGTTAATCATCTTTGTCAGCTACTTTGTCTATGACTAGTATTCCATATTAAAAAAAAAATGGTTGGTTGGCACTACTCTGTATCAGCTATATATATATATATTTGTATAGAAGCTTGAGAAATATTAATGAATAATTTTCCTTTTCATCTACCTGTTTTAACTTACTCATTAAGAATCCCTGTGTTCCAGTTATTTAACAAAGATTGTGTTTACGTAGTTTCTATATTTTGTTGATAAAGGTTTTCACAAGTTCCTGATCTTGGTTACTCTAGTTACCTCTCAAATATCTTTATCAGATAGATAGTTTGAAACATAAAGAAGAAAATAGGGAATTATTTAATCTAGTGACTATCAAATTGGCCAGCTGAAAATATAAAACAATTTTCAAAAACAACATTTTGAGGTTAAGACAACTGCAGATATATGGAAATACTGTGTGAAAGTCCCCAACCTATATCATGCTATTTACAACTACCCTTAGACTATATAAGATGCCCAGGCTGAACCCCAAATTTTAACAAGCTTAGTTAAGGAAGGGAAATTGAATGATTAAGCACATTCTGAGTATATTATGAGAACAAGAAGCAACCTAATAAAATGCTCTTGTCCCCATTCCTGAAGGCAATAATAGAATGTGAAATAAGATAAACAATGCACATTTGATAAGAAGCTTATAAACCAGGAGACAGCTATGAAAATCAAAAGCCAGTGGGGAATTGAAACAGACAGTTTCACTGAAAGAGTGGTAAACATGGAATAAATCGCTAAGCATGATCGTGATGCAAATGAGCCAGAAAGGTGACCTGAAGGACAGGATAAATAGGAAGGAAAAGTCTTAAGAGGACAGGCAGGCTTATTATGCTAACCAGGCGCTTCTTGACCAGCAATCATTTCATATTGTGAAGCTCCAGGACAATCAAGAATTTACAGATGAAATTCTCAATAGTTTCTCTTCATTTAATCCATTCCAACACATGCAAATGTTAGGTCAGGCCAGATGCTGATAGATTGGACATATCTTGTGATTCATTCATATACCACCATACAGTGGTATATGTCAGAGTTGACATGAATGCTTCCTATCGTAATGCTCTACTTATCGGTCTCCGGCAATTAATTAATTAATTTTAAAGAATGATTTTTATTTAACTTTATTTATTTATTTAAATTTGACCAGGAGCCAGCAGATGACATGATGGTTAAGGGTGTTGTACTCCCACATGGCTGACGGCGGTTTGACTCCTAGACCTGGTGGCTTGCTTTCTTGCTTTCCTTCTCTCTCTCTCTTTCTCTCTCTCTGGTGAAGTTGAAAGAAAGAAGAATAAAATAATTTTTCTTTTATAAGAGAGAGATTTTTGCTATAGGGCATGCGTGCTCACCAGAGAGACAGAGAGAGACAAAGAGACAAAGTAAGAAATCACCCTCCTAGAGGGGAGGGCCACACTGCAATCCCTCCTTCTCCACTCTACTTTTGGGATCTTGGGCATGCACACACACGTGCCCAGCATGAGGTTTAAGCCTCTGAGTCTGGGACTCAAACCATGTTCAACTATTTGGAAGTACAGTGATGTAACCATTACACCGGCTGCTGGTTCCAATAAAATAATTCTTTAAAAATTTTATTTTTAATTAAAAAAATGTAAATTGTGGGGCCAAGAGGTGTGGTGGTGAAGGCGCTGGACTCCCAGCATGGCCGACCATAGTTTGAGTCCTGGATCTGGCAGCTTGCTTTCTCACTTTCCCCTCTCTCTGTCTGTTTTTCTCTGATGAGTGTACCTGCCCTTTAGCAAATTTAAAAGTTATAACTATAATGATAAATAAAATTAAATAATTAAAAAATTTTAAATCACAATAAGATACACATAAAATTTGCCATTTTAATCACTTTAAAGTATACAGTTCAGTAACATTAAGTATACCAACTGTGCAACTAAGCTTCACAAAATTTTTACCTTACAAAACTGAAATTCTATTCCCAATAAACATTGAGTCCTTTATTTAGAGAGAGATTTTTGCTATGACATGTGCACTCTTTGGAAAGACAGAAACAGACAGACAAAAAGTGAGAAATCATTCCCCAGGGGGATGGCCATGCCACAATCCCCTCTCCTCCATTCTCCTCTTGGGATTTTGGGGACACACGTGCCTGGCGTGCATGCATACATGCCTGACATGAGTGGTAAGCTGCAGAATCTGGGACTCAAATTGTGACTGGCTACATGGGAGTTCAGCTATGTAACCATTACGCTGGTTCCTTGACTCCCTATTCTTTATTCTCCTTCAGTTCTTAAGTTTTTTGTTTTTTTGAAGAGGTTTTTGCTATCAGGCACGTGTGCTTGCCAGAAAGACAGAGAGACAAAGAGAGAAATCACCCCCCAGGGGGGATGGCCACACCGCAATCCCTTCTCCTCCATTCTCTTCTCGAGATCTTGGGCATTCATGCCCAGCATGCACCTGGCAGGAATTTAAGCCACAGGGTCTGGGACTTGAACTGTGGTTGATTACATGAGAGTACAATGACATAGCCATTACGCCAACTACGGGTCCTGAGATTTTTATTTTAATAATTACTTTATTTTATTTATTTATTTATTTATTTAAATTTACTGGGAGAGGGAAAATGAGAAAGCAAGCTACCAGTTCTGGAATTCAAAGCACGGTTGACCATGTGGGAGTTCAGAGCCCTTAACCACCATGCCACCTGCTGGACCCTTGAGTGTCTTCTTAAATTGAGCTTGACTATTCCAACTACATTATAAATGAAATCATAGAGTATTCATCTTTTTACAAAAAGAGTATTCATCTTTTTTTTCTTTTGAGAGTTTTTTGCTATAGGGCACGTGCGCTCTCCAGAAAGACAGAGAGAGAGATAGAGAGACAGAAAGCGAGAAATCACCCCCCAGGGGGGATGGCCATGCCGCAATCTCTTCTCCTCCATTCTCCTCTTGGGATCTTGGGCACGCACGCACATGCGCCCGGCGAGTTTTAAGCCACCAGGTCTGGGACACAAACCACGGTCGACTACATCGGAGTCCAGTGACAGCCATTACACTAACTGCCGGTTCCAGTATACATCTTTTTGTACCTGACATATTTTATTTAGCATTGTACCCTCTAGGTTCATCCATGATGTTGCAGGCAGAAATTCCTATATTCTATTTTGGAATTTTATTTTTTTAAAATCCAAAATGTGTTTATTGGGATGGTTTCTCACTCATCTTGATTCAGGATGTTTTTAGTGCTGCTTTCCTCCTGAAGGAACATCCTCTGTAAGCCTGTTTTTCCTCCTATAGGCTGGCAGAGGACAATGAAGCAACCAACACACAAAACTACTGTTGTGCATGGCTAAATACTGTGGTGATTTTATAGAATCCTAGGCATTTCACATCCAGGAAGTAGGAATTGGGGCTCTGTACCAGATGCTTCTTGTGGATTCTCTTCTCTTCTGGAGAGGGCTGAAGGAGATTCTTTGCAAGAGGCTGGTTCTTGTGCAGATACTGTCACTGCTAGAAAGGTGTTCTTTTTCCTGCATTTCCCTCCATGTCAATGAACATATTTCGTTGCTGCATATAGATGTACCTGATTCATTTTTTTTCTTTAGAGAGATTTTTGCTATAGGGTGCATGCACTCACCAGAGAGACAGAGAGAGCAGGAGAGACAGAAAGTAAGACATCATCCCCAGGGGGGGATAGCCATGCTGCAATCCCCTCTCCTCCATTTTCCTCTTGGGACTTTGGACATAAATTCACATGTGCCTGGTTTGAGTTTTAAGCCACCAGGTCTGGGACTCAAATCGCAGTCAATAATATGGGAGTCTAGTGACGTAACCACTACATCATCTGCTGGTCCCTCTTTTTTTTTTTTTTTAGAGAGAGTTTTTGGCCATAGTGCAGTAAAAGGCCATTGCC
>NW_006206595.1:1668278-1684438 GCF_000334495.1 Tupaia belangeri chinensis
AGAGAGAGAGATAGAGAGACAGAAAGCGAGAAATCACCCCCCAGGGGGGATGGCCATGCCGCAATCTCTTCTCCTCCATTCTCCTCTTGGGATCTTGGGCACGCACGCACATGCGCCCGGCGAGTTTTAAGCCACCAGGTCTGGGACACAAACCACGGTCGACTACATCGGAGTCCAGTGACAGCCATTACACTAACTGCCGGTTCCAGTATACATCTTTTTGTACCTGACATATTTTATTTAGCATTGTACCCTCTAGGTTCATCCATGATGTTGCAGGCAGAAATTCCTATATTCTATTTTGGAATTTTATTTTTTTAAAATCCAAAATGTGTTTATTGGGATGGTTTCTCACTCATCTTGATTCAGGATGTTTTTAGTGCTGCTTTCCTCCTGAAGGAACATCCTCTGTAAGCCTGTTTTTCCTCCTATAGGCTGGCAGAGGACAATGAAGCAACCAACACACAAAACTACTGTTGTGCATGGCTAAATACTGTGGTGATTTTATAGAATCCTAGGCATTTCACATCCAGGAAGTAGGAATTGGGGCTCTGTACCAGATGCTTCTTGTGGATTCTCTTCTCTTCTGGAGAGGGCTGAAGGAGATTCTTTGCAAGAGGCTGGTTCTTGTGCAGATACTGTCACTGCTAGAAAGGTGTTCTTTTTCCTGCATTTCCCTCCATGTCAATGAACATATTTCGTTGCTGCATATAGATGTACCTGATTCATTTTTTTTCTTTAGAGAGATTTTTGCTATAGGGTGCATGCACTCACCAGAGAGACAGAGAGAGCAGGAGAGACAGAAAGTAAGACATCATCCCCAGGGGGGGATAGCCATGCTGCAATCCCCTCTCCTCCATTTTCCTCTTGGGACTTTGGACATAAATTCACATGTGCCTGGTTTGAGTTTTAAGCCACCAGGTCTGGGACTCAAATCGCAGTCAATAATATGGGAGTCTAGTGACGTAACCACTACATCATCTGCTGGTCCCTCTTTTTTTTTTTTTTTTTAGAGAGAGTTTTTGGCCATAGTGCATATGCTTGCTGGAGAGACAGAGAGACAGAGACAGAAAGTGAGAAATCACCCCCCCTCCCCCCAGGTGGGAAGGCCATGTCACAATCTCTTCTCCTCCATTCTCCTGTCTGGATCTTGGGTGTGTGGGGCATGATTTTCAGGCTGCCAGGTCTGGGACTTGAATCGTGGTCAGCTATGGGGGAGTCCAGTGATGTAACCACTATGCCATCTGCTGGCCCCAGATGTACCACAGACTATTTTTTTGGAGAGGTTTTTGCTATAGGGCACATGTGCTCACCAGAAAGAGAGAGAGAGACAGAGAGATAGAAAGAGAGAAATCACAGGGGGGATGACCACGACGCAATCCCTTTTCCTCCATTCTCCTCTGGGGATCTTGGGCATGTACGCACACACGCTTGGAACCACAGATTCTTAATTCCCTTACTGATGTAAATTTAAGATGTTTCCTTTTTTCCCCTCAATTATGCACAATATTGTGACTAACAATTTAATATATACTTTCCTCTTTTTTTGAATTTGCTATAGGGTACATGTGCTCACTGGAGGGGGAGAGAGGGGGATAGTGGGGGAGAGAGAACTATGCAGCCTGGCCAAGCAAGATCCAGCTGCCCCAACCACCTTGCCACCTGGCTGGCCTGATGTTTTTTAATTTAACAGAGTAGTAAGTTTACAAAAATACATGCATATATAAAAGCTTCACATTTAAAAATATTTTAGAAAAATCAAGGGGTTGGGGACCCCTTAATGACAATTCAGGGGAACCAGCCTTCTAGATCAATGATTCTCAAAGCCCGGGCTTCAGACCAGCAGCATCAACCTCACCTGGGAACTTGTCAGAAATGCAAATTCTTGGGTCTCAGATCTTCTGAATCAGAAAATCTAGGGGCAAAACTCAGCAATCTCTGTTTTAAGAGAACTCCCCCGCCAATGAGATTCTGCTGCAAGCTGAAGTTTAAGAACCCCTGTGTTCAAGATATTTAACAAAGACTGTGTCTATGTATTTCTATGTATACTTTGGTGATACAGATTTTCATTCTTTCTGGAAGGTAGACAGGGTTAAAATATACTATGGTTGAAATTGATAATGATATTCTGAACAAGACAGCAACGTACAAAACAAAGTTTCATCCATAGGCATCAACTGAATGTTTGTCAAATTTGGTCAGGCCTAGAAATAAAAGTGCCTGTGGTATCAAGGCCTGTACTAGGTATAAGCAATATAGAAGACCCTGGTTCTAATTCTGTCCCTAATTAACTATGTAACCTCGGGCAAACCAACTAACCTAGGCTCTATTATCTCTGTTATAAGAAATTATGTTCCAGGTCCCTTTCAGTTCTATACTTGGATAATTCTAGATGCTGGCTCTCCTTGATTTCTTGGATGTTCTAATGTTCCTGGATCACCTGAGAAATAAGAATCCTTTCCAGAATTTCTTATCCTAAAAACTTAATATATAATGGCATTACGTATATCATATTGCCACTCAAAATAGAAAAAAGCAGAAGTTACTATCTTTGTTACACATACATAGAAGTCCTGAGCAGTTAAAATGCCTCATTTAGTAAAAATATAGTTTAACACAAGTATACTAACCACAGCATTTTCAAAGCTACAGTGAGTTCTCATATCTTTTTAAAATTATTATTTTATTTTATTATTATTTGAAATTTTGCTATAGTGCATGCGCACTCACCAGAGAGAGAAAGTGAGTGCAAGCTGCCAGGTCTGAGACTTGCATCACAGTTAGTCATGTGTGAGTCCAGTGCCCCAACCACCATGCCCACTTGCTGGCCCCCTCATATCTTTTTAATTATTGGGTTGTTGGAAAATTCATGACACATCTTTGTATAGAAAAACAGAAAAACACATCATGACTTCCCCGACAACCTAATATTTAAATTTCAAAAGTCTTATTTCAAATTTGGGCATTTCTCTATTTCAGTGCCACAAAGACCACTCTTCCTCATCGGTTTGGGAAGAAATACAAATTTTTCCAAACAATAAAAAATCTTGTCAGACATAAACTATACATAATTGATTCTAATTATTTTCTAAAAGCAACAAGTAGTACATACTGTAAGTTTCTTCCATTGTTGGAAATGAAGGAGCTGAATCCAAGTGCTGGGGGGAGAAAAAAAGTATGGGTCAGGGAATCAGAAATGAAATGTATCAAAGGTAGCACAAAGATGTGGAGTCATTTCTGGAATTGAAACTACCAAAATGTAATATAAAAAATGCTTGGTGGGGGTGGCAGGTAGAGTGGTGACTAAGGGCTCTGGACTCCCACATGGCCAACAGTGGTTCGAGTCCCAGGCCTGGCGACTTGCTTTTTCACTTTCTCTCTCTGTTCCTCTCTGGTCAAATTAAAATAAATAAAGTTAAATAAAAAGCAATTCTTCAAAAAAATGCTTAGTAATACCACTTACTCCAGCCAATATTTTCTCCTTTTAGGTATTCTTTACTTCTCTGAAGAATTTTTAAATTATTATTTTATTTAGGTTTATTTATTTATTTTAATTTGACCAGAGAGTGACACAGTGAGAAAGAGAGACAGAGGGAAAATGAGAAAGCAAGCCATCAGGTCCAGGACTTGAACTGCTGTCTGCCATGTGGGAGTCCAGTGCCCTTAACCACCACACCACCTGCTGGTCCTGGAATTTTAACATCATTGCCTAACTCAAATTATTAGAATAAATTCTAGGGCATACCAATAGTTAAGGAAAATAAAATATGATCACTAATTTAAACTATTCAGGTGATGTCAGTCTATTTTAGATGATATTAAAACAGCCTGTTACTGTTTACTAGGAGAGTTTGATGTTCTTTTAATGTTAGAGCGAACAAGACCACAAAAATACTGTTATTTAAACTTCTGGATAAACACAGGAATAGGGTACTATTTTAAAACTTTCCTCTCAAGTAATTAAAAATACAAGATGGTCAGGTTACCAGCCTTGCTCTGTTCTGGGATCTGGGAATGCTGGAAACTCTGTTAGACACTATACCGCTAACCCATCTAACACACTCAGAGACATTTAGTTTACCATTTTCATGACCTTTCTGAAATAGAATCAGAAGTACCACAATGACATGACATTCTCCCCCTTTTTTTGGAGGGTTTTTTTTTTTTGAGAAGGTTTTGCTATAGGTTGCGTGTGTGCGCCAGAAAGAGAGACAGAAAGTGAGAAATTCCCCCCCCCCCCCAGGGGGGGGATGGCCACACCACAATCCCTTCTCCTCCATTCTCCTTTTGGGATCCTGGGCACGCACACACACGCGCCTGGCGTGAGTTTAAGCTACCGGGTCCAGGACTCGAACCGTGGTTAGCTACATGGGAGTCCAGCCACATAGCCATTATGTCAACTGCTGGTTCTGACATTCCCCTTTTCTAACGATGCTTCTTTCCTCACAATCTTCTATGCTAAAATGACAAGGCATGTTGATTTAAACCTCTCCCGTTAATACTTATTCCTTTTGTGTACTGAGAGAAAACTTCTGAATATTAGGACTTAAGGTGTCCATACTTTGGATAACACAATGATAAGAGCATCTGTAAACAGAAATGTGAAAGATTAAAAGAGAAAGCGTTTTGCAGTTTGGATCCTCTTCTCCTGGAGAACTCTATTTAGCACGGTGACTAAATGCATTTATTATTATGGAGAAAAGACTGAATTTATATAAATCTACTCTCATAGGAAAGTTCTGAAAACTGGTTAGATTTACAGCTACTGTCTCTAGAGCAAGCTCTCATTTGGCTCCTCATACAATTCCACACTCATTCCCCCCATTCTATGACATAAGCAGCATTGGAACCTAAGGTAGGAGATACAAGTGGTCAGCTGGAACTCTCATTGTAATTTCCTGTAGGGCCCATCTGTTAATTACAGCCATTAGTGAAACTCTTAAAAATGTTCTTCACGTTTGGAATAGGAAATCCCGACCTTTTGGACACGTTTTACTTATACATAGTTTATACTTTTCAATAAAATAGAAGTTTGGAAGGAAGAACCAAGTATTGTGCCTCGATTTTAAGGCATATTAAAAGACTGATGAGTGCCACTTTCAGCAGGCTGGTAGGAAGTCAATCTATTTTCAAGCAAAAAGACCAATTACAATAGACTAAGGACACTGAAAGCCACAGCATCACCTCTCAGCTGTGTCCGTTTAAGGGTTTCCCCCATCAAATCTGTTCACAGGTGATTCTTTTCCTTCGGTTCTAAGTACGTGAAACGGACCACGTAGGCCAAACAGTTAAATATGAAGGCTGGACGTAGTCGGGATCTACTGGTTAAGCTCCTGAGAAAACTCGGACCTCAGAAAAATCATCATTTTCTTCCTTTAAACAAACACAAAAGTCAGTGTAGATTTAAACAACAGGACTAAATAGGAGAAGGTGAGGAAGGGGGTTAGCTTAAAAAAGACGTAGACAAAGGCGCGAAGAGGCCCTCGAGTGGACGACGCGAACTGGCCGGTAGCCAACCCTGCGGAATGGGGCCGGCAGGTCGACGGCGCGGGGAAAGGGACGGGGAGGTCTTGGACGGCCTATCCCCGCCACTGAAGGGAGACTGTGGCGCTGCCAAAGCCGGGCCTGGACGCCTTTCCTACCTCAGTCGGAGACGCGCTCTCAAGCAGTCCCCTTCGCCGCAGCCGCCTTCGCCCCAGTGTCTGTGCCCAGCAACGCTCACTTCCGGCCCCTGACGTCGAGGGGTGGCGGCCCGACTTCCTGTGACGGAGCTGGCCGACCCGGGGGCTGGGAGCTGAGCTGCAGGCCCGGGTAGCCTGGCCTCCTCCGCCCTTTCGGCTCCCTGGGCGGCTCCTCCGCTAGCCCAGCCTCAATAACTTCCCCCCCATCCTAGGCTAGGAGCCTTGCGTGGTGGAACCCGCGCTCTCATCCCCGGGCTCCACGGCGGCCATCTTAGAAAAGGTTAGGCCTTGATTAGAAATGGGCTTTTGAGCTTCAGAGGGACTGTGACAACCCTGTAAAGAGGGATCGGTGAGTTAAAGCACAAGTGGGAAAAGTTCAATCTATAACTTGTAACGTTTGAATATAGAATATTGTTTGTATAAGTGTCAAAAAAAAAAAAAAAGAAAGAAAGAAAGAAATGGGCATTTGAGGAGGAAGTGGAACTGGTTAGAGGTGAGTGCTGCCTGGAAAGAAGTAGTGCTGTGGAAGATGGCAAGAGAGGAAGGTAATTTAAGTTTTGAGAGGAGAAAAGGAGAATGATT
Organism: Tupaia belangeri chinensis; assembly: GCF_000334495.1. Lineage (NCBI taxonomy): Eukaryota > Metazoa > Chordata > Mammalia > Scandentia > Tupaiidae > Tupaia > Tupaia belangeri. Next base: position 1,674,542 of record NW_006206595.1, read on the forward strand.
ATAAAGGAGTTCAGCAGAAGAGCCCAAAATACTGACACCAAAGGCAGAAATTTTGTGTCTAGCTCTTTTCGTGTAGCACATCTGGGAATGCTTGGTAGGATGCTGGATGCCATAGTAGAATTAAAGAGTTTTAGGGTTAAGTGAGAACTCCGGCCAGAAAGTTACAACTTGGTAGTGAAAATCAAAGGTAGTGTGAGCCTTTGTTTTGAAAACTGATACAAAAAAAAAGGTGTAAGAGACTGTTCTTGGGGCCAGCTGGTGGCTTGGTGGTTTAGGTGGCTGGATTACACATGGCCAATTTTTCAGTTTGAGTCCCAGAACTGGTTCCTTTTCTAGGATACACTGGGCGAAGGGTGTCCAGGATCCGGGATGGAAAGAGAAATGTAGCAGGTGGAATTGCTGCGTGACTGCCTATAAAGGGGACTTTTTCACTCACCCACCCCCAACTCACCTTATGGCAAAATTAAAAAAAAAAAAAGTCCTTGTCTTCAAAGGCCTCGGAAAACAGGTCTCAAAATGGATGAAAGGTTAAATGTCAACACAAGAGCCGATAGAAAGATGCCAAAAGAGAAACTGAATTCCTATAAGAAAGAAATCATTAGTACTCCAAATCATGGGGGAAAAACATTATAGAAAAAAGTGGCTTGTGGCCTTTGAACTTTAGACAGAGAAAAAGGAAAGTGTTGACACTAGGTAGATTTGGTAGTAATATTTTTCAAAATAAGTAAAAGATATGACAGTGTTTTGTATTACCCAAGGTGTAAGAGGTAGGCTGGGAGGTTAGTTTGGGTGATAAAATATTGAGATTTCTGGAACATTTGAGTGGTTTAGAGCCTGAATGTGACTTGAGAGAAGTTATCCTGACAGCAAAAATGAAATATAGTTTTCAGAACCAGTAGGTAGCATCATGGTTAAGGGCATTGACTCCCACAAGGCTGACCACAGTTTGAGTCCTGGACCTGGCAGCTTGCTTTCTCACTCTTTCATTCTGTCCTTCTCTGGTCAAATTAAAATAAATAAATAATAAAATAAAGTTCAATAAAATAATTCTTTAAAAAATGAAATATAGTTTTAACAGCAAAGATCATGGGAATAGGACATTTTTTCTATATGAGTATCATGTAAACAAATTGTTACCATTTTTTTAATTGTTGTTCTCAAATTTTCAGTCTTTAAAATGAAGAGAGATTGCACATAGACTTCTGTCATTCAGATTAAGAGCCTGAAATGGGGATCAGCAGTTGACATAATGGCTATGTCATTGGACTCCCATGTAGTAGGACTCCCATGTAGTCAACCACGGTTCAAGTCCCAGACCCAGTGACTTAAACTTGCACAAGGCGCACGAGTGTGCGTGCCAAAGATCCCAAGAGGAGAATGGAGGAGAAGGGATTGCAGTGTGGCCATCCCCCTGGGGGGTGATTTCTCTCTTTCTGGTGAGTGCACGTACCCTATAGCAAAAACCTCTCCAAAAAAAAAAAACAAAAAAAGACCCTGGGAACCAGCAGTTAGCGTAATGGCTATGTCGCTGGACTCCCATGTAGTCGACCGCGGTTCACGTCCTGGACCCAGTGGCTTAAAACTCACGCCGGGCGTGTGTGCGTGCGTGCCCAAGATCCCGAGAGGAGAATGGAGGAGAAGGGATTGCGGCGTGACCATCCCCCCTGTCTCGCTTTCTGTCTCTATGTCTCTCTCTCTGTCTGTCTGGCCAGCGCACACGCCCTATAGCGAAAAAAAAAAAAGACCCTGAAAGAAGTGTTCATGGAAGTTATGCTCAAGCCATTCTCACAGGTCAGCAGTTCTTAATCTTTTATGTACATTAGATCATCTGGGGAGCTTTTAAGACATACCATGCCAAGTTCCTATTTCAGACCAATTAATCATTAAAAGCGAGGCACAGGACCAGCAGTTAGCGTAATGGCTATGTCGCTGGACTCCCACATAGTCAACCGTGGTTCACCTCTCGGACCTGGTGGCTTGAACTCACGCCGGGCGCTTGTGCGTGCGTGCCCAAGATCCTGAGAGGAGAATGGAGGAGAAGGGATTGAGGCGTGGCCATCCCCCCTGGAGGATGATTTCTCTCTATCTCTCTGTCTTTCTCTGTCTGTCTGGTGAGCCCATGCGCCCTATAGCAAAAACCTCTCAAAAAGAAAAACAAACAACAAAAAAAGCGAGGCACAGTTATTTTTAAAAAACCTACGCAGATGAATCTAACATAGCCAGGGCTGAGAACCACTGACCTAGGTACTGTTTTGAATTTGTAAAAGCTGTGGTTTTACCTGAGTGGTCTGAATGATTCACATGAAGGAGGAGCAAGCTGTTAAAGTGCGTCTTCAAAGATAAATGCTAAGGTTGAAAGCTTCATCGCAAACATAGCATAAAGAGCTGCAGTTTAGCAAGTCAGTTTGAGACTGTTGGCAAATGTGTTTTAAATAATTTTTATGAAGTCTAAAACTCTGAATTTATCACATCATTCATGTATATTGGGGCCAGTGTGATTTAAACCAAAATGTGTTTTTTTTTTTCAGGCCTTAAATTGCAGTAATCTGGTGAAATTGTTGATGCTGTTACTATGACCCTTAGGTACTTGTCATTCAGATAGCTGCAGATTGAAATTTCTGAGGAAGAAAGACTGAAGGGCTTGGGAGGATGGGGAGTGGGTACCAAATTGGAATCCAAAGTCAGGCTTCACTGCATTCAGTGAAGTCTTGACAGGGTGACAGACTCCTCAGCTGATAAGCTGTTCCATTTAGTACCAGCGAACAAGCCCACCAATTTTCAAGCAAACAAACAAAGACCTAACCTGTCTTTCAGTGGTGATTTTGAAATTAAACTGTATCATACATCTATTCTTAAGTGCTTTGTTCATTCATTTGCAATCTAGAAATTTCCTGCTTTATCTGAGATCCCTGCTGAGTATTCTTCCAGACTGGTTGGTTTTCCAGCCAGGTTGATTATATTTGAAAGGGGGGAAAAAAGGAGCGAGAGAGACCAACGCATTTACACAATAGCCATTCTAGGAGCTAGTGGGAAATTTATCCCCTAAACTGAATCTGATCCTTGTTGGTTGCATCTGTACATATACTAGCATTTATCCATAAGTTATAGATTATATTTTTAGAATTATTATTAAAGCAAAAGTCTCTAAACTAATGAGTATAAAGGCTTATATACTCTACTAATTGAAAAAAAATCTTTGTCAGAAGTGAGTTTTCTCAGTTCGTAGGATTGAAGGAATTCTTTTTATTTTTTTTTGGAGAGGTTTTTGCTATAGGGTGCGTGTGCTCACCAGACAGAGAGACAGAAAGCGAGAAATCACCCCCAGGGGGGATGGCCACACCGCAATCCCTTCTCCATTCTCCTCTCGGAATCTTGGGCAGGCACGCACACGCATACGCACCTGGTGTGAGTTTTAAGCCACCGGGTCAGGGACACGAACCACGGTCGACTACATGGGAGTCCAGCGACTTAGCCATTACGCTAACTGCTGGTCCCAGATTGAAGGAATTCTAATAGTCCTTTCAGCCTCTTCAGAAGCAAGCTTTCAGAAAGCCTAGAAACACACTTTTGCCCATCAGAAGGCTAAAATATTATATTTCTTAGCTTTGTTCATTCATTTTAACTAAGCCCCGGTTCTTTTTATCTAATTATGATTTCTGATTAGTAGTTAAGTGTATAATTGAAAATAGAAAAAGTATTCAATAAATGCAGTTGCAGAATCTTTCTGAATGAGATGTAGGGAAGAATACAGGTGTTCTCATTGGTGAGGATAGACTGGGAAGTATTCTTCAGAGGAGAGTGAAAGGTTTGGATTGGTTACAGTTATTTGTTCAGGCAAGGTAGCAGGGAGTGGAAGCAGTGAATGTAAATCTATGTTTAAAAAAGAGTTGCTAAGGGGAACCAGCAGTTAGCATAATGGCTATGTCGCTGGACTCCCACGTAGTTTGCGTCCTGGACCCAGTGGCTTAAAACTCACACTGGGTGCGTGTGCGTGCCTGCCCAAGATCCCGAGAGGAGAATGGAGGAGAAGGGATTGCTGTGTGGCCATCCCCCCTGAGGGTGATTTCTCGCTTTCTGTCTCTCTGTCTCTCTGTCTGTCTGGCGAGCACACGCGCCCTATAGCGAAAACCTCTCCAAAAAAAAAAAAAAATTGCTAAGGACCAGCAGATGATGTAATGGTTATGAATGGTTATGACACTGGACTCCCATGTAATCGACTGTGATTCAAATCCTGGACCTGGTGACTTAAACTCATTCCAGGCACACGTGCATGCGTGTGTGCCCAAAATCTCAAGAGGAGAATGGAGGAGAAGGGTTTGTCCATGGCCATTCCCCTGGGGGGTGATTTCTCACTTTCTGTCTGTCGTTCTGTCTCTCACTCAGGTGAGTGCACATGCCCTATAGCAAAAATCTCTCTTAAAAAAAAAATAGAGTTGCTAATGGTGCCAGGTGGTGGTGCAGTGGTAACACAACTGGACCTATTTAGGGGAGGTCTTCAGTTCACATCCTGTAACCTCTCTAAACGTGCTGGGCATGCATGCCAGTGATCCTCACTGGTTGAGACTGGGGTGGATCATAGTGTGGAGACCCTATTTTGAGGGGTCTTTCTCTCTCTGTCTCAATGAATAAATAAAACTTAAAAAAAAATGCTAATGGGAGCTTGCTAAGAATAGCCAACATCTGGGGCCAGCAGGTGGCATGGTGGTTAAGGTGCTAGATTCCCACGTGTCCAGCCACAGTTTGAGTTCTGGACCTGGTGGCTTAAAAAATCACGCTGGTGCATGTGTGCACGTGCTCAGAATTTTGAGATGAGAAAGGAGGAGAAGGGCTTGTGGTGTGGTCATCTCCCCTGGAGACTGATTTCTTACTTTTCATCTCTCTATCTCTCTGGTGAGTGCACACACCCTATTGCAAAAAATAAATAAATAAATAAATAAAACCCAACATCCAACTCCAAAAAACTAAAGCAACATATCAGATGAGTGGAAAAAAACAAAATAGAACAAAACAAAAAAACCAGGGATGTTTTATTTGCAGTTTAGATTCATTTCATTCTATACATTCTGATAGGTAAATGTTATATACCTCTGCAGTCCACATTGCCTATGATAGCTATCAGAATACTTGAAAAATGTATCCTAGCTAAAGTCGGACATACAGAAATAAGAGTACAAGAAACAACCAAGAGAATGGCCAGACTAATGGTAGGGTAAGCTGAATGTTAACTTCCAGAGTCTAAATGGAAAGATCGGACCATAGTAATACTGCAAATTCAATAGAAGAGATATTAATTACGTGAGTCTGGACTAGTGAAATATATATATTTTTTACTTTAAACTAAAACATTACTGATTTTCTTTGATTCTTTGATTTCCATATTTAAGGATTTTTGTCTTCTCTTGAAATGTTGATAGGCTCATCTACCTACTATTTGAACTGAATCCTAACCTTTTTCCTGGCTTTAAATTTTAAACAAATTTCTCTTAACATTTTTTGATTTTGATCTATTAAAACTAAGACTTTTTTTGAAATGAAAAAATACCTAGTAATGCCTATATATGACTGCAGTAAACTACATAGCCCAAGCAAGGTGCTACTTTATAGTATATTCACTTTACTCACTGAGGTTTACACCTGAAGTCAGACATGCATTCATAAATATGTATATATCAGCTGTGCTTGCTATTAAAAGTCTTTAAATTAATTAAGATCTTTAGTGACTCAATAAAATGTGAAAAAAAAAAAAAGGGCATGGAAAACAACTGTACATTCCAGAGACTGTGTGGGAGAAGAAGGGGAGTTGGCAGAGGGTGAGAGGTAGGGAATCAAGAATCAAGCAGGGGATCAGCAGGTAGCGTAATGGTTATGTCACTGAACTCCCATGTAGTCAACTGCGGTTTGAATCCTGGACCCGGTGGCTTAAACTCACGCCGGGTGCATATGCGTGCGTGCCCAAGATCCCGTGAGGAGAATGGAGAAGGGATTGTGGTGTGGCCATCCCCCCTGGGGGGTGATTTCTCGCTTTCTGTCTCTTTGTCTCTCTCTGTCTTTCTGACTAGCGCATGCACCCTATAGCAAAAGAATCAAGCAGGGGATAAAGCAAAATATATAAGAAACAAGAAATAGAAAATTATTTGTTGATGATAACATGTATGGTAATATCCTTGGTTGAGCTAATATACAATGTATACTGGATGGAAAAATCTCTTTTTGTATACTGTATTGATGTACAATGAATGACTGCAAATAAATAAATTTTAAAATGAAAAATGTGTTCTCTGTGTTTTTCCGTGACTTACAGATAGTTCTTTCTCCCAAGAGTCATTAACAAATAGTTATTCATAACCTTTCTGGTGCTGTCATCGAAGATGTCAATTGTAAACCACAGTTTACAAATCATTGTTAGTATTGCTTTGGAAGGTTTAATGAACAGACAAGAAGTGGGAACTTTTTACTTTTTAATTCATGTTAGAGTGCATGTATAAGAGTGAGAGCAAGTGAGTGAGAAGGGGAGAGGAGAGAGAGAGAGAGAGAGAGAGAGAGAGAGAGAGAGAGAGAGAGAAACTATTCTCCTCAAGGGTCAGTAATGTCATAGTCCCCTTCCTTCAGCTCTCTAGCCAGGATTCCAGGTATGGGTGCATGCATGCATTCTGTGTTTTCAGGCTGACCAGTAGGGACTCAAACCATAGTTGGCATATGGCTTCTAGTCTGCAGTCTGGTACACTACAAACTACACCACAGAGGGCAGGCCAAAGGACCTTTTTTTTTGAGAGGTTTTTGTTATAGGGTGTGTGCGCTCACCAGAGAGACAGAAAGTGAGAAATCACCCTCTAGGGAGGATGGCCATGCCACAATTCCTTCTTCTCCATCCTCCTCTCGGGATCTTGTGCACACGCACACACGTGCCTGGAGTGAATTTAAGCCACCAGGTCCAGGACTCGAACTGCGGTCAACTACATGGGAGTCCAGTGACATAGCCATTATGCCAACTGTTGGTCCCCCAGAGGACCTTTTTACAAGGAAAGATTGTAGAAAAGATGATAGAATGGCAGAATTATGTTAAAGAAACTTTACCTACTAAAAATTGTATAAAGAACTGATCTTGCACAGAACAGTTCTTTAAATTCCAGTACTGCCATTCTTTGGATCTGTTATTTTAAGGAATGTCAAATGTTTTAAATTACAGATTTGTTTTTTTCTGTGAAGCCTTTTTAAACTTCTACCTGGGTGGGATTATAGCCTTCCTCCACCCCCTTCCCCAGTCAGTATTAAACTGAGCCTTCTGCAAGTGGTTCTCAAAATGTGAACCAGACCAGAAGCATCAGCATTATCTGGGAATTTGAGATGATGCAAGTTCTTGGGCCCGAATACAGACCTAGTGAATCAGAAACTCTGGAGGTGGCAGGGGCTGAGGGGAGAGAGGTGGTGAGGGCCTTACAATTTGTGTTTTAACAAGCCTTCCAAGTGATTGTGATATCCACTGAAGTTTGAAAACCATTGCCTTATAGTATAGATGTCAGCAATTGTTCCCTCATAATGATCTATGGTCACTACATCTCTTTTCCCTATTTAAGAAAATTGAGATGTGATTGACAAATTAAAAATTGTATATTTTAAGGATATACAATATGATTTCTTTAAATTTATTATTTTTTTCTTGAGAAAGACAGACAGGTGATACACCCCCAGTCTCCATTAGCCTGGATCACAGGCATGCACACATTCACCCCATGTGCTCAGGGAAGTCCTGGGATGCAAAACTAAGGCCTTTCCTAAATGAGTCCGGTTGAATTACCACTGTGCCACCACCTGGCCTGGTGTTTTGATATAAGTACACTTTGCGTAATGATTCTCACAGTTGAACTAATGAACAAATCCATCATTTGATATTGTTACCTTTGTGTATGTGTGGTGAAAATTATTTTTTTTAATATAGATTTTCCTTCCACATGTAAAAAAAATTAATTTTATTTATCTTGTAATTTGATGAGAGGAGAAGGAAGAGAGAAAGAGAGCAAGAGCGAGAGCGAGAGAGAGAGAGAGAGAGAGAGAGAAAGTCAGAAAGCAAGCCACCATGTTGGGGACTAGAACCATGGTCAGTGATGTGGGAGTCCCATGCTTTAACTACCATGTCACCTACCAGTCACAGGTGAAAATTCTTATGATTTACTCCTTTTGCAAATGTCAAGTACACAATATATTTTTATTAACTATAGTTACTATGCTATACATTAGATTGGTAGAACTTATTCCTCTTATAACTGAAAGTTTGTATCATTTGACCAACATCCCTCCATTTCTTCAGGGCAACTAATAGTTGTTTAATAACGTCATTAACACAGTAGACACTTGATTGTTTGACTTGAGAATACAGATATATTTTGTGAGTAGCTGTAGCCAATGTAAGACATTATTTTGTAAGAGAGTATGTGTGAAGAAGAGACAAAAATATTTGAGCTTTTTCCCCTTTTTAAAAATAAATACCACAGCTGCTTGAAAAGCCTGCACAAAAAAGTCCATAAAATATGGACAAACCACAGGATAGATTAAGATGTGGTATATGGAATATGTTTTGATACGTAACTAGAATATGAGTAATGGGCCTTAGCAGTTTTATTCCCACAGTTCATATGGTGAATGTAAAGATGGGGACTATAAAACCTGATTTTAGAGAAGACACTTTACAGTTGGAAAATCTTATTACTATTCCATAAATATTAGGTCGTAGGGGTCTTAAACTGGGTCGTTAGGAAAGTCATGAAACATTTTTGCATAGAAAAATGTGGAAAAATATGTCATGACTTTCTCGACTATCTAATAAAACCTAAATTGTGTTTTTTTTTTTGGAGAGATTTTCACTACAGGGCGTGTGCTCTCGCCAGACAGAGACATAGAGACAGAAAGAGAGAAATCACCCCCCAGGGGGGATGGTCACGCCGCAATCCCTTCTCCTCCTTGCTCCTCTCGGGATCTTGGGCACACACGCACACGTGCCCGGCGTGAGTTTTAAGCCACCGGGTCTGGGACACGAACCATGGTGGACTACGTGGGAGTCCAGCGACATAGCCATTACGCTAACTGCTGGTTCCCCTAAATTGTTTTAATAGGACTTTTGGAGATGGTTAAGAATCTGGTTACCAAGGTTTTTGCTAAGTTGGTTAATTCTGATAGAAGTACATTGCTCAGAGTACTGTGTCTCCTTTTTCCTCACCATGTCTATAAAATGGATAAGAGAAGGGGGAGAATGTGAGGAAAGGAATCAAGGAGAAAAATAGAGAGGAAAGACATTTATGGGACACAGAAATGGATAATTATCTGCTGATGGTAATATGCATAGTACCTTCAACTGGACTGGTGAGTGTGTGTGTGTGTGCGCGTGCGAGTTTAAGGCGCCGGGTCCGGGACTCAAATCGCGGTCGACTACATGGGAATCCAGCGACATAGCCATTATGCTAACTGGTGGTCCCTATTTGGTCTTTCTTTAAGGTTTGACCAAATGTTTGATTAGAAGCCAAAAAATGATGTTTTATTTTCTAGTGTCCCTTCTTTCAAGGGATTCAAAACTTCTTAAAGAAAGACAGGATTAGATCTGAATCTAATATTTGGATGACACAGTAGTCTAAAGAACATTTTATCTCTTAAGACTAAGTTGGAGGACCAGCAGTTAGCATAATGGCTATGTTGCTGGACTCCCATGTAGTTGACTGTGGTTTGAGTCCTGGACCTGGTGGCTTAAATTCATGCCAGGTGCATGTGCATGTGCATGCATGCCCAAGATCCCGAGGGGAGAATGGAGAAGGGATAGTGGCGTAGCCTTCCCCCTTGGTGGGGTGATTTCTTGCTTTCTGTCTCTCTGTCTTTCTGGCGAGCACACGTGCCCTATAGCAAAAACCTCTC
>NW_006206595.1:1684450-1687848 GCF_000334495.1 Tupaia belangeri chinensis
CCCAAAAAAAAAAACCCTCAAAAAAAAAAAAAAAAAAAAAAAAAAAAAAAAAAAAAAAAAGACCAGGTTGGCAACCTTGTTTGTCTGGTTGACTCAGAATACTTATTGATAATGCTCCCTTTCATGTTCCAAAGTATCCGGTTTAGAAGAAAAAGTTACATGATCACCCCAGTTAAGGCTGCATGTTGGGGGCCAGCTTAGGGTAAGGGGCTGCTCAGAAACTGGGTCCCACATGGTGACCTTGTTTCACCGTCCTCTAGTCCTTCAGCCCCTCAGGTCTTGGGCAGGTGCTCGGTGTGTTTTTAGGCCAACCTGAGGCTGGTCACATGGCTCTCAGCACTGCAGTTCAGTTTGTTACCTATTGTGCCACCAGGCTGGTCCTATAATCTTGTGTTAATATACTAAAGTGTAACTTAAACAGTTAAAGACTGGGCCAACACATGGTATGGTGATTAAAGTGCTGGGTCCCACATGACCGACTCTGCTGTTCAAGTCCCGGACTTGGTGGCCTGAAAAACACATGGGGCACATGTGCATGTGTGCCCAAAAAATCCCAAGAGGAGAATGGAGGAGAAGGGATTGTGGTGTGGCCATACGCCCTAGGGAGTGATTTCTTACTTTCCCCCTCTCTCTGTCTCCAGAGAGCACACGTGCCCTATGGCAAGAAAAAAAAAAAGTTGAAACTATGTGTAAGGTCTTTTCCAGAAAATGAAAGTAAATCTTGTTTATATTATTTAAACTTAAGGGAGAAAGTTAATAGCCTTCTTTTGTACAATGTATACTCAATGTACTTGATATTAAGAGCCTTGGTTTTTTTTTTTTTTTTTCAAAAAAAAAAAAAAAAAAAAAAAAAAAAAAAAAAAAAAAAAAAAGACCAGGTTGGCAACCTTGTTTGTCTGGTTGACTCAGAATACTTATTGATAATGCTCCCTTTCATGTTCCAAAGTATCCGGTTTAGAAGAAAAAGTTACATGATCACCCCAGTTAAGGCTGCATGTTGGGGGCCAGCTTAGGGTAAGGGGCTGCTCAGAAACTGGGTCCCACATGGTGACCTTGTTTCACCGTCCTCTAGTCCTTCAGCCCCTCAGGTCTTGGGCAGGTGCTCGGTGTGTTTTTAGGCCAACCTGAGGCTGGTCACATGGCTCTCAGCACTGCAGTTCAGTTTGTTACCTATTGTGCCACCAGGCTGGTCCTATAATCTTGTGTTAATATACTAAAGTGTAACTTAAACAGTTAAAGACTGGGCCAACACATGGTATGGTGATTAAAGTGCTGGGTCCCACATGACCGACTCTGCTGTTCAAGTCCCGGACTTGGTGGCCTGAAAAACACATGGGGCACATGTGCATGTGTGCCCAAAAAATCCCAAGAGGAGAATGGAGGAGAAGGGATTGTGGTGTGGCCATACGCCCTAGGGAGTGATTTCTTACTTTCCCCCTCTCTCTGTCTCCAGAGAGCACACGTGCCCTATGGCAAGAAAAAAAAAAAGTTGAAACTATGTGTAAGGTCTTTTCCAGAAAATGAAAGTAAATCTTGTTTATATTATTTAAACTTAAGGGAGAAAGTTAATAGCCTTCTTTTGTACAATGTATACTCAATGTACTTGATATTAAGAGCCTTGGTTTTTTTTTTTTTTTTTCTTTCTTTTATTTTGTGCTTTAACTGAAGAGAAAACAAAGATAATTTGGAAAAGATCTTTACTATATCCTTATGTAGCAATGAGTATCTCATGGGAAGAAAATATTCATTTTGGGGCCAGCAGGTTAGCATGGAGTTTAAGGTGCTGGATCCCACATGGCTGACTCCACTGTTTGAGGCAAAAACATGTCAGGCACACGTGTGTGCATGACAAAAATCCTAAGAAGAGAATGGAGAAGGGATTACAGTGTGGCTATCACCGGGAAGTGGGGGGGCGTGATTTCTTATTTTCTTTTTCTTTGTCTCTCTCCAGCAAGTGTACATACCCTATAAAAAATCTTTAAAAAATAAAATATTCATTTGATTATAATTTCTACTTGTAATTATAAATACAAGCAAATGAATTGGTAAACTAACAAAAACCCATGTCATTATTTAAAAAGGATAGGCTATATAGCAATTACTAGCAAGTAACTGTAGCTTAAAAGGAACTGATTTTGACCTGTCATAAATCAGGTCTTTGTTCAGTTTAAACATCTAATATTTGATTCTTTTAGATGCGTAGCACTAGACTAGTTGTGTAGCAGATACAGAGCAACACAACTCTGACTTCCCTCAAGAAAGTTTGTGGTATGGTTGAAGGTGAAGATTGTCTATATTTAACTGTCACATTAGAAGCAAATAAAGAATATAGGGGAAGTTTAAATGAGATGAGGGATGAGGATTAAGAGTTGAACTTCATTTCTGTAAAAAAATTTTTGGAGAGGTTTTTGCTATAGGGCGCATGTGCTCGCCAGAAAGAGAGACAGAGACAGAGAGATAGAAAGCAAGAAATCACCCCTCAACGGGGGATGGCCCCTCCACAATCCCTTTTCCTCCATTCTCCTCTTGGGATCTTGGGCACGCATGCACATGCACCCAGTGTGAGTTTAAGCCACTGGGTCTGGGACTTGAACTGAGATTGACTATATGGGAGTCCAGCAACATAGCCATTATGCTAAGTGCTGGTTCCAAGAGTTGAACTTTAATTAAAGCTAGAACAGAGATTTGGATGGTTGGAGGACCAGGGGTGTCATCTAAAAAAAGAACAGAGTGAAAAAGAATAAAACATATTTAAGATGGGAGTAAACTGGTTGAAGGGCAACAGGTGACATTTAAAAGTGAGCAGAGGGAAAATAATATTTAAGATGAGAGTAAATCAATTTTTCTGGAGTTAGGAAGGTAGATTTTGAGCCACATTCCAAACTCAGCTTGTCATATAAAGGTATATCTTTAAGCACTAGCGATTTGTATGGAGTATTGATTGATGAAGGGGATGGTCATATAGCAAATGACTTGGAGGAAAAAAAATTGGAAGATGAAGAACCTAATTATGGAATACTGCCGTGCTCACATACTATCACTACAAATAAGGGAAACACACAAAATAAGCTCTAATCTAGCCTTTTAGCTGACAAATGAGAATATGAAAACAAGGAAGAATAAAACAAATGAATTTTTTTATAGGAAAAATATTCTGTAGTTAAATAAATAAAAACGTTAAGATGCTACTAATCATGAGTTGTTACCTAAAACTTGACAGTTAAGGTTTCCCCAAAGTCTAAAAAATTAAGACTTAATCTTTTGTATTGGCTATTTTTTTTTTTTTTTTGAGAGGTTTTTGCTATAGGGTGTGTGTGCTCGCCAGAAACACAGAGAGAGACAGAGAGACAAAGTGAGAAATCCCCCCCCCCCCGGGGGGGATTTGGCCAGGCTGCAAT
>NW_006206595.1:1688150-1708560 GCF_000334495.1 Tupaia belangeri chinensis
GGAGCCCCCCACCTTAACCCCCACACCACCTGCTGACCCTGTGTCTATTGGCTATTTAATCGACAACTTCTCCATCAGGTTTTCTGACTTGTAAGGAGAAAGAGAAGTTTGAGGTAGAATTTTTTTAAAAAAAGAATTATTTATTTAATCTTATTATTTTAAAAAATTTGTTATGGAGCATACATGCTCACCAGAGAGAGACAGAGTAAGAGAGAGAAGAAAAATGAGAAAGCAAGCCACCAGGTCTGGGACTTGAACTTCAGCTGGTCATGTGAGAGTCTAGTGCCTTAACCAGCACTTCACCTGCTGACTCAGTATCATTTTTGTTGCCATTGCGTTTGTTTTTGCCATAGAGCACATATGCTGCCCTGGGGAGAGTCAGTGAGAGGGAACGTGAGCAGTCACCCCTCAGGGAGGATGGCCACACCACAATCCCTTCATTCTCCTCTTGAGATTTTGGGCACACATGCACACACGCCTGATGTGATTTCCAAGTTACCAGGTCTGGAATTTGAACTGTGGTTGTTCATGTGGGAGTCCAGCACCTTAACCATTATGCCACCTGCTGGCCTTTGGTACTGTAGTTTTTTCATAATTATTTAATTTTATTTATTATTATTATTATTTTGAAACTTGCTCTAGGGCATGTATACTTACCAGAGAGAGAGACACAGAGAGAGGGAGCGAAAGAGAGTGAGAGAGGGAAAGTGAGAAAGCAAGTCATCAGGTCCAAGACTTGAACTATGGTTGGCCATGTGGGAGTCCAGCACCTTAACTAGCATGCCACCTGCTGGCCTGGGTAGTATCAGTTTTGAAAGATTTATTTTTTTAAAGAATTATTTATATATCATTATTATTTAAAAATTTTCTACAGGGCATGCATGCTCACCAGAGAGAGACAGAGACAGAGAGAGAGAGAGAGAGAGAGAAAGTGAGAGAGCAAGCCGCTAGGTCCAGGACTCAAACCGCGGTCGGCCATGTGGGAGTCCAGCTCCCTTAACCACCATGCCACCTTCTGCCCCATCTTTATTTAATATTAATCAACCTTGTGAGGATGATTCAGAAGTTCCTTTTTATAGACAAGGAAAATACGTTTGAGAAGTAACTTCCCTTAAGGCTACAGCATATAGGTAAACCTAGAGCTACGGAAAGCTAGTGAGGTCTCTATTATAATATGCTGTATCTCAAAGAATATCACTTGAGAGGATGAACCTCATCCTTTCAGATGACAAGTTTCAGTTTATAACAGCAATACTATTTTATTATTATTTTTTCTAAGTGATTTTTGCTGTAGGGAGCACGCACTCACTAGAAAGACAGACAAAGTGAGAAATCACTTCCCAGGGGGGATGGCCACACCACAATCCCTTCTCCTCCATTCTCTTTTCAAGATTTTGGGCAGGGGGTGTGATTTCTTGCTTTCTGTCTCTCCGATGAGCACATGCACCCTACAGTAAAAATCTCTCAAAAAAAAAAAAAAAAAAAAAAGCCTATAAAGACAAAGCTTAACTTTTAACGTTCGGAGCTTATTTACTCTCTCTACTGATTTACAGTAATTATCAGGAAAACTTACTTTTCTGCATATAATCTGCTGGCTGGAATCCTGTGGTTTGGGTCATAAGGACACCTTTCTAAGATTTATGGCTCCATGAGGCAACCCTAAATAGCAGGAGCCATGGGTTGGCCAAAAAAGGATTTACATTTAAGGTCACTACTCTCGACATGGGAAATGTGGTGTGTAAGATATGGGTCTCTCAATCTTATCCATGTATGAAAGTTTTGAATAACTAAAGCAGTAACGGCCTTGTCGTTAGGTAATAGGGAAAATTCACTGTTTCCACCCTCGGGAGATTCAAAATTAATATTTTTAATCTTGTAGTTTGTTTAAATAGAGTGCTTGGCTTCCAAACAGTATTAAAGAGGCTGAGATAATTAGAAAACTCGCAGTCCTGGGGCTAGATGAAGTCTAATGCTATAAGCTCAAATGCTGGAGAAGGCAAGGCTGGGGTAGCTAGTTCTTTTATTATTCAGCATGGTACCCTTCCATTCTTTCTCCAACTTAGCTAAGTAAAGCTTTTTGCCAGGGAAGAATGCTAATTGTCAGATAGGTCAGCATACCCACTTTTAGGGAAAGGGAATCATAAGAATGAACAAGACAGTATTCAAATCCAGGCTACTTTATAATTTACCTAAAAATGTCAGTTGGAAGTCTCTAAAGTTGTTGGTATTAATTAACACATGAAGACTTCTAGAAGTGAACTAAGAATATACCATATCAAATCTGCTGCAGTTTACTGCCAATAGGAGGCCTACTTTCCCCTATAGCTGTCTTTAGCTATTCTAGCAGACATTCATTTCCAGGACTGCCAAGTTTCCAGGCAACAGCTACAGCTGAGATTTTTGTGAAGTGGAGGCAGTTTAGTTTGATAGGCGGGAGAAAGATCAAGGCTGACTGGCATAAGCAGTAGGGATAGAAAAGTACCTTAGAATAGCCCATTTCAATTCTGCTTTGCGTCATGCCTAGGGCATAGACAAAGGGCACAGAGCTAGACTGTTAAATGTCAGATTTCCTGAGGGCATTTTGGTGATTAAATCCAGGGATTTATGCTCAGGTACCTTTCAGGAACACAAGCCAAACTGGAAGGCAAATTCTATTTTCCCAAAATTGTCTTCCTTAGAGATGCTTGAAATTTAATTTGTTAAGCATTGTCATCTTGCTTTTCTTAAAAAAACAAAAACAAAAACATTCTCTTGGGAGCAGATGTGTTAAGTTCTTTAAAATGGTAATGCTGATCAGTGTCCCACCCCAGGATTTAAGGGACAATGTGGACATAGGAAATGGGAATGATTGAAAAGCAGAGAAAATGTATTGGATTGGAAGTAGATATGAAAACAATGATCTAATTTAGAATTTTTCTAGGAGTTTTTGCTTTGCTCCTTGAAGGAAACTTGAAATGAGTTGCAAGTTTTCTTGAGGTAGGGGATTAGTTCTGGTAGGAAATAATTTTAACAAAAATATTTCAGTGTTAAAATTCATTCCATTCTGTAATATTTAAAGGCTAATATTTTTTAAAATTTTTAAAAGAATTATTTATTTATTTAATTCAATTTTTTATTATTTTTTAATTTGACCAGACAGAGACACAGAGAGAAAGGGAAAGCGAGAAAGCAAGCCACTAGGTCTGGGACTTGAACCATAGTTGGCCATGCGGGACTCCAGTGCCTTTAACCACCATGCTACCTGCCAGCCCCATGGCTATTAATAATTTCCTCTTGTTCATCTTGACTAATTTGATTCTTCTTCATGAGGCTTATTTCCCAATTTAGTCATAATAATTCAACAAATAAAGCATATTTATTGAGTAGCTGCTATATACAAGAGGTGATGTTCTAGGTCAGCGTTTCTCACCGTGAGTCCCCTGGAACATCTGCACCAAAAGCTCCTAGGGTGCTTACAAATGCAGACTTTTAGGCCCCACCACAGCTCTACCAAACCTTAACCTCAGAGGAGGGCTTGATCTCAGTTTCCCAAGCACCTTAAGTACTATTTGCACTCAAGCAGTAGTTTTCTTTCTTCTTCTTCTTCTTCTTTTTTCTTTTCTTTTTTTTTTTTTTTTTTTTTTTACGATTTTTGGTATAGGGCACCACATGCACTCTCTGGAGAGAAAGAGAGACAGAAAGCAAGAAATTACCTCTCTTCCAGGGGTGATGTCCATGCTCCTCCATTCTCCTCTTGGGATTTTAGGTATGCACACACACATTCCTGGCATGAGTTTGAAGTCACTGGGTCTGGGACTTGAACCGCAGTTGGCCATGTGGGAGTTCAGCAACATAACTGCTATACCATTTGCTGGTCTCACTAGAGCAGTGATTTTTAATTTTTTAAATTTATTTAAAAAATAATTTATTTATTTTAAGACATGTTCATTTTATTTTACTTGTTATTATTATGATTATTTTAAATTTGACCAAAGAGAGACAGAGAAAGTGAGAAAGCAAGCCTTTAGGTCTGGGACTTGAACCGTGGTCAGTCATGTGGGAGCCCAGCACCTCAACCCCCGCGCCACCTGTCAGTCCCACACAGTGGTTTTAAATGTGAAGATACATTGGATTCACCTGGAGGGCTTATTAAACCACAGAGTGCTGGGACCTGCCCCAGAATTTTAGATTAAGTAGATCTGGGAGGGTGTCTGAGAATCAGCACGTGTAAAACGTTTCCAGGTGATACTGATACTACTGAATCCCACTTTGAGAATAAGTGTATTAGAGCATTGTGAGGGCTGTAAAGTTATTAGGGGGACCAGCAGGTAGTGTAGTGGTTAAGGCTCTAGAGCCCTGGACCTGGAGGCTTGAAACTCATACTGGGCACATGTGCGTGACTGTCCAAAATCCTGAGAGAATAGAGAAGGGATTGCAGCATGGCCATCTCCCCTAAGGCATGATTTCTCCCTTTCCCTCTTTGTGTCTCTGTCTCTCCCCAGTGAGTGCATGCTCCCTATGGTAAAAAAGTTTTTAAAAAAAGTTCTATATCCATGTGTTTATCTATATTTTACAACATAACAGTATTTGTCATTGGATGGGGTAGTTTGGAGCACATGGAATTTGATCTGAATCCTAAAAGATGATAGGGCCTAAGGTTCAATAGGTAATAACAGGTATTCTTGATGGGGATATAAATGAAAGAAAGCGTAGAATTGTATGAGGATGGGATGGCAGACACTTTTTTGTCTGGTGTAGAGGTTTATATAGGACACTTGTGGATGAGTAAAGTCAAAAAAGTTAGTGCTAGGCTGTGAAGAGGCTTGAGAGCCTGTCCCTCCCTGCCTCCACCCACTTCACAGCCTTACCAAAAGTGCTACACAGCCAGAAAGAGGAAGTCTCCACTGCTGAGTGTGTAAGAGGAAGCACAACAAGGCACCGAGAGCCTGTGAACCATAATGACTGCTTTTACCCATAAGCCAATTGCAGCGGCAACAGGAAGACCAACGCACCAACCAGGCTGAGTCCCTCCGCTCACAGGGTGTCACCCCCACAAGCTGAAAGTGTTTGGGGAGGTTAGTCATTGCTGCCCTGGTGCTCCTCTCTCTCCGTGGCCATCATGTCTTTGACCTCTGCTTACCAGCATAAATTAGCAGAGAAGCTCACTATCCTGAATGATCGAGGTCAGGGGGTTCTCATCCGTATGTACAACATCAAGAAGGTAAGCAGGAGGAATGGCGCCAGTACCAATTACGCGAGCAATAGTAGGGTGGGAACCCCGAAGCCGGCAGGTTCTGCAGTTAGACTGCCTCCTCTTTTCCACTGCTTTGTCCTTGAGTCACTCGGCTTATACAGGCCAGCCAGTTGGGAGAGGCAGAAGTGGAAGCCTCTTTTCAGGGCTTTCCCTTCCTAGGTATGATTTTTCACCCCAGTGAGAGCATCTGGTTTCTACTGGGGATGGAGATAGGGAGTTGGGCTGAGAAGAGAATAAGGTGTTCTGAGTGATAAAGTTCTGGGATCTAGAATTCTGTGTCTTATTATTTATTGCTGATTCCTCATGTCTTGAAGTGATCTGACATTGGGTCTCTGGCAAAAATGTTTCCACGGAAATAGTTCCCCAAAATGAAAAGAAGTAGACATTTAGATAAAAAAGGGTAGGCGTCTTCAGAGGTACTTAATTTGGGGAAATTCTTGTAGTGTGTGTGTTTAGCACAGGAACCATGAAATTGGGAGGAATTGGTGGCAACTGGTGAGCTAGAGGCCGGGCAAGCCATAGGAAGTAACAAGAGAAGAGGGTGTTTATGGGGAGTAACTGGAAGAGAAAATAGGGGACTTGGAAAAGGGAACTCTTATGCATTTTATGATAAAACAAATCATCAGGAACACGGTTTCTCTAGACTCAGATCTCCTATAAATGCCTGTTGTGATAAGATACTTATATAAAGGACATAATCATGACACTGTCTTACACAAGTCTGATTCCTGAGGAGCTGCTTTTCTTACTCCTTCCTGCTTCAGTCAAGGGGCGGGGAAACAGCTTCCTCTTTGTGCTGGGGCCAAGCAGACAGTAAGTTTTACCCAGCAAGATAAGATTCCCAGGTTATTACTTAGCTCTTAGGTAGTTGGTTTAATGTACTAGAACTTATTCCTGATTTACTCTTGTCCATTTATAACTAATTCCCAGATTGTCTTTTCCTAAGAAAGATTGTGAGAGTGAATGATGCAGGAAGAGGGTCAACAGAAAAATTTGAAATGTAGTGTGATTTATCTATACAGACTTGTTCAGACCCCAAATCCAAGCCACCTTTCTTACTGGAAAAGTCCATGGAATCATCTCTCAAGTACATCAACAAGAAATTTCCCAACATAGATGTTCGAAACAGCACGGTGAGAACTTGATCCCTCATCTCTTCTTTCTCTGGAATTACTGTGTTTTTGTCTTCGAAAAGTTTATGGGAAATTTATATTATTGAAAAAACTATGCATGGATTTCAATTTTTTTGCACCAAAATAAATTCATATTTTAATTTCATTTTTACATGAACTGTTTGAAGTTCCCTTGTATGTTTAAATGACTCAGAATCTCCTCTTTTGATTGTCTCTCTTTAAACTTCATGGGGGATGAAATAGACTTCTTTTAGGTTTTCTAGGCTTTACCACAGGGTTTCAGGTTGTTATAGAGCTTTAGAGATAAAATGGGATTCTCCCAGGGTAAATTGAAGCAAAGCATTGCCCTTTCCTCCAATGCAAAATTTATGAGAACACTTTGTTCTTGTAGAGAACTCTGTAAGCTCAGCAGGGTGCAAATATTTTATTATTGTTCCTGTTTCCCACTCAGTGTTTCCTTGCTACTTGTCTTATAATTATTTATCTAGTAGGATATCCCCTAATTCTCCCTTAGAAAATGTTAATCATGATTTCTCACCCATCTTACCCATAGCATTATCTCATTCTACTCTTTTGACTTTTATATATAAATAGTAAACCTATTCAGCTCAAACAGATCTTGAAATTTTCTCTCATTTAGTTTTCTGTATCTAGTCAGGGTCATATGCAACCATCTTACCTAGCTAAGAGTCTCTTTTATTTAAAGACCTTCATAACACTGGAGAATTTCCAACTTCTTTAGTCAGTGTATTTAGATCCTCTTTAAGAATGTTCTAGGCATAATCCCATTCTTGAGTTATTGTACTTGGAACAATAGTCTTTTTTTTTTTTAGCTCATTTATTTTTATTTTTATTTTAATCTTTCAAGATAGTTAGAAAAATGTTTTCACACACATAAATAAGAGAACTTCAAGATCATAGAGGAATGTAAAGTACTTAATTTTAGTAGAAAATAATTTTGAAATTCATGCATAGTTTTCTTATAATACACATTTTCCCAATAACTTTTTGATCAATAGGCTTCTTATTTTGTGTTTTTAATTTTGTTTTGTTTTGTCTTTCAGCAACATTTAGGACCAGTACATCGTGAGAAAGCTGAGATAATTAGATTCCTCACTAACTACTACCAGTCTTTTGTAGATGTCATGGAATTTCGGGTAAGCTGTTTCTTAGCTCAGGCCCCCACAATAGGCGTGATCTTTCAGAGACTATTCCTTTTTTCTTTTTTAAGTGATTTTCATTTATGTAGCTTAATATTGGTCTTAGTTGAAAAAATAAGAGAGATGTTCTAATATGGAAAGATATCTAAGTTGCGTTGTTTAACAAAAGCAAATTTCAGAATAGTATGATATATCATATTTATTTTATTTAAAAATTTGTATATATGTACACTTAAAATTTTTGCCAGAGAGCACATGTGCTTGCTGGAGAGAGACAGAAAGAGAGAGGGAAAGTGAGAAAGTACTCCCATGGGAATGGTCATGTCATGATCCCTTCTCCTCCATTTTGCCTTCCTTTTGGGATGTTGTACATGCATTCACGTGTCCCTGGAGGGTTTTTCAAGCCCTTGGGTCTGGGATTCAAACTGTGCATTGGTTATTTGGGATCTAGCTCCTTAATCACTAAGCCATGGGCTAGCCTTTACATTTTTGTGTACTTAATTAATTAATTAATTTGTTTGTTTAGAGAGGATTTTGCCTTTGTGTGTGTGTCCTCCCGAGAGAGAAAGAAGGAAAGTAAGAAAGCAAGTCACCAGGTCCCGGACTTGACCATTGTTGGCCATGTGGGAATCCAGCACCCCAACCACCACACCACCTGCTTGGCCCTCAACAACTATTTTTAATTTTTATTTCTTTTGGAGGTTTTTGCTATAGGGTGCGTGTGCTCACCTAAATGACAGAGAAAGACAGAGAGACAGAAAGTGAGAAATCATCACCCCCCCAGAGGGATGGCCATGCTGTAATTCCTTCTCCTCCATTCTCCTCTTGGGATCATGGGCACACATACACATGCGCCTGGTGTGAGCTTAAGCCACCAGGTCCAGGACTTGAACTGTGGTTGACTACATGGGAGTCCACTGACATAACCATCTGGTCCTGACAACTGTTTTTTTTTAAGGAATTATTTTATTTATCTTTATTTATTTTTTATTTTAATTTGACCAGAGGAGTAGAGAGAGAGATAGAGAGAGAAAAAGTGATAAAGCAAGCTGCTAGGTCCAGGACTCAAACTGAAGTCAGCCACGTGGAAGTCCAACACCCCTAACCATCACACCACCTGCCAGCCCAACTGTTTTTAAAGTTTAGAACATTTTTTTTGTTGTTGTTTTTGACCATCAGATGGTGTAATGGTTATGTCACTGGACTCCTACGTAGTCAACCGTGGTTTAAATTCCAAAACTGGTGACCATTTAAAATTCATGCCAGCTGTGTGTGCATGCGTGCCCAAGATCCCGAGAGAAGAATTGAGGAGAAGGGATTGTGACATGGCCATTCTCCCAGGGGGTGATTTCTTGCTTTCGGTCTCTGTCTCTCTCTCTCTCACTCTCTAGCATGTGCATGTGCCCTATAGCAAAAAAAAAAAAAAAACCCCAAAAACAAAAACAAAACAAAACTCTCTAAAAAATGTTTCTTTTTAATAGTAGCAATCCTAATAGGTGTGAGATATTATCTTATTGTAGTTTTGATTTACATTTGTTTTTTAAAGTTTATTTATTTCTTCCATGTGAGAGAAAGACAGAGGGAGAAAGAAAGGGACAGACGGCACTCCAAGAGGGTTTTGATGCCACAATTCACCCCCAGTTTTAGCCAGCCCCAAATTATGGGCACCTGTGTGCCCAGCATACTCAGCGAGGTCTCTGGACACAAACTTGGAGCTCTCCTGTGTGGGTCAGCCTTGAAGAGCATTGCAGCTTACTGTCGTGTCACTGTCTGTCCCCTTTAATTTGCAGTTAGCTAATAATGAGTGATGCTGAGTATCTTTTCATGTGCTTGTTGGACATTTGTATATTTTCTCTAAAGAAATGTATTTTCAGTCCTTTGTCCATTTTTCTTTCGTTCTTTCTTTCTTTCTTTTTTAAAGTTTATTTATGTCTTCTGAGAGATAGACATAGGTACTCCCAATAGGGTCTAAAAACCACTGTCTGTCAACAGCCTAGCCAGCCAGTATCATGGACATGGGCACTTCCTGGTGTGTACAGGGAGGCTCAGGACACAAATCTGGGACCTTCTCATGTGGCCATAGCATCACAGAGTATTATGTTACCGCTGTGCCACCTCTTTGCCAAATTTTAATCGGGTTTTTGTGGTTGTTGAGGAGTTCTTTAAACAAGCTATCTGTTTTTGCATTATTTGAGTTTCAAAAATTTCAAGTATTTTCACTCCCTATTTTATTATAAGCCTACTGAAAAATTCTGTTTTCAATCTGTTCTCCTGGATCTAATTGCTACTATTTTGCCATAGTTGCTTATCCCTCTCTCTTTTTCTTTCCAAACAATTTGAGTCAGCTGGACACATCATGACGTTTCCTTCCCAAAATATTTTAGCATGCATCTGCTAAGAACAAGAATATTTTCTTATATAACCCTAATACAATGTTACTTAGGAAATGTAACATTGCTCTACTATCATCTGCTAATACATCGACCATAATCACATTTCTCCAGTTGTTTGGCATATCATACATTGAATTTAGTTGTGTCTCTTTAGTTTTTAATCTTGGGTTAATTCCCAGCCTTTTCTTGTCTTTTATGATATGGACCTTTTTTTTTGAAGAGTCCAGGCTAGTTATTTTTCAGGATATCCCTCAAATTAGATTTTTCTTGTTAATAGTTTTTGATAGTAACACTATGTGATGATATCCAACTTGAATTTTAAATAAAAGCATGTACTATTTTGGTAAACATATAAAAAACATAGGAAATTATTTAATACAATACTTTTGAAAGGCAAGTTGATGTTAATATAGCAACTCTACTCCTAGAAATTTGCCTTAAGAAACAATCAAGATGTAAGTGCAAAGGTATGTGTGCAAGAATGTAATCTGTTGCATTATTTATGACAGTGACAACTTGATAATTTACATACCCAATAGAGGTTTGGCTAAATGCTCACAGTAGATACCTATAAATGAATATTATGTAGCCGTTAAAGATGATCTATACTTATATTAATTGGCATGGGAAAATATTTTTCACATATTGTTTACTGTAAAAGCAATTACAGTACAGCTTAAGATGTAAGATGTATAGGACCAGCAGATGGACCAGTAATGGTTACGTCACTGGACTGCCATGTAGTCAACCATGGTTTGAATCCCAGACCCAGTGGCTTAAAACTCACACTGGGTACATGGGCATGCATGTCCAAAATCCTGAAAGGAGAATGGAGGAGAAGGGATTGCAGTGTGGCCATCCTCCTGGTGGATAATTTTTCACTTTTTGTGTCTCTGTCTCACCGGTGAGCGCATGAGCACTATAGCAAAAATCTCTCTACAGAAAAAAAAAAGTAAGCTGTAAAATGTATATTTATATATATAAATATGCATATAGGAAGACTGGAATTTCTGATTGGTGGGATTACAAGTGGTTTCAAAAATCTTGCTTAGCATTAAGCTTGCCTGTATTTTCTATTTTTTTCCTATAATGAACATACATTATTTATGTATTCAAGAAATATAGCAAATTTAGCCCTCTGAGTAATCCAAGTTTATGGTGGTATTATAGCATTTCTTCAGATGATACAAGAGTATGGGATTCTGCCTTGGGTGTCCTGTGCTTAATTTACGGAGTTAATTCAGGGTATTCATAGATTACAAAGTGATGAGAGAAACAGCAAAATGGAGGTCAGAAGTCTTAAGAAGCGTCAGGTTCGAGGGTGCTAGACTTGGAAAAGGGCTGGAACAGGAAGCAGTGAAAAGAGGGTGAGGAGCCTATAAACAAGCTGTACTAGGAAAAGTTGATGTCCAAAGGAGATTTTAGGACCTCTGCTGGTTATAAGGTTCTGTACCCCAGTTATTTGGTATGACTTGTTTTGGAGAGAAAAGAAATAGAAATTCTTAAGTATGGTGCACTAGAAGGTAGATCAGCACTGAATCAGGTAGTCCTGGTTTCAAATCTCGGCTTTACCACTTATAAGCTGTACGAATTAGAATGACACTCTTTGCATTCCAGCTTCCTTACCTGTAAAATGGAGAAATAATACATATATTTAAAATATTTATTTAATTTTATTTGTTATTATTATTGTTTAGTTTGATGAGAGGAGAGAGAGAGAGAAAGCCACCAGGTCCAAGATTCAAACTGTGGTCGTCCATGTGGGAGTCTAGCACCTTAACCCCACACCACCTGCCGACCCTGGAGAAATATTTATTGTATGGGGTATATGTGATAATTAATTGAGATCATGAATGGAAAACATCTAGCTCAGTGTTTAGCATATGGTAAGGTACTAGGCCAAATAATGTTAATTCCATCCTTTTCTGATTCTTGTCTTTAGAGTATAAGACCTGTTAGTGACATTGGTTGTGTAAGTGACTGAAAGCAAATCTCAGTTATACCTTCAAGGGAATTGGGTTGCAGGCTGGTGTTATAGAAAGGCATTCTTAGCAAATCTAGGCAGCATAGACCTCAACAAAGGTTAGATACAGGGAAGAACATAAGCACTCTCGTTCTGTTGAATAGATTTATATAGATAGGGAGGAAAATGCAGGACATACCAGGTTGTGAAACTGCTTTAGCTGGGTCTCGGGACAGGATAGACAATGAATACTGTTATGGGAGGACAGACGGATGTGTCCACAAAAAAAAATGCATATTTATTTAGGGAAGAGTACATATGAAGAGAAAAAGAATCCCTATTACATTAGAATGAGAGTTAAATGAAGTATATGGAAATCATCTCATAAGTACTTAACATACAGTTGTCTGTAAATAGAAACACATGGGAGGTTGAGTAGTATTCCCATTTGTTAACTTCTCTGAACAGGAGTTGGGAACCAAGAACAGATTTATTTCGGGGTTGTCAATAAAAATGGGTTTGATTTTTGGCATTTTTGAAATTGCTGCCAGATAATCTGCATTTTCTAATCTTTTTATGGTGAAAGAATAGGACACAGGGATGATCAGACCAAGGAGAGTGTTCATATGTAATAGTGACTTTTTACCTCGGCATTTGAAAACATGGCATTTGGCAGGGCAGCCTGATAGAGGAGGAACTTCCTCCCCCTTAGCAATGCCTTCCTTCTGTTGCTTGGTGGCTTGGTATGACCTCTAAGGGGGAGAAACCTTCTCGAATTCTAGTAGTGTCACTTCTCTTTATTCTTTACTCACTCTCACCTTCAATTCCACCCCCAGGATCATGTATATGAACTTCTCAATACCATTGATGCCTGCCAGTGCCATTTTGATATTGTAAGTTTTATTTATTTATTTATTTTTGCAATTTTCTTCTATCATAGAGTCAAAGAGGTAGCCAGGTCAAGGTTGGGACAGTGTGGGGTGTGACAGACTGGAAGAAATGACTATTTCATCTTTTCCTTCTCATGATGATAATTCTTTTGTAGAAAGTGCTGAAGTTAAGGTGTATTTATATGGGGATCAGCAGATGGCGTAATGATTATGTCACTGGACTCCCACATAGTTGATTGTGGTTCGAGTCTCGGACCCGGTGGCTTAAAAGTCATGCCAGGCAGGTGGGTGCATGCCCAAGATCCCAAGAGGAGAATGGAGGAGGAGAAGGGAATGCGGTGTGGCCATCCCCCCTGGGGGGTGATTTCTCGCTTTCTGTCTCCCTGTCTCTCTCTGTCTCTGTGGCGAGTGTATGCACCCTATAGCAAAAAATCTTAAAAAAAAAGAGATGTATTTATATGGTAAGCAGATCAGCAATGTGATTTAATTAGTACAGAAATAATACAGAAATCTTATTATTTCACCTTATTTATATACCTTATTTCCTGGATTCCTTGGATCTTGAACTCTTTTTTTTTTTGTAAGTCCTTGACTTGTTCCTATTTTCTTATTCTGAATTTTCGATCTTATCAGTTTCTTCTTCTAAATAGACCTATCGGCACTGTTTGAAGTGGTTAGGGAAATAGGAAGACTCAGTTAATTTGGCCATGCAGTCTTTGGGTCCCTATATATTTTCCTTGTAGAGTCTCAACTTTGACTTCACCCGGAGTTACCTGGACTTGATTGTGACTTATACCTCAGTTATTTTACTTCTGTCACGAATTGAGGATCGACGGATCCTCATTGGCATGTACAACTGCGCTCATGAGATGCTGCATGGACACAGGTGAGTTAAGCATACCACATGGAGAATCTCATACCTGGTGCTATAACATAAGAGGTGGGATATATAAAGGAAATAGATGACATGATTTCTCATATAGGAGTTTATAATCTACATGATGACAGAGACAAAATAAGGTATACTTTTATATGTGGTTAATTCTTGAATGTCTGCTAGTAGATTATCCAGTTTGAGTTTTTCTGATCAGTTTTTTTTTTTTAATAGAGAGATTTTTTGCTATACGGTATGTGTGCTCACCACAGAGAGAGAGAGAGAGAGAGAGAGAGAGAGAGACAGAGAGACAGAAAGTGAGAAATCACCCCCTGGGGGGCGGATGGCCATGCCACAAACCCTTCTCTTCCATTCTCCTCTCAGGATCTTGGGCAGGCACACACATGCCCCTGGGATGAGTTTTAAGCCACTGCATCTGGGACTTGAACTACGGTAGAATGTGTGGGAGTCCAGTGACGTAACCACTATGCCATGTGCTGGTCCCTCTAATCTGTTTTTTAATACAGGCATTATTCTAGACCATATTTTTTTTGAGAGGTTTTTTTTTTTTTTTTTTGTGCTATAGGGTAGGTGCACTTGCTGGAGAGACAGAGAGAGAAACAGAAAGCAAGAAATCACTCCCTGGGGAGATAGCAATGCGGCAATCCCTTCTTCTCCATTGTCCCCTCAGAATTTTGGGTACACACATTCATGTGCCCAGCATGTTTTAAGCTGCTGGATCTGGGACATGAACCACAGTCAGCCATGTGGGAGTCCAGTGATGTAACCATTACACCATCTGCTGTTCCCTACTCTGGTTAATTTTTAATCCTGGGCTGGCTTCCTCTTTGCTTTTCAGTTTATTAGGAAAAGCAAAGAAAATTCTTTCTAGTATTGGTAGAAGTAATATTAATAAGGTAAAGCCGTGAGAAATAAGTGATACATGATAATACATGAAGCAAAATAGAAATTGATCTTAGGTCATTGATAATGCTTTCCCCCTCCATTAATGCCAATATAAATGTTTAGGGCCAAAAAAAATAAAGAATGGAGGAATAAGAGGAGACTGTGGCGTCATTCTGTTGGGTTGTCAGGAAAGTTATGATGCATTTTTGCATAGAAAAACATATAACGTTTTGATGATCCAATATATATATAATGTATATGCCCATGTGTCTACATGAATACCTGGGATGCCTTACCCATTAGCTTTGAATATTTATATGTTCTTTTGGGTAGTAAACCGATTTGAGGTTTACTTGATTTCCAACTAATATTACTTGATTTCCAACTAATCAACACAGACTTATAGAATACTATCATATGTCCAACCCTATTTTAGGTGCTCATAATACAAATAAGAAATTTTCACGGACCTGGCTCAAAATCATATGGCTCTATCTAACCTATCTTAGTACACCTGAGCCTGGAGTGGGGATGCCTATATATGCAGTTTATGGTTTAGTATACGTATCTCTAGGGAAGTGGTGGGGAATGCCTGCCTATGCCCCCCCCACCGCCTTATTCTACATGTACTCATAAGAGTTTATATCATATTTAAGGCAGGTCTGTGACTCTTCTATCCTCTGCTTTCTTCCAGTGACCCTAGTTTTGCTCGTCTGGGTCAGATGGTCTTGGAGTATGATCACCCTCTGAAGAAGCTGACAGAAGAGTTTGGGCCTCACACAAAGGCAAGCTTCCTGAGAGAGTGGAGAATTCTTCAAGCAGAAGTATATTGTCTCCATCATTGGCATTAGGATTCATTTGCTTTCCCCACAGGCTGTGAGTGGAGCCCTCCTCTCTTTGCACTTCCTCTTTGTCCGAAGGAACCAGGGGGCTGAACAGTGGCGCAGTGCCCAACTTCTAAGTCTCATCAGTACTCCACCAGCCATGATTAATCCTGCTAATTCAGACACAGTGAGTTCCCTTTTCTTTTTGTTAGTGGAAGCATTCTCTTTGTCAAGGCCCTCTATTCAGAGGGTGCTTCTTTCAGGAAATAAAAACCCTAGGAAGGCTTTAGCCCTCCTATAGGATATGCCTCTAAGTTGAGCACTGTTTGTAGCTAAAACATTGTGTTTGGGTTAGAGATTTTGTTTGGACCAGGATTATTGTATGCTTGCTAGTGGTGGAAATTTAGTAAGCAGTCATAGAGTGAATGGTTGGATGAAACAGAAGCATTAGGCACCTGTATGTAACAGTAGGAACTTGAGTTTAGGAGTTGATAAGTAATAAGTATTTCTATTCTTCTAATATGGGCTCAAAGTCTTTTCCTTGAAGAATATTTGTTGTCTAGTAGGGAAGATATGTCATGTAGTCATAAAAATACAATGGATGTTACAAGATTAAGTACCAAATAAGTGATTTACATTTTAAGTTGTAAAAGAACTCAAAGGAGGAAGAAATCATGAGAAGCTCTGAGTCTTATTCTGTTGTTATGAAAAGTATTTGAACTGAGGCTGGACAGTGGTGCAGTGGTAAATATGATGCTCTGTAGAAGGTTTTGGGTTCAATTCTAAAGACCTCTTTGAGTATGGCGAGGAGGTGTTTGCCAATGATTGAGGGCTGACTGAAGCTGGGGATGGATCATGGTGTTAAGACCCATTGGGGGGGTGTAGTCTCTCTATTTCTCTTGCTCATGGCGGAAATAAATAAATAAATAAATAAATAAATAAATAAATAAATAAAAGCTTTTTAAAAAAAGTAACTGAACTATTGAACAGAAATTATATTAAACTTTTCGTTTGTCTTGAATTCCAGTCCAAGCTCCTTTTCCTAACCGTGTTCTTTTTTCTTCACCCTACTTCCAGGGCATCATCTCTATTATTATAGGTTTCCCAGCTATTGATTTATCAAAGTACCCTAATCCAGTCTGGTAAAATAAAAGTTGGTTTTGATACTTAGATTCTAGCTTGACTTTTTTCTCTTGGGAGACAAAATTAAATAATTGTTTTGTCATCCCTGCCTCTTTTCTCACAGATGGCCTGTGAGTATCTGTCTGTGGAAGTGATGGAGCGCTGGATTATCAGTAAGTTTTGAGGGATGAAGTGGGAATGGATGTAGCAGTGTGTCACACGGAGAACAAGTTCTAAAAGTCTTTCTCTGCGCTGTATTGCCTCCTTACAGTTGGGTTTCTTCTTTGTCATGGGTGCCTCAACTCCAACAGCCAATGCCAGCAGCTATGGAAGCTGTGTCTGCAGGGCTCACTGTACATCACCCTCATCCGGGAGGATGTGTTACAGGTGCACAAGGTCACCGAGGACCTGTTTAGCAGTTTTAAAGGGTGAGAGATGTGAAAGTGAAATTGATCTTCTTTTGGGATTTTTTAGCCCTCTGTGATATCCTTTTTCAGGATCAAAACATGTCATGAGTATTCCCAGAGTATGAGTAGTAAGGATTAATTTAAATATTGAAGAAATATTCACTACCTACTGCTTGCTAGGTGCTTCACTGAGTTTTAGAGATACGGTGACTAATAAATGTCATAGGAGTTAAGAACATGAACTCTGAAGCCAGACTGCCTGGGTTTGAATTCAGGCTCTTCCACCTACTAGCTGTGTGACCATGGGAGGTGTTTAACTTCTCCATGCAATTCTATTTTCTCAGACGTGAAGAAATTTTCTACAAATGTGGATAATGATAGTCCCTCCCTATGACCTACCTCATAAGGTTGTTATGAAGAATAAAAAAGTTACTACTTTAGTGTAATGGTGATGTCGCTGAACTCCCATGTAGCTGACTGCGGTATGAGTCCTGGACCTGGTGTCTTAAATTCATGCTGGGCGCGTGTGAATGTGTGCCCAAGAACCTGAGAGGAGAATGGAGGAGAAGGGATTGCGTTGTGGCCATCCCCCCTGAGGGGTGATTTTTCGCTTTCTGTCTCTCTGTCTCTGTCTTTCTGGTGAGTGCACGCACACTATAGCAAAAACCTCTCCAAAAAAAATTAAATAAATAAAGTTACTATTTGTGAAGCTTGTAGAGAATTTCCTTTTACATTGTAAGTGCTATGAATACTTTATTAATAATAAAAAAGGTAGGGCTAGCAGGTGGTGGTTAAGGGCTGGACTCCCACATGGCTGACCAGAGTTCAAGTTCTGGATCTGGCAACTTAAGAATCATGCCAGGCATGTGTGCATGAGTGCCCAAAATCCTGAGAGGAAAATGGAGGAGAAGAGAATGCTGTGTGGCTATCCCTCCTGGGGAGGATTGATGTCTCACTTTTCTCTCTTTGTCTCTCTCCAGCGAGCGCACATGCCCTTTGGCAAAAACCTTAAAAAAAAAAAGTAGACTCTGCTCTCAAGGGCTTTCAGATTGGTGGAGAATAGACAAACTATTGTGATGTAGTTGGGCATCCTCATGTATAAACACAAAGTGCTGTGGAAGCATTTAGGATACTTAAACTAAACTCCTAAGATCCAAAACACCTGGAGGTAGACCTGAAGCGACTGTTGAAGTGTGTGTATGTGTGCACGTGCTGGAAAAGCAGAAATGTTGCTTAAGACAGAGAAAGATATAGGCAGAGAAACTATCAGGATTTTTTTTTTTTTGAGAGGTTTTTGCTATAGGGCGTGTGCACTCCCCAGACAGACAGAGACAGAGAGACAGAAAGTGAGAAATCACCCCCCAGGGGGAGATGGCCATGCCGCAATCCCTTCTCCTCCATTCTCCTCTCGGGATCTTGGGCACGCATGCACACGCGCCTGGCAAGAGTTTTAAGCCACCGGGTCCGGGACTCGAACCACGGTCGACTATGTGGGAGTCCAGCGACATAGCCATTATGCTAACTGCTGGTCCCACTATCAGGATTTTTGAGGCAAGAGAAAGCATGGCAAGTTCTAAGAAGTCTGTGTAATTTAGCCCATGGACAACTGGTTTACAAATCTGGGGATGTCAAGAGACAGATTGGGAGAGGTAAATTGGGACCTTATAAACTCTGTCATTGAGTTTACATCTGTCCTAAAGAGAATAGGAAGATGTTGAGTGATGTCAAACAAGGGAGTGACATGATCATATTTCATTTTAGAAAAGATCACCTGGCTGTAGAAAAGAAAAGAGATTAGATGAGTAATACTAGAGATTGGTATTAATTAAGTCAGTTTGGAGGAACTGAGGATGATGATAAGGTTTCTGGCATGTATATCCAGCATTTCTTAAAACAGAAAACATGTGAATAACAGTTTGTGGAGGATGGGGGCCGGCAGGTGGCATGGTAGTTAGGGTGCTGGACTCCCTCTTGGCCAGTCATGGTTCAGGTTCCAGATCTGAGGGGTTTCTTTTTCTTTTTTTTGAGAAGTTTTTGCTATAGGGTGCGTGTGCTTGCCAGAAAGACAGGGAGAGACACAGAGACAGAAAGTGAAAAAAAATCACCCCCCCAGAGAGGACGGCCATGCTGCAGTCTCTTCTCCTTTTTTTCTCCTCTTGGGATCTTGAGCATGCATGCACACATGCCCAGTATGAGTTTAAGGCACCAGGTCCAGGACTTGAACCATAGTCGACTACATGGGAGTCCAGTGACATAGCCGTTACGCCATCTGTTGGGCCTAGGACTTTCTTTCTTGCTCTCCCTCTCTCTCCCTCTTTCTCTCTCTCTCTTTCTCTCTCTGTCTCTCTCTGGTCAAATTGAAGAATAATGAATAAAATACAATTAATAATTTAAAAAACATTTGTGGGGGATGGGCTAGATCCATGGCACAGTAGCAAGGAGCTACTCAAGGGAAGCCGGATCCTACATAATGACCATGGTTTGAATTGTCAGCCTGGTCAACCAGACACATGTTCCAACAAGCAGGAGGATTAGAGGAAGGGCATCCTAGAATGACCAGACCCTGTGGAAGGTGCTCATCTCTCCTTCTCTGCATACATGTGCACTTGCACTATATCATGAATGGAGAAAATAAAAACAAGTTTGTGGAGGGAAGACTGTGAATTCAGCTTCAAACAGGTTGGATTACAGGTGTCTAAATGACACTGAAGATGGGTGTGTATTAGGCTTTTACTTTGTAGTCCTGGAACTTAAGTGTGAGGTCACCGCTGAAGACTGGTGAAATGGCAATTGAAGCCATGAGAGTAGGTGAGATTACTCAAGGGGATCAGGTGGTGTGAGAAGAGAATGGGACAGACCTCTGAGGATATTGATATTTAAGGGCCAAGTAGAGACAGAGAAATCAATGAGGGTCTTAGTCCATTTTTGCATTGTTTACAGAAATATCTGGGACTGGGTGAATTTAAGAGAATACAGGTTTATTTGACTCATGATTTCTAGCTATGTGGAAGGTCCTAAGGCATTACAAAATAGTGCAGGGCAGGATCTTGAGTAGTTTAGCTGTCTTTAAGTTTCTACCTGTTCTCATCTCCTTTCCCTTATAACATTCCAGAACTCAATCATAGGAGCCCTGCCCTCATGTTCTTATCACACCCAAAGGCCCTACCTTGGAACACCAGGAAGGAATTAAATTTTCACTTATCACCTTTATAATTCAGCCAAATCCAAATGCATTAATTTTGGGGGGGTATTGAGAAGAAGAGGGAGAACAGAATATAGGGGAACAAAACATTCCAAGATGAAAAGACTAGCTATCTTTGTTAGATGGTGTTCAGACAGTGGGTAAAATGAGGATTGAAAAATGTTCGTTGAATTTGGTTGTAAGGATGGTTCTTAGAGCCTTTCTTGTGAACCACAGCAGTTTAGTGGTAAGTTGAAGCTGAGTTGTTGTGGGGTTAGGGGGAAATGGGAGTTTTTTTTTTTTTTTTTTTTTTTTTTTTTTTTT
>NW_006206595.1:1708626-1740081 GCF_000334495.1 Tupaia belangeri chinensis
CCCCCCCCAATAGCGTATGTGCACACCACAATCCCGTCTCTATTTTTTCATCCTGTTAGGATTTGGGGCATGCATGCACACATGCCCAGTGTGTTTTTCAAGC
Organism: Tupaia belangeri chinensis; assembly: GCF_000334495.1. NCBI lineage: Eukaryota > Metazoa > Chordata > Mammalia > Scandentia > Tupaiidae > Tupaia > Tupaia belangeri. The sequence continues at coordinate 1,708,730 of NW_006206595.1, forward strand.
TGCCAGGTCTGAAATTCAAATTGTGTAGTTGGCCATGTGGGATCTGACATCTTTCACCACAAGGCCATGAGGCTAGCCTGATAAGATATTTTTAACAGTTCAATTTTCTTTTAAATTTATGTATTTAAAATACCTATTGTGTCATGAATTCAAAGGGAATAGGTTTTAGCAGTTCAGGCTCCTTTTCTGCTGCTTCTCACAAAGTGGCTACTCTAGGTGAAGCAGACTGGTGCTTCAGTTGAACGCAGGTACACTTTCTTTGGCTTCTTTCTTTTTCTGATCATTTCCCCTCACATGTTTAGTATGCTCTTTCTGCTCTTAGAGTGATTAATATGCTCAATACCCACATTAATTCTCTTGACAAGAATCTTGCCTTTGTTTGTTTATAGCAATGCCAACGGCATGTTGGGTAACACTATAGACATTTCCAGTTTTGCCGTGGTAATATTTGTGGGGCACCCCTTCTTTTGATGTCTACAATATCATCTTTCTTGTAGACCTGAATGAATATCACCAAAAAGGAACAATCCCATATTTTCTAAAAGGCCTAGAAAACATTTGAAGTGCCCCTTCCCTTCCCTTCCCTTCCCTTCCCTTCCCTTCTCTTTTCATTTGTCATTTTGATGAATCACTGAAAGATGGCAGATCTGGCCAAAAGGCTGATAAGAAATTTAACAAACAACTCCTTCAAGAAGTGTGACTGTGAAGGAAGGAATAGAGAGTGCTATAATGGAAGAAGGTGGAAGATTAAGGAATGAGTCAAAATACCAACATTATTTTTTCTGGTTGCAAATATAACATCTAGAAATGTAGAAAATACAAAGTAGAAGTTGGCTATAATCTTATCTCCCATAATAGTTTGATATGGATTCTGCAGATACTTGTGTATACAAATATGCATGTGTGTGTGTGTATGTGTGTGTGTATACTTACATAAATGTACATATAAATATGTAAAGGTATGCAGGTATTTTCAAACTTATGTAAGTTTTTTTTCTTCTAGTTTTTGCTATAACGTGCATATGTTTACTGGAGAGAGACAGGCAGAGAGAGGGAAAGTGAGGAATCACTCCCCAGAGATACAGCCATGCCATATCCCTTCTCTTCCGCTCTCTTCTCAAGATTTTGGGCATATATGCGCACATGCCTGGTGTGAGTCTCAGGACTCCGGGTCCAGGTCTTGAACCATGAAGCTGGCCTGGTAGGATCCAGTGCCTTAACTTCCATGCTACCTGTTGGCCCTACAAAAGTACTTTTTAAAAGAGCAATGGATCTGGGACCAGTAGATGGCTTAGTGGTTAGGGTGCTGGATTCCACATGGCTGACTCCACAGTTCAAAGTCCCAGACCTAGCAGCTTGAAAAACATGCTGTACATGCATGTGTACATGCCCCAAATCTCAAGAGGAGACTGGAAGAAAGGGGACTGCAGCATGGCCATCCCTTCAGGAATGATTTCTCACTATCTTTCTTTCTCTTTGGTGAGCATAAGCACCCTATAACAAAAATGTAAGAAAAAAAAAGATTCACATTTTACATTGTTTTGCAGTTTGCTTTTTTAAAAAACATATTATATTTGGAATATTTTTAAATGTCAATATTGGTCTACAGAGACTTAACTTATTCTTTTTAATAGTTAAATCATTTAAAAAAATAATTACCAGAGTTAAGACAGAGTAAATTTAAGATTAATAATTAGAAGTTAAAAGAAGGGCTGGCAGATGGCATGGTGGTTAAGGGCACTGGACTTCCACATGGTTCGAGTCCCAGACCTGATGGTTTGCTTTCTCACTTTCCCCTCTCCCTCTCCCTCTTGCTCTGTCCCTCTCTGGTCAAATTAAAATCAGTAAATGAATAAAGTTAAATAAAGTGATTTTTTAAATAATTAATTAATTAATTTATTTATTTTCATGAGTTTTGCCAGAGAAAGACAGAGTGAGTGAGAAAGCAAGCTACCAGGTCTGGGACTTGAACTGCTGTCAGTCATGTGGGAATTTCAGCAGCTTAACCACCATGCCACCTGCTGGCCCCAAATAAAATAATTCTTTATAAAAAAGAAGTTAAAAGATGTAGATTTGAGTATACATATGGAAAAATTTTTTATTAAATATCGCCTCTAAGGAATGGAAGGCAGGTTTGAAGGGTCTTCAGTTGCCCATTATTAAGAACAACAACTAATATGTATGATTTGTAGTGTAGGGGATTGTCTGACATAATAATCTAATTTGATCTTCATGATAATTATGATTACAAGTGTTAGTATCTTTTTCGTATAAATGAGAAAATTGAAACTCAGTTTCAATGTTACTCAGTTGATAAGAGGTAGAATAGAAAACAATTCCAGATTTTCTGATACTTAATCCTCTCTCTTTTCATTGTACTGTGTAGAGGTTGAAGTAATTATTCATCTGGAATGCTGTGGAATTTAACCTGATTTAATTAAGATACTGTCCAACTACAATTTCTTTGATTTTTGTGCTAAGTTCAATAAAGGAGTGGCTTGGGTAAGGGAAATAAGAGATTATAATAGTCCCACTGATGTGGTGGCAACAGTGAAACAGAACAAGAGATGACAGATATAAAGAACACAGAGAGCAAAGAGTCTAAGGTAATGTTGGGATTTGGGGCATGGGTCAGTATAGAAAAAGAGATATGGCCAGGAGAGTCAAATATTGCCTACAAATCCAAAACAATGAAAAGTTAAATTTATTTGGTGATTCAAAAGCTTACGGCTGACCTTAGACAAAGCAGTTTGTTTAGTGTTGAAGGCCTTTTGAGATTCAAGGGTCCATGATAGGTGAAGGACAGGTGTATCTTTAGAGGAGTTTGGTGGTGGGGGAGAATGTGCAAAGTTCAAGGGATGGTCAACTCAAGGGGGGGAGGGGTCATTTTACAATAAGAGAGCCTTTGAGTTTATTTGTTAGGACAAGAGAGAGAGATTAAAGTGACAAAGAGTTAACTGACAAAGTTAAATTCTAGGAGTGAGTGGGAGGAAATGGTCCCCAAGTTAGGGCTGAGTTAATTATTTTTACCTGAGAGTAGGGGCAATGTTATATTTATGTACTGTTTCTTTTATCCTCCTCAAACCTGGAAGAGTATCTTTTTTTAAATAATTATTTTGTATTTAATTTTATTAATTATTATTATTATTTTCCAATTTGATCTGAGAGAGACAGAGAGAGAGAGAGAGGGAAAGTGAGAAAGCAACCTACCAGGTCCAGGACTTGAACCATAATAGACCATGTGGGAGTCCAGTGCCTCTAACTGCCACATCACCAGTCAGCCCCCTGGAAGAGTATCTTGACTTGTAGGTATAAAAACAGGAGCACAGAACCAGAAGTCTAGCTCCAGCTATGTCCTTAAATCCCTGTGTGATCTTGGCAAGTCATTTTCCTTTCTTAAGTATTATTTTCTTTATTGGCAAAATAATGAGGTAGAACTGAATGATCTCTAAGCTCTATAAGTCTTTTATTGATAGGCCAGAGTAAGAAGCAGTGTTCAAAGAGATTCCACTAGTGAGGGCTGCCCATGTTTCCCTTGAGACTGTAGGCTGGACTCTCTACGGACTGGGAAGGGGGTAAGACCACTAACACATCCCTGTTTTTGCCCGTTTCGATCCTCAGATATGGCAAGCGAGTGGCAGACATAAAGGAGAGCAAGGAACATGCAATCACCAACAGGTAAAGTTGGGAATGGGATCCCTCAGAGGGAGGAAATAGGAATCTCCTGACTTTCGTTCTTACCCTAAGCCACTTCTGGTTTCTGTACAGACTTGTTATTTCAACCCATGGATTTGCTGCTGCTCCACAGATTCTTGTGGGAGTTTTATTGTTGTTGTTATTTTATTATTATTATTTTTTGTTATAGGGCACATGGAGAGACAGAGAGAGACAGATAGTTAGAAAGTAGAAATCACCCTCAGGGGGATAGCTATGCTACAATCCCTTCTCCTTCATTCTCCTCTTGGGATTTCAGTCATGCACAAAAACGTGCCTGGCATGAATTTTAAGTTGTTGTGTCTGGGACTCAAACCACTGTTGACTACATGGGAGTCCAGCAATGTAACTGTTACGCCATCTGCTGGTCCCTGTTGTTGTTATTAGCCAAGTCTAGCATTAGTGTTGAACCTTCTTTCTGCTTGACACTCCTTCCTGAATAGGGGTGCATGTGCTGTATATGGCAGATTTTTAAAAAGGAATTAATTGATTAATTAATATGATTGATTTTGACCAGAGAGAAACAGATACACACACACATACAGACACGGAAAGAGAGAGAGAGAGAGAGAGAGAGAGAGAGAGAGAGAGAGAGAGAAGAGAGCGGGGAGGGAAAGTGAGAAAACAAACTGGTAGTTTTATGACTGTGGCCAAGGAAGATTTTTAAGGGTGGAAAAAGTGGGTTTAGATTATAATCCTGAAAGAAATAATTCCAAAAGATCAAAATCTTTGAATTCTAAAATCCCAAATATCTAAATGCTAAAAATATAATTCTGGAGAAAAATATTTAAAATATTTTTTAGAAGATATTTGCCTACATTTTAAAAGGGGATTTATTTGAAAATATGGAAATACAGAATGAATACTTCATTGGCCACTTTACTCAATGAAATGTAGGCAGTAATGTACATATTTTATAAGCATAACCCCTCAGGTATACTAATGACAGTTGCACAGGTGTGACAGTTATAAGCAGATGAATCGCATTCATAAGGAAATGGGTCAAAAAGTGAAGTGTATGACACCACTATGGTTGGTACCTGCTGGCACTCAGCTTTATAACTTCAATCATCTGAAATACTGTGACTAAGTATTATGATGAGATCGATCAAAAATCATGATGGGGCTCTTTCCCACTATACCAGATGGCAGGTGAAAAAGCTGCAAAGCAGGATACTAAGGAGAGAAGAAACCTGAAGCCAAGAAGGCTGATGCCAGTGGCAAGGTTAAAAAAGGTGACCCCAAGGCTAAAAAGCCCAAGAAGGGGAAGCTCCATTGCCGAGAAACCCCATCCTAATCTGGGGCATCGGCATGTACTCCCAATCTGCCATATATTCCAGGAAGGCCATGTACAAGAGGAAATACTCGGCCACTAAATCCAGGATCAAAAAGAAAAAAGGAGAAGGTTCTTGCCACTGTCACAAAACCAGTTGGTGGAGACAAGATAGGTGATACCCAGGTGGTTAAACTGCACAAAATGCCTAGGTATTATCCTACTGAAGATGTGCCTCGAAAGCTGTTGTTGAGCCATGGCAAAAAAACCCTTCAGTCAGCATGAGAGAAAGCTGTGAGCTAGCATCACTCCCGGGAGCATTCTGATCATCCTCACTGCATGCTATAGAGGCAAGAGAGTGGTTTCCTGAAGCAGCTGAGCAGTGGCTTGCTTCTTGTAACTGGACCGCTGGTTCTCAATCGAGTTCCACTGTGTAGAACACACTAGAAATCTGTCATCGCCACCTCCACGAAAATTGATATTAGCAAAGTAAAAATCCCAAAGCGCCTTACTGATGCTTACTTCAAGAAAAAGAAACTGCATGGGGCCGGCAAGTGGCATAGTAGTTAAGGGCACTGGACTCCCACATGGCCGACTGCGGTTCGCGTCTCGGACCTGGTGGCTTGCTTTCTCACTTTCTCTCTCTCTCACTCTTGCTCTGTACCTCTCTGGTCAAAATTAGAATAAATAAGTAAATAAATAAAGTTAAATAAAATAACTCTTTAAAAAAAAAGTAAAGAAAAAGAAACTGCAGAAGCCCAGACACCAGGAAGGTGAGATCTTCGACACAGAGAAGGAGAAATATGAGATTTCAGAGCAGCGCAAGATTGATCAGAAAGCTGTGGACTCTCAAATTTTACCAAAAATCAAAGCTGTTCCTCAGCTCCAGGGCTATGTGTGATCCATGTTTGCCCTTACAAATGGAGTTTATCCTCACAAATTGGTGTTCTCAATTTTTTGCAAAGAACCTAATTAAATAACTGATCATATATATATAAAAAAATCATGATGGGGGTCAGCAGATGGTGTGGCGGTTAAGACAGCTGGATCCTGCATGGTTGACTCTGAGGTTCAAGTACTAGGCCTGAAGCTTGAAAATCATGTGTGTGTGTTGGGGGGGTGTTGGGGAGCAGTAGGTGTCATGGTGAGTAAGGTGCTGGACTCCCATATGGCTGACCGTGGTTCAAGTCCTGGGCCCAATGGTTTGGAAATCACATAAAGCACCTGCATACCCAAAATCCCAGGCGGAGAATGAAAGAAAAGCAATTATAGCATGGCCATCTTCTTTGGGGAGTGACTTCTCACTTTCCCTTTCACTAGCTCTCTCTGTCTCTCTCTGGTGAGTGTATGAATCTTATGGCAAAAAAGAAAATCATACCAGGCACACATCCTAAGTCCTGAGAGGAAATTGGAAGGAGAAGAGATTGCAGTGTGGTTATCCCCTCAGGAGGTGTTTTATCATGTTCTCTTCTCTCTCTCCAGCAAGCACATATACCCACAGCAAGCTAAAAAACAAAAACAACATCAAAAAACAAACATGATGGGTCACCACCATGTATGCAATCGCACAAAACACTGGTATCTTTTTTCCTAAAGGATTATTTTATTATTCAATGTTATTTATGTATTTATTTTAATGTGACCAGAGAGGGAGGGGGGAAGGGGAAGGAGATAGAGAAAGAGAGAAAGAGAGAGAGAAAGAGAGAAAGAGAGAGAAAGTGAGAAAGTAATGCACCAGGTCTAGGACTTGAACCACAGTCAGCCATGTGAGAATCCAGCACCCTTAACCACCATGCCATCTGCTGGCCCTGAGCTGATATGTTGAGAAATTTTATTTTTACAAACACAAACACAAAAAAAGCACAGCTCTTTACTTATTGGGGGAAGTTTTTATGTTTTTATAAACATGCAAGTGCTTACACACAAAGTAACTATTGTGATGATGTACTTTTGCAAAGTCAAATTTGCCAAAAATTTATAAAATAAATAGAACTCTATTAAAGTCTTTATATAATTTATACTTCTAGTATTGAAAATGATGCAAAGATGAAATGTGTAGCATAGCAAATTATAAAAAATAATGTTGACTACTTAAAATAATGGAAACAAACTGAAAAAAGTAAAAGAAAAAAACCCTAACAAATAAAAGACTAAAAAGAAAATCTGATAAAGGAAAGAATGTCATACAGGGATAGATTATGAGCAATTGCACAGAGGTGGTGCCTAAGAGCTACCCAGCTTTCATGATCATTAATTATGTATTGAAATTTTATATCGTGATGAATAGCTGCCTCTTTTCCTTGTACGGCATGGCTCTTCTCAGAGAATATGTTCACATTAATTTTCTATGTGGTGGTACTCTTCAAAATCACCTGCGATTTGACGTACATCCATATTAGCATTCTTTATTAAAGTTTCTCATCTTCCTTGTCATACTCCTATGTTGTTTTAGATATACATTAATCCCTTTCCCAGAATTCAGGTTTCTCCCCCTCTTGTATAGCCTTTATTTTCAATGGGAACCATGGTTTTCAGGATTTCAGCATTCAGGATTTTAATCTTTTGGGACTGTGATTTTTAAGATTTTATATGTTAGGGATTTTGATCCTTTGGGGCTTCAACATTTGGGATTATGGTATTCAGGATTGTGTCTTTTGTTATTTATGATCAGCACCAGAAAAGACAATATATATATTTTTTTTTTTTTTTGAGAGATTTTCACTATAGGGCACGTGCGCTCGCCAGACAGACAGAGAGAGACATAGAGACAGAAAGCGAGAAATCACCCCCGGGGGGATGGTGACGCCGCAATCCCTTCTCCTCCATTCTCCTCTTGGGATCTTGAGCACGCACGCACACGCGCCCGGCGTGAGTTTTAAGCCACTGTGTCTGGGACTCAAACCGTGGTCGACTATGTGGGAGTCCAGTGACATAGCCATTACGCTAACTGCTGGTTCCCAAAAGACAATATTCTTTAGTTTTCCTTTCTTTCCTCAGTGGCCAGTTTCACTGTCAACGGCGGCAATTTCTGCGGATAGCAGTGAGGGAGCTGGAGACTGTGTTTACTGATGAACCAGGACTACTGGGACCCAAGGCAAGAGAAAGCCAGTGATAAGAGACTCTATGTGGGGCTGACTTGGCATGCTTAAGATTTCGTATCTGTATCTTCTATGATCTATTTGTATGTGTATATGTTGATTTCCTTGAATCTGTTTGTAGTATCCTAACACTTATTTGTATAAGGGTGCATGTGCTCACCAGAGGGACAGACAGAAAGCAAGAAATCACCCCCTGGGGGGATGACCATGCTGCAATCCCCTCTCTTCTATTCTCTTCTTGGGATTTTGGGTGAACGCATACATGCCTTGCATGGTTTTTTCAAGCTGCCAAGTCTGGGACTCAAATCTTGGTTGACTATGTGGGAGTCCAGCCCATAACCATTGCGCCATTTGGTGCCAACCCTAACACTTTTTATAGTTCTTTTTCAGTACTATTGTAGTATGTCATGTATTATAGCCGTTTATGTACTTGTCCTACACTCTATTTGAATATAAGCTAATTGAAAACAGAGGCTGTGCTTTTGTTTTAAACAACATAAATGCCTATAAATATTTCTAAAATTTAATTTGATAGGGAGGAGCTAATACTTACTTTGAGCCAGTGTCATTGTAGGTACATGTTTGATTCTGTGTCACATAGTAGGCTTTTTGGGGGTGTGTGTATTTATTATTGGACACTGTTCATGTGGCTTCATAATCCTATCCACATGCCTTTTGTCATGGTAGTTTTCTCTTTGCTTTGAAGTCCAATTTTAGATCTGAAGATTTTGATAATCCCTATCCTCTCCTTAGGCCCTTTTTGCTTTCATGGCCCTGTCCTTCATTCGTGATGAGGTCACCTGGCTGGTTCGCCATACAGAAAATGTCACCAAGACAAAGACACCTGAAGACTATGCTGACTCGTTAGTACTTGACATGGCTAAGAATCTTGTCCTTAGATAAACTGGGAAAAGGGGACTAAGAGGGATCAAATGACCTCAGAAGTTCTCAATTTCTGTCCTATCACTGTATTTCGCTCAATGCATACTTCTATCCTCATATAGCTCTCTGTTTGCATTCTCTACTTCACAGGAGTATTGCGGAGTTACTTTTCTTGTTGGAGGAAATTAGAGCTCTGATCCAAAGACACATCAAAGTGATACAGCAATACCATCTGCAGTACTTGGCCAGATTTGATTGTCTTGTACTTAGTGACATCATTCAGGTATGTTTACTTGATTATACTTTGGAAATTTCAGGATATCCTTGTTCATTTTCCTGTTGGAACCACCCTGCCTGACTATCATGCTATGTAGACTGGGTGTTGGAAATCCTGATTTTCCCCTCTACATTTGTTAAAGGAGGGAAAAAGAAAAAAGTTAGGCTCAGCCACAGTGATGAAGTGGTAGCACAATTCTCTGCAAGATGAAAGTCATATGGAAGATGAGAGTCTCATTCCCAGGCTGATTTGTACATGCTGGGCACACGTGCATACGCCTGTGATTCCGGCTGGTTGGGAATGGATGGAGCGGGAAATTGTGTCATGAGACTCTGTTGAAGGTGTTTATCTCTGTCTTTCTCTCTCTCTTGAAATCAACCAAAAAAGTGGCTAATAATCTTAGCCAGAGTTCTCCCCTCACCACGTCCCACCCCCCCACCCCCCGCCCCCTGCAGAATTAACTACACAGAAAAATAAAGAGAAATTGGATGTTGTATGACAGGGAACAAAGAAGCTTCTTCCATTTTTTTTTTTTTCGTTTCAATGGGAACCATGGTTTTCAGGATTTCAGCATTCAGGATTTTAATCTTTTGGGACTGTGATTTTTAAGATTTTATATGTTAGGGATTTTGATCCTTTGGGGCTTCAACATTTGGGATTATGGTATTCAGGATTGTGTCTTTTGTTATTTATGATCAGCACCAGAAAAGACAATATATATATTTTTTTTTTTTTTGAGAGATTTTCACTATAGGGCACGTGCGCTCGCCAGACAGACAGAGAGAGACATAGAGACAGAAAGCGAGAAATCACCCCCGGGGGGATGGTGACGCCGCAATCCCTTCTCCTCCATTCTCCTCTTGGGATCTTGAGCACGCACGCACACGCGCCCGGCGTGAGTTTTAAGCCACTGTGTCTGGGACTCAAACCGTGGTCGACTATGTGGGAGTCCAGTGACATAGCCATTACGCTAACTGCTGGTTCCCAAAAGACAATATTCTTTAGTTTTCCTTTCTTTCCTCAGTGGCCAGTTTCACTGTCAACGGCGGCAATTTCTGCGGATAGCAGTGAGGGAGCTGGAGACTGTGTTTACTGATGAACCAGGACTACTGGGACCCAAGGCAAGAGAAAGCCAGTGATAAGAGACTCTATGTGGGGCTGACTTGGCATGCTTAAGATTTCGTATCTGTATCTTCTATGATCTATTTGTATGTGTATATGTTGATTTCCTTGAATCTGTTTGTAGTATCCTAACACTTATTTGTATAAGGGTGCATGTGCTCACCAGAGGGACAGACAGAAAGCAAGAAATCACCCCCTGGGGGGATGACCATGCTGCAATCCCCTCTCTTCTATTCTCTTCTTGGGATTTTGGGTGAACGCATACATGCCTTGCATGGTTTTTTCAAGCTGCCAAGTCTGGGACTCAAATCTTGGTTGACTATGTGGGAGTCCAGCCCATAACCATTGCGCCATTTGGTGCCAACCCTAACACTTTTTATAGTTCTTTTTCAGTACTATTGTAGTATGTCATGTATTATAGCCGTTTATGTACTTGTCCTACACTCTATTTGAATATAAGCTAATTGAAAACAGAGGCTGTGCTTTTGTTTTAAACAACATAAATGCCTATAAATATTTCTAAAATTTAATTTGATAGGGAGGAGCTAATACTTACTTTGAGCCAGTGTCATTGTAGGTACATGTTTGATTCTGTGTCACATAGTAGGCTTTTTGGGGGTGTGTGTATTTATTATTGGACACTGTTCATGTGGCTTCATAATCCTATCCACATGCCTTTTGTCATGGTAGTTTTCTCTTTGCTTTGAAGTCCAATTTTAGATCTGAAGATTTTGATAATCCCTATCCTCTCCTTAGGCCCTTTTTGCTTTCATGGCCCTGTCCTTCATTCGTGATGAGGTCACCTGGCTGGTTCGCCATACAGAAAATGTCACCAAGACAAAGACACCTGAAGACTATGCTGACTCGTTAGTACTTGACATGGCTAAGAATCTTGTCCTTAGATAAACTGGGAAAAGGGGACTAAGAGGGATCAAATGACCTCAGAAGTTCTCAATTTCTGTCCTATCACTGTATTTCGCTCAATGCATACTTCTATCCTCATATAGCTCTCTGTTTGCATTCTCTACTTCACAGGAGTATTGCGGAGTTACTTTTCTTGTTGGAGGAAATTAGAGCTCTGATCCAAAGACACATCAAAGTGATACAGCAATACCATCTGCAGTACTTGGCCAGATTTGATTGTCTTGTACTTAGTGACATCATTCAGGTATGTTTACTTGATTATACTTTGGAAATTTCAGGATATCCTTGTTCATTTTCCTGTTGGAACCACCCTGCCTGACTATCATGCTATGTAGACTGGGTGTTGGAAATCCTGATTTTCCCCTCTACATTTGTTAAAGGAGGGAAAAAGAAAAAAGTTAGGCTCAGCCACAGTGATGAAGTGGTAGCACAATTCTCTGCAAGATGAAAGTCATATGGAAGATGAGAGTCTCATTCCCAGGCTGATTTGTACATGCTGGGCACACGTGCATACGCCTGTGATTCCGGCTGGTTGGGAATGGATGGAGCGGGAAATTGTGTCATGAGACTCTGTTGAAGGTGTTTATCTCTGTCTTTCTCTCTCTCTTGAAATGAACCAAAAAAGTGGCTAATAATCTTAGCCAGAGTTCTCCCCTCACCACGTCCCACCCCCCCACCCCCCGCCCCCTGCAGAATTAACTACACAGAAAAATAAAGAGAAATTGGATGTTGTATGACAGGGAACAAAGAAGCTTCTTCCATTTTTTTTTTTTTGCTTGACTTTTTCTGTTTTTGGCACTTAGTACTTCTTTCAACTTTCATTCGCTGACTGAGCCTTGTGGTCCTAGTTTCTATCCTGGGGGAGCCTGTGCCCTTTGATGGTAACCTCACCTCCTCTTTCAGAACCTGTCTGTATGTCCAGAGGAAGAATCTATCATCATGTCCTCATTTGTCAGCACTCTGTCCTCTCTGAATCTCAAGCAAGGTAACTGCAGGGAGGTGGGGAGGCAGAGCATATGTGAGGGCAGACATCTTTTTTCTAGAAAGATTGATCTTTGAGCCAGAGAATGGGAAAAGATGGATTTGAAAAGGACCCAACTTTCTATGTAGTCATATATTAGGGTACTGCTTTATTGTTTCCTTTTAAATTTACTTTTACTTTTTCTTGCAGTTGATAATGGAGATACATTTGAATTTTCTGGATTGAGGCTGGATTGGTTTCGCCTACAGGTAATGGTCTGTTCCTGTTAATGGTTCCATCCTCATTCTTTCTCCTCCGAAGTCCCTTCTCTTTTTATCTCTTAAGCTCTGCTTAATAGAGTGAGTCAACTGTGAAAACTGCTGACTGGACAGTTTATATCCAGGCCAAATTGTAGTTGCAATGCTGGGAGCTCTTTTCACTTGCCTTGCTTTTCTCTGTCCTTTTCCCAACCTCTACCACAGGCATACACCAGTGTGGCTAAGGCCCCCCTGCACCTGCATGAGAACCCTGACTTGGCCAAGGTGATGAACCTCATTGTCTTTCATTCCCGAATGCTGGACTCAGTAGACAAAATGCTGGTGGAAACTTCTGACTTGTCTACTTTCTGGTATGTCTGGGTCTAGAGCTCTATCAGTTCACTTGATCTATTGCCTGGCCTCTCTGGAGGACTGTAATTCAAATTGTAAAACAAAGTGGGAAAGTCTTGTTTTCTCTAAGATCTCTTTTAAGGTGAGTGCTCAAACTTCACAGCTCACTCATGCTGCCTTCTACCAATAATCCTAAATGATGGGAATTTGAAGTTGATTCCCTTTCATTTTGCATTTGTCCTCTTTTTAAAGTCTATTCTATGAGTGAGAGAGACAAAGAGAGAAAGACAGATAGAGGTCTTGACACTGTGATCCACCCCTAATCAGCCTGGGTCATGGGCACACACTTGCTTGGAGTACTCGGGGAGATTTTCAGATGTGAACAAGCAACTTACCCACATGGGTTTGCCTTACAGAGCATTGTGACTTATTGCTGTGCCTCCATCCAGCCCCTGCATTTGTCATTTTGAGAAAGTTGTTTGGACTTTACGTAGCCTTACCCTTCATTAGGATAATTTTTCCATATGTCTTTTCCAATCTTCTCTCATCATCTTCTTCTTCTTCTTTTTTTTTTTTAAAGAGAGATTTATGCTATAGGGCGCATACACTTACTGGAGAGACAGCGAGACAGAAAGCGAGAAATGACCCTTCATGGGAGTTGGCCACACTACAATCACTTCTCTTCCATTCTCCTGTCAGGACTTTGGGCATGCACACACATGTGCCCAGTGTGAGTTTTAAGCCTCCGGGTCCAAGACTCGAACTGTGGTTGGTTACATGGAAGTCCAGCGATGTAACCATTATCCCATTTGCTGGTCCCCTCATTTTCATTGATATCTTTAGAAACTTCTGGGGCTGGCAGGTGGTTAATGTGCTGGACTCCCACTTGGCCGCTATGGTTTAAGTCCTGGACCTGGCAGATTGCTTTCTCATTTTCCTTCTCTATCTTGCTTTCTGTCTGTCTCTGGTCAAATAAAAAATTATAATAATAAATTATAAAAACAATAATGATAAATAAAAAACCCACAATATGTTGTCTCTGCTCTTGATAGTCAGTATAGATAGGGAGATATAATACCTATGTAAAGGAGCTCAACATAATACTGGCAGATAAAAGATAGTATGAAAGAGTACTTGAAAGTACTTTCCTCAAGGGCTGAGGAAAAATCATGTCATAAAATTAATCTGAAAAGGTTTTCTGAAGTCTGGATGTCAAATGTTGGTGGGAATGTGAATGAACAGTATCAAAGGACTTTTAAATTAGGGGTAATGACCCAAATCACGTAAAGGTTCTGAGGGAGGAATAGCAAATTTCATATAAGGAAAGAGAATATTATCACTAGGCTGCCATGAGATTCATTTATAACTCTGAATGGGTTAAGCTTCTGGGGTTCCTTTCTACCTGGAAGATAGAGAAATTAAGGAGGGAATAGTGAAAATCAATAAATATTTGTTGAAAGAATGGATATTCTCTCTACTTCAAAGGGAGTATCTCCTAAATTCCAGTTTTATTCCCTGCAGCTTTCATCTCCGTACCTTTGAGAAGATGTTTGCTATGACTCTGGAGGAACCCACGATGTTGCGCTATGCCATTGCTTTCCCTCTGATCTGTGCCCATTTTGTCCACTGCACTCATGAGATGTGCCCAGAAGAGGTAGGTATCTGAACTCCAAACCCTGTCATCTTTCTAGTTGCATCTCATCTTTATTGTTCGCAACACAACCCCAGTGGTTGATTTTGGTCCCGGGGAGTGTACAAACATGAGTCCCTAAATAGCTCAGCTCGATGTAGAATGAGTCCTTTCTCTCTGGGCCTCAGTTCCTTCTGTAGGAGTGTGTGGCTCAGGCAACGGGATCACAACCATCATGAAAAGAAATGGCCATCCTGGGGATAACAGTTTCTTTCTTGCTGCCTCTTTCCTGTAGTACCCCCACCTGAAGAACCATGGTCTTCACCACTGCAACTCCTTCCTGGAAGAGTTGGCCAAGCAGACCAGCAACTGTGTCCTGGAGATTTGTGCTGAACAGCGAAACCTGAGTGAGCAGGTAGGCTCATTCCTTTTGTTTTCAGTCTCCTCCTTGCCAACCCTTAATGCCTTTCCGTACTCTCTACCTTCATTTCCTTCCCAATGCCAAGTTGTCTGACTCTCTCCAGCAGGGCTAGAGCTTTTGTGTACTTGAGTTTATGGAAGGATTCTTTTCTTAGTGTCTTTTTTTTTTTTTTTCAGTCTACTCCCTCAGGACTAGACAGAAGTGTCTAAAAATAAATACTCTTATTTAAACAGCTGCACTCCAACAAGATCTGTGTTCTCATTTGAAGGGTTCCAACAGATGAGTTAACTTTCCAATTTACTTACCCTTGTTTCTTTGCTCTGAGTACACAGACATAGGACAGTGGCCCTCAGATCACCTACCTGTCACATCTTCCTGTTCCTCTGCATCCTTATCAGAGGCTATCAAGATATTTTGGGGCACCTCTTCAGTGTTTATCCCCAGGGATGCTTTCTTGTCTTTGTCTTCTTATTTTCCCCCTCCCCTCCTTTGCCTAACTCACAGCACCCTGGTCATGATGAACTCAACTTATAGTTCAGGAAATTTAAAAATAAGGAATTTGTATTTTTCTTGAGTCTTTTAGATTTTCCAGACTACCTACCCTTCCTGGGTTTGAGTCAGGCTTTGTATCCACTTCGGTCAAGGGGAGCAGGGTGTGTGTGTGTGTGTGTGTGTGTGTGAGAGAGAGAGAGAGAGAGAGAGAGAGACCTCCCTGAGTATGTGTGTGCTCATGATCTGGGTGTGGCTGAGGCTGGGAGCTGATCATGACATCAGGACCCTCCTAGAGGTGCTGTCTCTTTGTATTTGTCTCTTTCTCACTCTTGGAAGAAGTAAATAAGTGAACTTAAAAATACTTTCTTTATAGAAATGGCACAAGGATTAAATGAAATAAATAGAGTACATTAAATATTTGATACACAGCACTTAAAAATTATTGGCTCTTATGTAAGTTGGTAGTTACTGGATACTGAGATCTGTGCTGAGTATTTGGGGTGGGGACCCGGAGGAAGAGGCACAATCTCTGCCCTTCGGAAGTGTCTCAGTTTAAGGGATAAGGAAGTACAAATAAATGTTTGAAAGAAATATAAATAATTAATGCAAAGAAGAAATGTAAACAAGTACAATTGTAGGTATATCATCGCTCACTATGAATACCTACTACACGCAAGGGACACAGGTAAAGAGATTTGTTCAGTGCTGTAACAAGAATGACTGAACTATGATGTTAGTAACTGTTTTCATGTACAACAGAGTTTTTGTAGCCAAATGAGTATTGGCCCTTCAAAGTCATTATTTCCTTTTTCTTTCTTTTTTTTTTTTTTGAGAGGTTTTCGCTATAGGGTGCGTGCGCTCGCCAGACAGACAGAGAGAGACATAGAGACAGAAAGCGAGAAATTACCACCGAGGGGGGATGGTCACGCTGCAATCCCTTCTCCTCCATTCTCCTCTCGGGATCTTGGGCACGCATGCACACGTGCCCGGCGTGAGTCTTAAGCCACCGGGTCCGGGACGCGAACCGCCGTCGACTATGTGGGAGTCCAGTGACATAGCCATTACGCTAACTGCTGGTTCCCCAAATCCATTATTTTGAGCAAATAATTATTAATTACTAATAGAGTTACATGTTTTGGAACCGCTTTTTGAATCTACCACAGACACTTTTGCGTAATTTCAGAGTTGACATGTCTTTATTTTTTTGAGAGATTTTTGTTATAGGGCACATGGGCTCGCTGGAGAGACAGAGAAAGAGAGACAGAAAGTGAGAAATCACTCCTGGGGGGGGATGACCATCCCACAATCCCTTATCCTCTATTCTCCTTTTGAGATTTTTGGGACACACGCACATGCACCTGGTGTGAGTTTTAAGCCACTGGGTCTGGGACTTGAACTGTGGTCAGCTACATGGGAGGCCATCGTTGTAACCATTACATCATCTGCTAGTCCTGGCAGGTCTTTGTCTATCAAGGAGGTCTTGATTTTTTTGAAACTGCCAAGAGTTTGGATTTTGAAAGAACATGACTATGTAATAACAAAACCAGTTTTTCTGTGTGGCTATTATGGTACTCTAAGAGTAATTACTGTTGAGGAGTTTCCAGACAAGTTCTGCACGTGCATGGCAGCATTAGAATAATGGAGAGAATTCTGATGAGCTTGGAAGGACTTTCCTGAACATATCCTTCTACCTTATACGTTTTGTATGGCTAACTTGGATATCTTGGTGAAGGGAAGAGTTGCTAGATTTGTGTTTAAGCTAATTATCAGTAAATATGGCAGGGCTCGGGAGATGGCATGGCAGTTAAGGCACTGGACTCCCACATGGTTGACCATGTTTCAAGTCCTGGAGTTGGTGGCTTGCTTTCTCATTCTCTTTTCTCTTTGCTGAGTGCACATACCCTATAGGCTGGCAGGTGGCGTGGTGGCTAAGGGTGCTGGACTCCCACATGGCTGACCTTGGCTCAAGGGGGGAAGGGGATCTGGTGGCTTGCTTTCTTACTCCTCCCCACCCCCACTCTGCCCTCTCTGATCAAATAAGTAAGTAAATAAAGTTAAATAAAATAATTCTTTAAAAATTGTTTGAATAAGTAATTCTTATAAAGAAGAAACATAGCATGCAAGTAAATAAATAAATACAAGAAGTAAGAGAGTACTGGCCACATCATGAGCTCTGAGTCTTTGGAGGGTTTTGGTGGTGCAGGTAACTGTCTCCATAGGACAAAACATGAAGGAATGCAGCGAGACAGTTGTTTCATCTAGCAAAAAATAACTGTTTTCTCGGGTTGCAAGACCCTAGAAAGTACAATTAGGTGGACTGCTTTCATATATATGTATTTGTGTGTGTGTGTGTGTATGTGTGTGTGTGTGTGTATAAATTGTTTTTTTTAACTTGAATTTTCTGCTAGGAAAATCTCTCTCAGAATGTGGTGGTGGCATGTTGCTATGATCCCGAAAGATAATGCCAGCTCGAGACTATGAGCCTATAGATAGGGAGATACTTATGAAAGCTAAAAAAGGGAAACACATTCCAGATAGAGCCCTATTAGAGAAAGAGATGAGGGAAGGATTGAGAGAGAAAGCAGAAAGATACAAGAATAGACAATAATGGAGAGATCTCTTTATCGCTGTTAGATGGACTACTTGGTAGTTTTTGCAATTAATCTCATTTCTCCACTCACCTGTGTTTGTTTTGAAAGCTTCTGCCTAAGCACTGTGCCACCACCATCAGCAAGGCCAAGAACAAGAAAATCATGAAGCAGAGGCAGACTCCCAGAAGAGGAGAGCCTGAGAGGGATAAGCCAGGGGCTGAGAGCCACCGGAAGAACCGTAGCATTGTCACCAAGTAAGGACCTGAGCCCAGAAGGCCAACTGAGCACTGCATCAAAGCAGTTAGAAAAGGAAGGGGGAAGGGGGAGACAGTGAAAATATCGAAGTGGTGGTGAGGAATGGTAGATATGGAAGAGCATTTAAATATGAGTTTTCTGCTTTGCCTTGAAAGTCTACATTGATGTATACCGTTCTAGACTGAGAGCTCTAGAAGATGAAAGGGGTCATGGGGCCTGACAGGCCAGATCTGTTTATAATCAAGGCTCATTTTACTTTCTAGCATGGACAAGCTACACCTAAATTTGACTGAATTGGCACTGACAATGAATCATGTATACAGTTTCTCTGTGTTTGAACACACTATCTTCCCTTCTGAGTATCTCAGCAGCCATTTGGAAGCCAGACTCAACAGGTATCACTCTTTTTTCACCTCCTCTGTGTGCATAGTATGGTAGTAGTCAAAGTTGAGTTCCGTTAGAGTCAACCTGGTGGTCATGCCACACTCTGGAGTTTTTGTTGCAATCAGTCTGTTATAGGTCCTAAGCACCTTTGTTAAAACTAAGCAAACAAGAACCAGCAGATTATGTCGCTGGACTCCCACATGGTCAATTGCGATTTGAGTCCCAAACCTGGCAGCTTAAAACTCACACCAGGTATGTGTGCATGTGTGCCCAAGATCCCGAGAGGAGAGTGGAGGAGAAGGGATTGCGGCATGGCCATCCCCCCTGGGGGGTGATTTCTCACTTTCTGTCTCTCTGTCTCTCTGGTGAGTACATACACCCTATAGCAAACATTTCTCTAGGAAAAAAAAAACCCACAAAAACAAAAACAAAAACTAAGCAAACAAAAAGAATTCTAAACATCTACAGGTCATCTTGAGGAACCGCTGGAATTGATCACCACTGGTTTAGTAGAATGAGCAGAGCCTTTTGAGCCAGCGGGCCTGTCATCTTGGCCATTAGTTAAGACACTGAAACAAATTTTTCTTTCTTTACCTGTCTTTAAAAAATGATTCTGAGTAAGTGATTTTTAAATTTTTAATTGCCAGAGGTAATGAGTGCTCACTAGAGCAAGAGAACCCCCTAATTGGGCTTGCCCACAGTACAGCCCATTTCATAATTCCACCAGGATTTTGGGCACACACACACACACACACACACACACACACACAGTGTGTTTTTCAAGGAGTCAAGGTCAGGGTTCAAACTGCAGTTGACCGGGTGTGATCCAGGTCTCAATACACAGTGGTTAACCATTGTGTTGTGTGGCCAGCCTTACACTGGAGCAGATTATCTAATTTGTTCAAGCCAGCTTCTTCCTCCTAAAGTAAGGTAATCGTATTTAATTTATAGGTATGTGAGAATTACTGTAATTGAGAATTTGTAGAGAATTAAAGATAATAATGAATGCAAAGTTCTAGTAATTTTACTGATAGGCCTTAGTAAATTCAATTCTCTTCTCTCTGCTTTGTCCCTCATTCCACTGCCTCCTAAAGTAGGCTGAAACCCCTTAGGTTGGCGTTGGTCACTATAGTCAGCAGTTGGAATGAGAGAAAGATGATTATGAATAATCCCCTAGTCTTCCCTGTTTTGTTTTGGAATATGTTGCCTTATTCATTCATTCAAAAAATATATATTTTTGGGCCAGCTGGGTGGCTGGATCCCACATGATTGACTGTGGGGTTATAGTCCCGGACCTGATGGCTTGAAAAACATGCGAGGTACATGTGCGTGCATGCGTGTCCAAAATCCTGAGAGGAGCATGGTGTAGAAGGGATTGCTGTATGCTCATCTCCCTGAGGTGTGATTTCTCACTTTCTCTCATATACATACATACATTCATACATGTGTGTGTGTGTGTGTGTGTGTATTGGGTTGCTATAGAGTACGTGAACTTGCCAGAGAGAGAGAGAGAAAGTAAAAAATCACGCACTGGGGGTGGGGATGTCCATGCATCATATACATATATACATACATATGTGTGTGTATGTGTGTGTATAAAATCACACCCTGGGGGTAGGGATGACCTAGCAGCAATCCCGTCTCTATTTTTCTCTTGGGATTGTGAGTATACACTCACACATGCTTGGCATGCTTTTTGAGTCACCTGGTCCAGGGTTTGAACTGTATGGCTGGCCATGTGGGATCTAGTTACCTTAACCACTATGGCATCTAGCTGGAACTTTTTTTTTTAATTGCATGAGGGCATGTGCACTCTCCAGAGAGAGAGAGAGAAAGGAATAGAGGGAAAAAGCAGCCTCCAATGGAATGTGGTCATGTCACAATCTCTTCTCCATTTCTTCATCTAGTCAGGATTTTGAACAATGCATGAACACATGTCTATCATGTTTCTCAAGTGCCGGGGCTGGAATTTGAGCCACAGTTGGCCATGGAGGATCTGGCTCTCTTAACCAATAGGCCATGGGGCTGGCCCTTAAAAAATATTTATTGGAAAAAAAAATTATTGGGCCAGCCAGTGGCATGGTGGTTAAGGCAGCTGGATCCCATATGGCTGACTGTGATATGAATCTCAGACCTGGCAGCTTGAAAAACACCCTGGGCATGTATGTATGTGTGCCCAAAATCCTGAAAGGAGAAAGAAATAGAGGAGAAAGGATTGTGGCATGACCATTCTCCACGGAGGGGGTGCTTTCTCATTTTCCTTCTTTCTCTTTGGCAAGCACATGTCCTCTGACAATTAAAAAAAAGTGGTTGAACAATATATATATATATTTTTTTCTTTTTTTTGGAGAGTTTTTTTTTTTTTTTTTTTCTTGTTGGGCACGTGCACTCCCCAGAAAGACAGAGAGAGCCAGAGAAACAGGAAGTGAGAAATCACTCTCCAGGGAAGTGACCATGCCGCAATCCTTTCTACTCCATTCTCCTCTTGGGATTTTGGGCATGCACACACGAGCCTGGCATGAGTTTTAAGCCACCAGGTAGACTCAAACCGTGGTCGACTACATGGGAGTCCAACGACATAGCCATTACGGTAACTGCTGGTCCCGACAATATTTTTCCGAGTGTGAGTCAGGAGTGTTCTAGAAGGTGTTATTATAGCAGTATAAAAAACAAATAAGAATCTCTGCCCCATGTGGCTTACCTTCTAGTGGGGAAGTTAGGAAAATAAGGTAGAATATATTGTAGGTTAGATAGTGATACATACTGAACAAAAAGATAAAGCAGGGAAGGGAGCTAGAAAATGTGTGTGTGAGTGAGGGGGTAGCAGTGGTAGTGAGTGTTTCAGTTTTATTATAGATAAGATGACCAGAGACCGTCTTAAGAAAATGATATTGGGAACCAGCAGTTAGCATAATGGCTATGTCACTGAACTCCTACGTAGTTGACTGCGGTTCGTGTCCCGGACCCGGTGGCTTAAAACTCACGCCGGGCATGTGTGCGTGCGTGCCCAAGATCCAGAGAGGAGAATGGAGGAGAAGGGATTGTGGCGTGACCATCCTCCCTGGGGGGTGATTTCTCGCTTTCTGTCTCTATGTCTCTCTCTGTCTGTCTGGCGAGCGCACAAGCCCTATAGCGAAAATCTCTCCAAAAAAAAAAAAAAAAAAAAAAGAAAGTGATATTTACCTAAATCCCTCGTCCCTAGTCTATTATTGTATTTTTTATAGAAATACCTGAGAATGGGCGAATTTAAGAGAATAAAAGTTTATTTGACTCACAGTTATGGCTGTGTGGAAGGCCCAAAGGCATTATAAAATGGTAGAGGACAGGATCTTGAGCAGATCTGCTGTCCATAATTTCTGCTGGTCTGGTCTCCTTTCTTCTAAACATTCTAGAACTCATTCATAGGGGCCTGACCCTAATGATCTTAGCATACCCAAAGGAAGAATACTTATGAGCCTGTTTTTTTAAAAAAATATTTATTAAATTAATTATTATTATTTTTAATTTTCCATATGGCACACACACTGACCTGAAAGAAACAGAGAGAGAAAGAGAGGGAAAATGAGAAAACAAACTGCCAGGTCTTGGACTCAAACTGTAGTTGGTAGTTGGCCAATGTGGGAGTCCAGTGACTTAACCACCACACCACCTGCTGGCCCCTTGAGCTGGTGTTTTGACATTAGGAGATGCAGGTTTTCAATTAGATTTTTGCTTGGGTGAAGTGAAATTAGTTTGTTTTCATGACATACACATTAGTTAGATGGAAAAACTGTCTCTGTTGCATACACAATGTCAAGAAGATGACAGTTCGATAATTGTCTATGTGCAAACCACCAGAAGCTGGTGGTGATTTACTGCCCTGGAGGAGCATAGGTGTGATATTCTAGTTTTCACTGAATATCTTTGATACTTGCTTCATTGGCATCTTTGTTCCCAAAGCCCGAAGGTAGGCCTAGAGGTTTGACCTCAGTGAAAACTCTCAAGTAGATTAGGCTGTCCCTTCTGTATTTATTATTTTCCCTCAAGTACCACTTTTTTTTTTTTTTTAACTTCTTTTGCCTTCCATCTGTGGAGCAGACCCTTCTGTTCTGTTCTCCTCCACTGCCATAAACATTTTGACAAAGATACAAAATAAACAAAATACTACCATGTATCTGTGGTTTTAGAAAAAATCTTATGAACTCATTTATATTGAGGTATAAATGACTGATGAAAGCTTCAAGTGTGATGTTTCTTTTTCTCCTATGGTTTGTACTTTAACAAGGAAAAAAGCCTTAAGTCAAATGGCCAACTGTGCAATCTCAGGTACCTGAGGAAGGTATTCGGGAAGCAGTTGGGGGGGCAGGGGTCTTCCTGGTATGTCCCTACAATAACATAGTGGGGGCAATTTTTCCACCTCTTAGGTTGGCTATAGCTGCATGCCAGCCAGGAGTGCTCTCTGTCCATCCCTGGCATCCTGTAGCTGCTTGGGATTGTACCTTACTCCCAAGGATTTATAAGCATTATTTTCCATTTCTTTCTTTTTTAACTTAAAAAATTACCAGAGGGCATATGCTCTCACCAGACAGAGAGAGAGAGAGAGAGAGAAAGAAAGAGAGAGAGAAAGAGAGAAAACACCATCCCCCCATGGGGTATGGTCACCCGGCAATCCTTTTTCTTCATTCCTTTCTGTCAGGATTTTGGCTCACATGACTGTGCCTGGTGTGTTTTTCAATTTGTTGGGGCTGGGACTTGAACTGCAGTCAGCCATTTGGGGTCATTTCAGACAACTTATCTGCTGTGCTAAAGGGCCAACTCACTGGTTTTCCATTTCTGACAGTGGCTGGAAGTAATTCTTTCCAAGGAAGAAAGAAAATATTGACATTGACAAATACATAAGCGGTGTGAGTCCTCCGGTAGAGAGAAGGAATTTAGGAGCTCAGATCTTTCCCCACCTGACCGAATTTCTCCAGCGGTACTAGAACTTAGTGGTTAGGAATCAAATAATATTTGATTCAAGACCTAGCTCTGTCACTTGCCAGCTGTGTGGTTTTCTGCCAGTGATTTACCATTTCTGTCTTAATGTCCTCACCCATGAAATGGGGGTAATAATTGTTTCTACCGTATTGGGTTTCATTGAGGATTAAATGAGATAATATGTGTAGTAGAATTATAGCACAGCACCTGGAACACAGTGCACACGTAATCATTATTACTATTTTTATCATTATGATTGTAATTATGATAGTTATATATATATTTTTATCTCGTAGAGCAATTGTGTGCCTGGCTGGCTACAATGCCACGACCCAGGAGATCGTAAGGCCTTCTGAGCTGTTGGCAGGAGTCAAAGCATACATCAGTTTCATACAGTCACTGGCCCAGTTTTTGGGTGCAGATGCTTCCAGAGTCATCCGCAACGCCCTCCTGCAGCAGACACAGCCCCTGGACTCAGGCGGGGAACAGACCATCACCACTCTCTACACAAACTGGTCAGTGTTGCCCTCCCTTTCCCATCACCTTACTCTTTGTTAGTATAATTTTTTTTCTTTATACAGTAGGACCTCAGGGCTCAAGCATTTTAGCTCTGAGGTTTCCTTCTAACCTTCAATGTAATATCCATCAACCTCCCCTGCAGCTGTTTGAACTTTCTCCTCTTAATCTCTAGTTCTTAATTTTTCTTTTCCAATTCTCACTGTTTCAATTTCAAATGATCTCTCTAAAGTTCTGTCGCTTCTCTTTTTGCCCTAGATTCTCCCTCGGAAACTCATCCTGCATACCATCTCTCCAGAATACTGTCTCATCCCCAGACATGACCATGAGTAGTAGGTTGTTCTTAATAGGGACAGGAGTTTTCTCAGAACTGAGGAAGGTGGTAATCAGCATTATTTCCTTTGAGATTTTTAAGAATGGAAAGGAGCTGGATTCCTACCTCCCCAAGCCACTGGGTGGCGCTATTAATCTTATATCAGCTCAGCTGGAGACAGCCAAGAACTCCCCCTACGGGGGAGCAAAGCTTGTAAATACTTTGCCACAGGGGCCAGGCAGGTCAAGGGGTGTTGTGGGCCAGATGGGAACTTTGAGGCGTTGGAGAGGAAATGTGCCTCTAAAGGGCACAGCCACCCCTTAGCTATCATTGCCGTCCTACTAAATCCTTATTTCTTAAGTATTAAATCTCTCACTTTCGAAAGTTGACAATTTAAAATAAAAGGGGAAATGTTTTGTTTGACAGACTGGGTTTGGTCCACTGGTAGTTAGCTTGTGACCTCTGTAAGGTACAGACCTAGAGCCAGTGCCTAGGTGAGTGACAGCGGTTGGTCAAGCCCTGCTCTGCTGATACTGGCTGGAGCCCAGCCCCTCTAAGCTTGCCCAGAGGTCAGTGGGAATATTTAGAGACTGGATGACCCATGTCCATGGGACTTTTCTCTGCCCAGGAGGCTTGCAGAATTTTAGGTTCTCAGTCCAACATTCTGGTTAGAAAGGCTGGGGCTAAGTATATCTCAGAGGAACCCAGTTAGTAGAAATACTTTTTCCTGCTGTGTTGAATCTCTGTCTGACAAAGGGTAAGGATGAGGGGTATGTAATCAATGGAAAAGAACAGGGGCCGAGGGAAGGGAGTACTTGCCATTGCATTTGCAGTATAGCAAAATAACCCTGCAGATTAGAGGTGAAGTGGAGTTACATTACTGTGAGTTGTTTTCAACCTAATAGCTTGGTGTGTTCGAGTGCTGTACTGTCTCAAGTCTGTCCTCCCCACCTGTCTGGCAGAATTTCTATTCCTGAGCTCAGTGACAGTTGTAAGGAGCAATGTTGGGGAGAACGGATTAGACACTAATCTGTGCTTTCTCGGTCAACCCTGTAGGTACCTAGAAAGTCTGCTTAGACAGGCGAGCAGTGGGACCATCATCCTCTCTCCTGCCATGCAGGCCTTCATCAGCCTCCCCAGAGAGGGGGAGCAGAACTTCAGCGCAGAGGAGTTCTCTGACATCTCTGGTGAGCCCAGGGTCTGGTCTTGTCGAGAAGCTGAACTTTTCCCTTCAGTACGATACTTAAGCCTGTGGACTCCTAAATTCTACCTTTCCAGAAGTCCATTTCATGTCTGCTCAGCATCTCCACTAGATTCACCTAGATTCCACAATAAAAAGAGATTCTAAGTGAAGCCCAGAATTGAGGAATGGCCTGGGGTTTGAAGGTAGAGAGGAAATACAAGGGGAGTTTAGGAGTCAGGCAGGGCACTCAAGTCACTGGAGAGATTTATTCTTTGTTTGTTTGGTATAGGATATGTGTACTCACTGGAGAGAGACAAGAGAGAGAGAAAGAGAAAGTGAGAAATTGTCTCTGGGGAGATGGCCACACTGCAATCTTCTCTCCTCCAGTCTCCTCTAGAGATTTTGGGTATGCAGGCACACCTTTCAAGGTGTGCCTTTCAAGCCTCTGGCTCTGGGACTTGAACTGTGTGTGCAGTTGGCCATGTGGGATCCAGCTGCCTTAAACACCATGCCACTGGCTGGTTTGAGATTTATTCTCTGAAGGATGAGGAATGATTATTTTCCATTACCACAAAGAATAAAAGAGTAAGACATTAAAATGAAGGATAAAGAATAAAGTATAAGGAGGATATTTTCATGCTTAGAAATTTTTAAAAATTTTATTCATTTATTCATTTTATTTTAATTTGACTATAGACACACACACACACACACACACACACACACACACACACACAGAGAGAGAGAGAGAGAGAGAGAGAGAGAGAAAGCAAGCCACCATCTCCAGGACTTGAACCGTAGTTGGCCATGTGGGAATGTCCAGCGCCTTAACCACCATGCCACCTGCTGGCCCCTAGAAATTTTTTTAAAGAGAGATTTTTTGTTATAGGACATGTGCACTCACTGGAGAGACAGAGATGGAGAGACAGAAGGCAAGAAATCACCACCCAGGGGGATGGCCATGTCACAATCCCTTCTCCTCTATTCTCCTGTTGGAATTTTGGGTATGCATGCACATGTGCTTGGCATGAATTTTAAGCTGCTGGGTCTGGGACTGAAACTGTAGTCTACTACATGGAAGTCCAGCAAAATAACAATTATACCATCTGCAGGTCCCGTGCTTAGAATTATTAAACAGTGGTCTGAAGCCTTGGCATCTTTCTCTTTAGAAATAAATTGTAGAGCCTTCGTCAATGTTTGAATTGCCAGTGTTTAATAATAATGGTGATGAGATGAGGAGTGACATTATTGTGGGCTAAATTCTAAATGCTTACACATTTTCACTCAATCCTCACAACAGCCTTAAGGCAGATACTCTTATTATCCCAGTTTTTCAGATGAGGACACTGAGACACAGAGAAGTTAATGAGCTTGCTTAAGGTCACACACCATAAATGACAGGACTGAGATTTTAAATCAGGCGGTGAAACTACAGAACCTGAGTGCTCAGCCGCTATGCAGCGCCGCTTGCCAGTCTAGAGAAGTGGTTTTGTGTCTCAAGGGTGTGTGTGTGTGTAAGGAGTATGCAGCAAATGAATTGGGAAGCCATTCTCTTTAAAAGGAGGGATTGAAACCATGCAGACCATTTTTAATAGATTTGTTTTACTAATTCATGAGCTGTTCTACTTCCTCACATTTCTCTATAAATCAAGAATCCTGCATGGTATTTGGGACAGGTAGAAGATGTTCTGGTGACCCTGCCCTCTGTATTCTTCTCCAGCATAGGGGGCCAGCAGGTGGCGTGGTGGTTGAGGTTTGAGTCTTGGGCCTGGCGGCTTGCTCTCTCTCTATATATATATCCCCTCCCCCTCTCTCTGTGGTCAAATGAAAATAAACAAATAATTAAATAATTACATTTTTTAAAAAAAGGAAAACCAGCATATACAGTTCTGTTTTCCAGTTCTGCCTCCTTACAGTCACTCAGACTCCATCTGTAAGCTGACCCTACTGTTTACCTGCTGGAGGCTTCAGATGTCCCCTTCTCATCAGCTCTTCCCACAAACTGTAGGCAGCATCTAAAATCAGCTTTAGGTCTTGCTGACAACTGACAAGCAGCAGGAGGTAATGCTGATTCCCCCTTCTACCACCCCCACCCCAATTTCCCTGGGTTGCCATGGTGATGGGACAATGCTACTATAAAAATAGATAGATGGATAGAGAAAGATGCCCTCGGGTTACTAGCTGGGGGTAGAGAAGACTGGAGTGAGGAGGTTTGGCAGGTACAAACTGCTAAGATGCGTGCATCTCCTCTCCACCAGCGCCCTTTCCCACTGTTAGCTGTTAGCATTGTCTCACTTGGCCAGTTAGGAAACCCTTTTACAGTTCTGTCATGGGTGCAGATGGAGATAACTGGTTCTCCTTCTCAGTGTGGAACCTTCACTTCTTTTGCTCACTGACCTGTTTTTGTTTAAATTTGTCAGAGAGGTTCAGCCAAAAATTGCTTGCCAGAGAGAGAGCGAAAAAGAGGGAGAGAGAGAGAGGGAGAAAAGAATAAATCTCTCCAGTGACTTGAGAAAGCAGCCCCCTTGGGACATGGTCACACCACAGTCCCTTCTCCTCCACTTTCTCCCTCTCTCTGGGATTTCGAGCATGCACATGTGCACAGGGTGTTTTTCAAGCTGCTGTGTTCAGGATTTGAACCACGCAGTTGGCCATGTGGGTCCCAGCTGCCTTAACCATGAGGGCCCGGGCTGGCTCTTTCTGAACTCTTCTTACTGACATTAAACTTGTCTTTCTTCTCATCTCTCATTGTTTCTACTTCTGGTCTTTTATGGTTTTCCCTGCTGGAATGGCCTGTATCCAAAGATTAGAGCTAGAGCTCTTCCTGTCTGAATTTGTCACTAGTGTTTCTAACATGGGATTTCCCCAGGCAGGTTTATTTAATTCACAAAGAGCCAAGGCAGCCTGGGTAGGGAGGAATAAGGCATTGGGGCAGGCTAGAAGAAAAAAAGGACTTAGAGGAAAATAAGAACTGAGACCCTGAGGATGTGTTGATTATGGAAAAAGAAACGCTAGCTCCAGATCAGAAAACCTGGATAGTGAGGCATCATATAAGGGTAGTGAAACAAGGAACATACAAAGAGCGGGCCTTAGGTAAGGAAATAGTTGTATCTCTTGGGACACAGTATGAGGCACTAAGGCATTGCACTAGGGTCTAGCACCTGTCCCTGACGTGGCTCAGTGACCCAGGATGTGTGTTTTACTCCCTTGTCTGTAAAACCATGACGATAGTGCCTGTGCCACATACTTCAGAGGGCTGTTAATAATTATCATCTTTGGGGACCAGCAGTTAGCATAATGGCTATGTCATTGGACTCCCATGTAGTCGACCGCGGTTTGAGTCCCAGACCTGGTGCCGTAAACTCACGCCAGGTGCGTGTGCGTGCGTGCCCAAGATCCCGAGAGGAGAATCGAGGAGAAGGGATTGTGTCGTGTCCACCCCACCTGGGGGGTGATTTCTCGCTTTCTGTCTCTCTGTCTCTGTCTTTCTGGCGAGCACATGTGCCCTATAGCAAAAACCTCTCCAAAAAAAAAAAAAAATTATCATCATCAGGGGCTGGTGTGTGGCATGGTGCTTAAGGCACTGGAGTCCCACATGACTGACTACGGTTAAAATCC
The DNA here is from genome assembly GCF_000334495.1 of Tupaia belangeri chinensis. NCBI lineage: Eukaryota > Metazoa > Chordata > Mammalia > Scandentia > Tupaiidae > Tupaia > Tupaia belangeri. Next base: position 1,737,948 of record NW_006206595.1, read on the forward strand.
CAGACTCTCTTTTCTCTCTGGTAAAATTAAAATAAATAACTAAGCAAAATAAATAATTATTTAAAAATTATTATCACCAGAATCCCTTATTTATACATATCTTTACTTTTTATTTTTTTCATTTTTTAAAGGTTTATGCCATAGGGCACATGTGCGCACCAGAGAGAGAGAGAGAGAGAGAGAGAGAGAGAGAGAGAGAGAGAGAGAGAGAGAGAGAGAGAGAGAGAGAGAGAGAGAGAGAGATAGTAGGAGAAAAAGTGAGAAATCACCCCCAGGGGAAATGGCTACACCACAATCCCTCCTCTTCCATTTTCCTCCAGGGATTTTGGACACGCATGCACATGAGCTCAGTGTGTTTCAAGCCTCCATACCCAGTACTTGAACTGTAGTTGGCCATGTGGGAGTCCGGTACCTTAACCACTACGCCACGTGCTGGCCCCTCTTTATAGTGTTCTAACGTTTTTCTAATGTAGTATATCATTTACTCTCACACCAACCCTGTGAGGTATTCATGGCAGGCGATTTCTTCATTTTACAGAGAAATAAACTGAGGCTCAGAGAGGTTTTAAAATTTTTTATTTCTTCCATGAGAGAGAGACAGAGACAGAGTGCATCTCCAACAGGCCCTTCACCCCATCATCTGCCCCTAATCTCAGCCGGCCCAGATCATGGGTGCATGCATGCCTGACGTACTCAGGGAGAGCCCAGGTTGCAAACCCAGGGCCTTCTCCATGTGCATCCACTGTTACCGTGCCACCCTCTGGCCCTTCTCCTTTTCTCCCCCTTTTTCTTCAGAGACATTCAATGACTTGCTTAAGGTCTTACATCTAAGAAGGCTAGTACAGTTAGTGCAGCAAGAGTAAAACTCAGGTGCCACTTCAAGGGACTTGGTAAAATATAGATTTTTATAAGAAAGTAAAATAAACAGCTGCTATCATTTGTGGTAAGTCTTAGCATGAGGACTGGGGGAGAGAGAGTAAACTGTCCCATGGGCAGACCAGAATTGTCACTTGAAAGGATTTCCTGCTTTTTGGCTCCTTGGCATCCCACTTTCTTCCCTTTCTGGAAAATGTCTTGAATGTTCAGATGACCCTAGCTATGATGCAATTGCCCCAGAGCCCTCTAAGTCCTAACTGGAACCGTTTTAACTCTGTTTTAGAAATGCGGGCCTTGGCTGAACTCCTGGGACCTTATGGCATGAAGTTCCTCAGTGAAAACCTGATGTGGCATGTGACCTCTCAGATTGTGGAGCTCAAGGTGTGGTGGAAACAGCCCCCAGGAAAAATGTCCCACCTTGGGGGACAGTCGGGAAGTGGAAGAGATTAGGGGATAATGTAACATTGGTCTCTTCTTCTCCTGCTTAATGTCTCTGTGTTCCTGGGCTGCAGAAGCTGGTGGTGGAAAACATGGATATACTTGTTCAGATTAGATCCAATTTCAGCAAGCCAGACTTGATGGCTTCTCTGCTGCCCCAGCTGACAGGTAAGCACCTTCCCCTACCGTGAGAAGAATAGCATTCCCAATGACAGGTTTTTGAGGACCTGGGGTTTAGGCTATTCTCATAAGTTCTCTGCTCAGATACCCTTTTTTCTCCACAGGGGCTGACAGTGTGCTGAAGCGTATGACCATCATTGGGGTGATTCTCAGTTTTAGGGCCATGGCCCAAGAGGGACTACGGGAGGTGAGTGGGCTGAGGGGTGCTGACACAGAATCACAGACGCTTCTATGTGTAGGGCTTGTATGACCAGTAGTGGAACAGGTTGGGGAGCATTGAGAAGAAACTTAATTTGGCAGAGGTCCTCAAAGATAGCTGGGGAGAGATGGGCTTAGGAAACTGAACAGGCATGAAAAGAGGGATAGCTTGGAAACCTGGCTAATTTCTTACCTAAGTTGAAGCCCTTTTTTGGGTTTGTTTCCACCTGTTTTTGAAGGCAATGGTCACTCTTCTGTGGAGTCATATATCTTTTCTTTCTTCCAGGCTTTGTCCTCCCACTGCCCATTTCTTATGGGTCCCATCGAGTGTCTGAAGGAGTTTGTCACTCCAGACACAGACATCAAGGTAAGGGTGTGCAGAGCGGGATACAGTCAGACTTTTGCTATTGCAAAAGGAATTAGCTAGAATTTTGTAAGGGAA
>NW_006206595.1:1740361-1745198 GCF_000334495.1 Tupaia belangeri chinensis
AAGAGAGCTCTGAAGAATGCCGTAGAGGTAAGAGTCAGGATTTGAGTAGGCAAACTGGTCAGACAGATGTTGGAGAGAGAGGGCAGAGCTAGGGAGATATGGGGGACAGAGCAAGTAGGACCCTTGAAGACCCTGTGCTAGTTGGGAGGGAGAGGAGTAAAACCTAGAATAGTAGCTGTAGGTTTTCACCTGAAATGAGCAATGTGCAAATTAGGTGCCAAACTGTGCAAACAAGTCCCCTCTTTAGTCAGGAGCTTAGGTACTTTATGTTAGATTTGTTCCTTCCATTCCCACCCACCCTGCCTACCTCAGAGTTTCCTTTCTTTTTCTGGCCTTTTTATACACCCAGTTTTTAAACTTTCTGTTCCTCTATGTCTGCATCACCTGCCTCGGTCTCCATTTATTACTACAGGCGATGGAGAGAGGAAGAAGGGCTTCTGCAGACAACCTAAGTCAAATGCCCATTCCCCATTCCTCCCCCAGCTTAGAGTCATCGTGTCTTTGAATCATCTGGAACAAACAAGTATGTTATGTAGGAAATCCAGCCAAAGTCTGAGAACAAGGTTCTTCAAATGCAAAGGGCAGGCTACTTCTCTTATGATTGATTCCTTTAAAGGAGGAAAGGTCTGTGATAAGAGGAAACTGGCTAGTGGGAAAATTAAAGCTAGATACTAAGAAAACCGCAAGTCATGGACCAAGTGCCTGATCCACTAGGCCACAGTTGCCACAAACAGGGTGATCTAGGTGGTAGGCTATTTAAATAAAGGGCAGAGCAGAAAGTTGCTAAGGTTTAGATCCTGTGTCAGCATCATAGGCAATGAATGCTGTTATGTCTGTGGGGTTCCTTGCTATTATTTTTTTAAAAAAATACTTATTTATGGGACCAGAAGATGGCATAATGGTTCATTGCTGGACTTCCACATAGTCAGCTGTGGTTCGAGTCTGGAACACAGCAGCTTAAAACTCATGCCGGGTGCATGTGTGTGCATGCCCAAAATCCCAAGAGGGGACTGGAGAAGGGATTGTGGCATGGCCATCCTCCCTGGTGGGTGATTTCTCACTTTCTGTCTCTCTTTCTTTGTTTCTCTGGTGAGCACACAGGCCTATAGAAAAAAATCTCTCTCTAAAAAAAGAAAAAAGAAAAGACATGGGACCAGCAAATGGCCCAATGGCTACGTTGCTGGACTCCCATGTAGTAGACCACGGTTTGAGTTCTGGACCTGGTGGCTTAAACTCACGCCGGGCACATGTATGTGTGTACCCAGGATCCTAAGAGGGCAATGGAGGAGAAGAGAGGAGAAGAGATTGTGGTGTGACCATCCCCCTGAAGGGTGGTGCTTTCTCACTTTCTGTCTCTCTGTCTCTCTCTGTCTTTCTGGTGAGTGCACATGCCCTATAGAAAAAAACTTCTCAAAAAAAAAAAGATGACTTATTTATTTACTTTTATTAATTATTGTTATTTCTTAATGAGAGGCAGAACAAGAGAGAGAGCAAAAGTGAGAAAGTAAGCCTCCAGGTCTGGGACTTGAACTGCAATTGGCCATGTGGGAGTCTAGTGCCCCAATCGTCATGCCATTTGCCAGCCCCTGCATAATATGTTCTATTTACTTCTGTATGTTATTGAAACAATTATCCTTGTTATGTCAGAACCTTACATTTTTTCTAGGGGAGAGACAGAGATAAGTATCTTTGATAGGGTCTTACCCTGCCACTGTCTTTGTGTCTTTGTGTCCTAGCCTCCAGTTAGCTAGGACTGTAGGCATGCACACTCTCTGTGGCCTCTCTAGGTTGGTCTAGAAACTGAACCCAGGTTTCGCATGCAACCTTAGCCACTGTTTAATGGTGCCTTCCCATTTGTGTCATGGTGGCTGAGCCAAAAGTTTTTTTTCTCCCTTAACCTCAAAGGGATCTAAATAATTCACATAGGAATGGAGTTTGGAGTTATGTTCTGGGCACCCAGTTCTGAGTACAATGATAGATTCAGGCATTAATCATTTAATCAATCAATATCTATTAAAGTCCTATCTTTAAGATGAAGCGGTGAGATGGGCATAACATTTACTGCAATCATTAGGATAGATGCTTCACACTTGTGGTTCTATTTAATCTTAACAACGATGTTGTGAGGTAAGTATCATTATCCCAATTTTGCAGATGAGAAAACTGGGGCTGAAAGTGGGTAAGTATTGGGTCATTGGAAAAGTCATGACATATTTTTCCTATTTTTTTAATGCAAAAATGCATCACGACTTTCTGATGATCCAGTAACTTTTAGCCAGGGTCACCCATTTAATAAGCAGTGTTGCTAGCATTTGAACCCAAATCTGTCTCACTACAAAGCCTTCTTCTCCCTTCACTATGCAGTAAGACTTTTTAAAATGACCATCTATTCAGTGAGATAAGCCATATATCTCAGCTCCTGTAAAAGATAACCAATATAAGGAGCATGAGTGGTCAGTGGTACCAATTTAAGGAGGGAGACATGGGTTTGGACTTAAGAATTTAGGAACTTTATAGAGAAGGTGGAACCTGGATTTAAGCTTCAAGGGATGACTGTCACTTAGACGTAAGGGGGGGGGTGTATTCAAAAAGTTCGTGGAAGTGTGTATTTTTAATAAACTATGTATGGATTTTTAAAATTTTTGCACCAAAATAAGTTTGTGTTTTCATTCCATTTTCCATGGACTTTTTGAAGTTCCCTTGTAAATAGAGAAGAAAGGACACCCTAGAAAGAGGGTAGAATGTGAATCAAAGTACAGCCAAGAGAAAAGAAGTTGTGCTGGGTTGTCAGAAAAGTAATGATGCTTTTCATTCTTTCTTCTTCTTCTTCTTTTTTTAAGAAAGATTTTTGGTTTTAGGGTACGTGTGCTTGCCAGAGAGACAGAAAGTGAGAAATCACCCCTTGGTGAGGGGATGGCCACTGGCAATTCCTTATCCATCATTCTCCTCTTAGGATTTTGGGTGCACATGCACATGTGTCCAGTGTGATTTTCAAGCTGCCAGATCTGGCTCTTGCACTGCAGTCGACCATGTGGTAGTCCAGCACCTTAACACTACACTACCTGCCAGCCCCATGATACATTTTTACATAGAAAAATACGTCATGACTTTTTCGACGACTCAATAGTTTGGGGACAATGAATTAAACACCCTGGCTGTGTTGGCTGGAGGAAGCATTCAGGGAAATAAGATTGAGAAAGTACATTTGTACAATGGAGTATCCTGAATGCCACTATAAAGCATTTTCCCCCCTATAGACTATAGAAAGCTATGAAAGGAATATTTAGAGAAAGATGATAGTATACCTCAAGTTTAAAATCTGTGATCTGGGAATCCTGGCTACTAGCAGATTCTGCCAAACTCTTCTCTCTTGGGAATTCTTTCCAGAATGTTGTTTTCTTCTCTACCAGGTGACCCTGAGTGTCTTTGAGCTGGCCTCTGCTGCAGGGTTGGGCTGCGACATTGACCCAGCCCTGGTGGCTGCCATTGCCAATCTGAAAGCTGGTAAGATTGGGGGAAAGGGAGCAAGAGAGGGTGTAGGTCCTATTCTTGGGTGGAAAAATGTCAGTGTCAAAGAATCCTTTATTTGGGATTGGGAACTCAGAGGATATGAACTGAAAGCTAAGTAAAGACTTAAAGTGTAGACCCTAACCTCCAGAAAATACTTATATAGGCAATTTAGATTTCTCCTCAGGTTCTCACCAGTTAATCTACCAATCAGCTAAAAAGTACTGAGAGTCTGTTTGGTTCTCAGCAAGTGCTCAGAGGAATTTACAGTCTGCTTGGGGAAATAAGATTAATGCAAATGAAACAATGAGAGAATAACACAAAATAGCATATGATTTCATGCTAGGTTGTGTGGCACATCATCTAAGTTCCCCATGGCGATCCTGTACTCTCCCCTCCCACAGAATCACCTTACATTCTTCGTTTATCCCCCAGCTCACACTTGTCTCTTATGTTTCCCATTACACATTTCCTCTGATTAGCACATTCATATTTAAATACACTCGGATAGGGATAGAACCAAGGGGTTGGTATTCAGTCCTTTCAAAATTACCAGACTTATCCTCTGCTTCTGTTTTGGTTGGTGAGAATCTTTCTTCTCCTTTCTGCCTCTCCATCCCATCATGTAGATGACAGTTGTCCTAGGACTGCAGATTGTGTATCAGCAGAGTCTCTGGCTAGTTCTGCCTATCACCAGGGGAGGCCTTTAGGATTCAGGCCCTTCACTAGAAGTGGATGCTAGCCCTGTCCTCTTTAATAATAATAATAACCTGTCTACTGAACTTTATAAAGTATCGTCATAGATATTTTTCATGTCATTTAACAGCAATTCTGTAAAATAGGACCCCTGTAGAAGGTAACTCCCTATTTGCTGATCTTATTTACTTTTTCCCTCTTACCAGATACTTCGTCCTCTGAGGAGGAATATAAGGTGGCTTGCCTGCTCTTGATCTTTCTTGCCGTTTCCCTCCCACTCCTTGCCACTGACCCATCTTCCTTCTACAGCATTGAGAAGGATGGTAAGTAAGCTGTAGGTTCAAAGGACCAGTGCTATTCAGGTTAGTGTCCTAAGACAGGGAGATGAGATGGAGACATGTACTTGGGAAATCTGATTTCTGAGTCAAGCGTAAAAATCTGTTTCAAAAAGCACTTGAGAATGAACTATATATAAAGTTTTATTCTAGTAAAATTTCTTAGGAATATCCTTCCCCTAATCCCAGAATGCCTTCTAGTATCAAGTACGAACAGCCCAGCCTCAAAAATATGAAAAACTACCCGTTGGAATCAGCCCAGGGTAGCTTACTTTGTTATTTCTTTTTGTTTCTCTTTC
>NW_006206595.1:1745420-1757965 GCF_000334495.1 Tupaia belangeri chinensis
TCTTTCCCTCTCTCGATAACTTAGGTTATAACAATAATATTCATTGCTTGACTAAAGCCATCATCCAGGTGTCTGCTGCCCTCTTCACACTCTACAATAAAAACATTGAGACACACCTCAAGGAGTTTCTGGTGGTGAGTAGATCGGGGTTATAGGGACTAGAAGATTTTAAAGGCCAGGAATGGGGATGAACTTATATCCAAAGACAGTTACTGTTAACAGACTTTTGAGCCTAACCTCCCACCAAATTTATTTAATAAATAGTACAAGGCTACTTTGTGAAAGGCAGGCCTGTCTTGTAAATTGTCTAACAGCTGGTGCTTCAGTGTTGCCTTAATACTTAGAACACTGTACTGAGCAGTTAGAAAATCTGGGTTCTGGGGGCCAACAGGTGGTGTAGTGGTTAAAGTGCTAGACTCCCACATGGTTGATCATAGTTTGAGTCCCAGACCTGGTGGCTTGAAACTCTCCCGAGGTGTGTGTGCATGTGTGCCCAAAAGTCCTGAGAGGAGAACTGAGGAGAAGGGATTTCAGTGTGGCCATCCCCCCAGGAGGTGTGTGTGTGGGTTATTTCTTGCTTTCTGTCTCTCAGGCAAGCCCATGTGCACTATAGCAAAAATCTCAAAAAATAAATAAAAAAATAAATAAAATTCTGGGTTCTAGTGTTGGATCTGCCACTAAGAAGTTGTACGACCTTTGAAGAACAAGACTTTTAGGGCCTCAGTTTTCTCATTTATTGAATAGGAAGATTAAATGGAATCCGTGATTCACCAGCATGGTGTGCATCAGAATATTCTGGGGGAGTTTGTTAAAATGTAGATTCCTTGCCTAGCCTTGGAGGTCCAGACAGTAGGACACTACTATGTGATATTGGCACCACATGGCTGGGTACCCCTAGCACCTGCCTATGGTCCTGGCTGACTGAAAGGGTGTGGGAAGGACTGTGATGTCACAAGACTTTGGTTGAGGGTACTTCTCTCTCAAGAAATAAATAAAATATAGCCTGATTCCTGTGGCATAGTGGTGATGAGTTGCTCGAGGGAGCCAGATCCCACATGGTACCCATAATTTAAACCCCTGGCCCGACTGGCTGAGACATGACAGTGGCACACTAGTGCCCAAGGTCCAATAAGCTGGAGGGTTAGAAGAGGGCGATTGAGGAGTGACTAGACCCTGTGGAGGGTGTTTTTTTCTTTCTCATTCTTCTCACATGTGTACACATTATATAATGAATAAGGAAAAATTGCTTAAAGAATATATAAATACAATAACCTTTAAAAGATACAGATTCCTGGGGCTGGCAGGTGGCGTGGAGGTTAAGGGTGCTGGACTCCCACATGGCCAACTACAGTTCAAGTCACGGACCTGACGGCTTGCTTCCTCGCTTTCCCTCCCTCTCTCTCTTTCTCTTTGGTCAAATGAAAACTAAATAAATAAATAAAGTTAAATAAAATAATTCTTTAAAATAGAAAAAAACAAAAAAGAACAGAAACAAAAAACTACCTGTACCACGATTAAAAAAAAAAATTTTACAGATTCCTGATCTTTACCCAGACCTGCTGAATTAGGATATTGTAGGGTGAGTCCAGGTTTCTTTGTTTTAAATAAGATCCCCAGGAAATCAGATGCACATTAAAGTTGTAGAGCCATTGAGTTTTATAATCTACAAGCCCCTTACCAGTGTTGTAACTGACAATCAATGACATGACTAGTTCTCAAACTTTAGTGTACATAAGAATCACTTAGAGAATTTCTAATTCAGTAGACAAGCATGAGGCTGGAAAGTGTGCATGTCCAAGTTCCCAGGACATGTTGATACTGCTTGTCTTGGGATCTCACTTTGGGAACCACTGGTCTAGATTTTTAGGGACTGGAGTTTATAACCAGGCAGCTGGTTCCACTGTAGGTTACATCCAATTTGTTTGAAAAAAATAGTTCAAAAACATGTTTTAGCCAAAGTTTGACTCCCTGTAACTATCACCATTGATCTTAGTTTTGCCTCTGGAAAAACACAGAATAAATAATCTCTTTTCTCTTTTGAAAGAGTCCCTAGGGTTTTTCATGGTAAGTTCTCCGTGGAGAAATCCCGTCCATACACTTCTGATGCCTTGTCCATCACACAGTGCCTGCTTGAGAATTCTTAGTGACAGAGAGCTTATTCCTTTGTAAAGCATGTATCTAATTTAAGAAATAGGGCCTCATCTGTCTCCTCCAGGAGGAAACACAGTAGATCAGATCATATCCTTCTATCAGGAATTAAACCTTTGTCTACATAATACATTTCATAGACCAGAAGCTTAGTTGTAGGGTTTCTGTGTTTTTTTCTTTTTTTAATTAAAAAAAAAATTTGTAGGTTTTTGCCATAGGGTGTATGCATATGCACACATGTGCGAGAAAGAGAGACAGAGAGACAGAGAAAGGGAAAGTAAGAAATCACCCCCCCATGCGGATGGCCATACAGAGATTCCTCCTCTGTTTTTTTTCTTGGGATTTTGGGCACACGTGCACATGCACCTGGCATGTTTTAGGCTGCAGGGTCCAGGACTCAAACTGTAGTCGGCCATGTAGGAGTTCAACATCTTAGTCACTATGCCACTTGCTGGTTCCAGAGGGTGTCTATTTAAACTGGGATAACCAACCAAACAGAATGGGCTCTTAGCATCTTACATCTAAGGAGGATTCACACTAGATTTGTAGGATGGTGTGGGAAGAAATTTTTCTCTCTTCTTTTCCTTTTTATCCCCTTTGTTTGCTAAATGTAGGTAACATGGGCCTGGGATACAATGAATCACAGTTCTTCCTCCTCCTTTGATCTTTTGGGGGCCTGGAGGTGAATGGAGATGACAGCCACTTGGGAGTTTATGGGAGGAGAATGCCAAGAGCATGTCTGAACCAGAGGCCCAGCTCTCTGTTCAGGTGGGGAGTCAGCTGTAAACAGCTTGATGACAGCAGTGACTGGAGGCTGCCTAGAAAAAGGGAGCAATCTCCAGGCACACAGCATCACCTGCCTTTGTTCTGAGCTCTTGCTTTGCCCCTTGCAAGCTCCCTCCCAGCACCCGGGCAACCTCCTGTTGTCTGCACTGGCAGGCCAGTGGGGTCCAAGCTATTTTGCAGGCAACCTATGTCTCAGAAACCTGGGGGATTTGCCAACTTTCCACTGAGTCTTCTTTTCTAGCATTTCTTAACTCTGCTCCTTGATCTTTTCTTAACTTCCTGTAGCCTGAGGCTGTCCTATTCTGACCTCCATAAAAATCTACTTCTTTACAAATGCTTCCCTTACAGGTGGCCTCTGTCAGCCTCTTGCAGCTGGGCCAGGAGACCGACAAACTTAAAACCAGGAATAGAGAATCCATTTCTCTGCTCATGCGCTTGGTATGTATCTAGTTTAACTTGATTTAAGAAAGGAGAGAGGAAGGGCCAGAGGGAGACCCACTTTAGGTCCCTGCCCATGTCACTACCCAAAGCATCAACTAAGAACCTAATTCTGCCTGACCCTCTGGGTCTAGTCCTCATGTTCTGGTTAACATTCTAACTTGTCCTGTAGGGTCTTCAAGGACTTCTGTGCAGAACAGAGGCTTCCTGTCCCTTAGATGACGAGGCCCCTTTTCCTGAAATGTTTCTGAGTCTGAAATGGTGGGGCAGCTGTGTCCAGTAAATGTTGGTTTTACTTGACAGTTTCCTACTACTATATCTCTTGTCTTTATTTCTATGAATAGGGGGCTGGATGGCACAGAGCTGAACTAAGGGGGTTGGGGAGGCTCAGAAGAGGGAGGGGATTTTAGCGGAAAAGCTCTAAGGCATGGAGCCTGGTAGGCGGAATCAGGTAGCTTCTGCTATCTCTTCTCCTTGCTTCTTAAGCTGTGGCTTTCTTCTATTCTGGCAGAAAGTTCTGGAAACTCTGACTCAGTTAACTTTAAAATATTTTTCTTTATGATCCTTTTTTCTTCTTCAACAAACTCACTCACTTTTGCTTTTAAAGTTTGACTCTTCTGGGGACCAGCAGGTAGCGCGTGGTGGTTGAGGCGCTGGAGTGCTTTCTCTCTCTCTTTCTCTCTGTCTCGCTCTGGTCAAATTAAAATAAAATAAATGAATGAATAAATCAAATTAAATAAATAATTCTTAAAAAAAGTTTGATTCTTCAGGTTAGTACTGCACTTAGATATAGATGTAGATATAGATGGGAAGGGCTCCTGCCCTGAGTCCTGTGTTCAGAGTTCCTCTCCTCCTTTGGTCCTCCTCTGCTCTGTGGAGAGAAGTTAGGCCCACTGGAGCCTTGTCCTACTTCAAAGCCCAGAATTCTCTGCTAGGCAGTCCCAGCTGTGTGGAACTTCTTCCTCAAGTCTGGCCCACTGAGGCAACCATGCTGCTGGTGATGTACCTCTAGCGCCACAGACTGGATGGATGGAGTTTACATGTGCAGATTGAAAAGTCTACATGTCCAAAATCTGTCAAGCTGGGGTGGGAAGAGAAGGGAGACTGGGCTAGAAGTTGGTTTCTTCCCTTCACCCTGTTCTAATGCAGATAATTCTGGCTCAATAATTCCTGAAGTCTGAGGAGTCCAAGCATTATTAATTCAAACCTGAATTTCTGTGAAATAACAAAAGTATGTCATGAGGGTTGAGAGATAGAACATAATAGTTTTTAGTTTGTTTAGTCGTAGAGTTTATCAGCTTCCTTTTGTACTCTTGGCCAAGGCCCAGAAATGTTAGAGGCAGGCGTTCTGGTCCTCCATCCAGGAAGGCACAGGCACTGCAAGATACCTGTGTCTCAGTTTCTCAAGCTAGAAATAGTCCTCAGCTGGGCTGATGAAGGAACTTGATGAAGAGAATGTGTGTGTGTATGTCTGTGTGTGTGGTGAACAGTGATCAGGCAGAGGAGGGCAAATGCCACTACTGGGCTGGGTGGAGCACCATATTTGGAGCGCACGGCCCTTGGCAAGGTAATTAACCTTTCTGAGACTTTGATTCTTTATCCAGAAAAGTGGATGTGGAGTGGTTTCACTTACGAGATAGTATGTGTGGAAGTGTCTAGGCCATAGTTGATGTTCAGCAAATGTTAGTTCCCTTTCTTAACGGCTCATTTGAGTGTCTGAACGACTTAGGCATACCTCCTCATTTCCTCCAGCAGTTTTTAGCTCTGTAAGGGAGGTGATTCTGTATTGCACTCAGGTCTACCTCCTCCTTCTGCTTTGACTCTCCTTCTCACCCCTCCAAAGTGTCTGCCCCTTGGAGTCTCCCAGTGAGGTGGGCAGAGTGGCAGGAGCAGGGCTAAGAACAGGCACTTTTTGTTGGAGGGAGAGACCTGAGGGACTAGCTGCTGCAAAGCAATTTAAATGCAAATGTTTCCACTGAGATTGGAAATGACTAAAGGGGAAGAAGCTGCCTTCTGAGTTAAGAGGCTACTCTTGTAGCCCCAAATTCTGGCCAGCACTTTTCTCCCTGGGGTCTTTCTGTCTTGGCTGCAAAGCCTGGGCAATACCCACCTGCAGTGTGGTCAGCCTGTTCCTGGCATGGGTTTCCTGGGGGAAGAGATGCCTCTTTCATAGAATCATGGAATCTTAGATATCAGAACAGAACGTATCTTGGCAATTGGTCCCATACGTATAAGTCATAGGTTAGGAAACTGAGGAAGAGGAAGGAAGAGGTGACACTCAGGGTCTCCTTAAAACACAGAAGGAGATTTGGGTGCAGAATCCAAGTTCCTTGGTCTTCATTCTAGGGCTATTTCCACTACCATAAAATACTGCCAGTTAGGAGCCTGTTATTTTCTCCTGCTTCATGTGCATGTGTTTGAGAATAGCAAAATCTCACAAACATTAAAACTAGAAAGGGGGACCAGCAGTTAGCACAATGGCTATGTCACTGAACTCCCATGTAGTTGACCGCGGTTCGAGTCCCGGACCTGGCAGCTTAAACTCATGCCGGGTGCGTGTGTGCGTGCCCAAGATCCCAAGAGGAGAATGGAGGAGATGGGATTGTGGCATGGCCATCTCCCCTTGGGGGTGATTTCTCACTTTCTCTCTCTGTCTTTCTGGCGAGTACATGCGCCCTATAGCAAAAACTTCTCCCCCCAAAAAAATAACCAAAAAACTAGAAAGGACTTCAGAGAGGGAGACATGTCAGAGAAGATATGATAGATTGCTTTTCCTTAGTGAGTTTTCAGGACTTGAAATTCCAGACATATTAGAGAAGGCCTATCTGTGTGAATTGCCAGAGGATATGGGACAGTTCTCCCTAGAACATGTTTTTTAGTTCCATAGCCTCTTAGATGAGGAGGGGATTGAGGAAGCACACCCTGCTCCTTCCTCAGGGACCGGGAGTGTCTAGCTCAACACCAAGTTGTGCTGCTCTTCGTGAACATGGCCCCTCTGCCACCTCCACCCCTTCTCCCTCAGCCCCACCCTCAGCCTTCCTCACTCTCAGACTTATCCAGGCATCTTGATCTATCTTCCTGCTTGGCTGTGGAGGCTGCTGGGATTACCACAGCACACAGGCTTCTAATTAAACTAATTAATCATGCCTGCTCCTTTATGCAGCATCTTTGCTGTTCCCCAAGCACTGTACTGAGAGGGAGGAGACTGAGGCCCAGTACAGAGAACCCATGTGACTCCAGGACCCCCTTTGTCTTGCAGTGGCAATTATTTCTCTTGCAGCAGAGCTTTGTAATTGGCACTTTTATCCATCTTTACCTGCACCTGTGCTGCCCACCCACATGTGAGTTTGCATCCAGAACGGGAGAGAAGTGGTTCTTTCCTGCCTTCTGCATCTGTGCCCTTCACAAAGCTCTAATGAGGGGGGCAGGGACCATTATAATAGAGCTGAAGAGGCTGCATTGTCTTCTGAGAGCCAAACTAAGTGAGGAAGGAAGAGGGGAGTGTGATTAGGAACGCCGTTCACTTGTAGCTCTATAGACCTCAAAGGGCTCAGGAACTCCATGAAGAACAAAGACATACGCTCTGGCTAAGGTTCTCATTTCTTTTCCCTGTCTCTTCCAGGTGGTGGAGGAGTCATCCTTCCTGACTCTGGACATGCTAGAATCCTGTTTTCCTTATGTCCTGCTTCGAAATGCCTACCGGGAGGTATCCCGGGCCTTCCACCTGAACCGGGTGCCTGCCAGTACTCACTAAAGGGCCCTTTGGACCTAGATAATCCCATCCCATAGTGAAAGCTGTGGTCATTTTCTCAAGGGGGGAATGGGGGTGAAGTCACTAGGGAGAGGGCAGGGAGCCAGAGCTGATGAACAGGATATGGAGGGACAATCCAGGGTCGATGAATCATAGAAAAGTAGGTCCAGCTGTGGGGAATGGAGGACAGTTTATGGGAAAAGTCAGGGGGTTGGGGACATGTGTGAATTTTTACAATGAAAAAAAAAAGAGTGAGATATGAATATATTCTCTATCTCTGGTGACTGGAGCTTGAGCTCTGATAGGCATGGGTCTCTCTGACCTTCATCACTATTCCAGAATAATGCTGGCGGACAGAGATGATCAATCATCATATTAAACCATAATGAGCTTATAATCTTCCCACTGGAGCTGCTATTGTCTCCTGCACATTCATTATGACGATTATCTCTTCTCTTCCTTTTTCAAATGTGTTCAGCAAACGTTCAATCTGTTTCTACTGCAGAATGGTAGCACAGAAACCCCTCTTTTCCTTTGTGGGGCTCTTTTAGAAGTCACTAGGGCTCCTCCTTGGCCTCATCTTGACTGCCTTTCCTACTGGGCAAGCAGGAATTCTTCCGAGATTTCCACTGTCCACTGCTACACATTTGTGGGTAATGAGTTCTTTTATGATTTTTCTCTGATATCCCTACAACCTAGAGCAAGAGGTCAGTCTAGGTTGCTTTTAGGTCAGCCTAGACCTATGACAACAAACTGAACCAAGCTTATGTGAGTTTTCCCATTTATACCATTTGGGGGTACTTATCTGGAGGGACTAATTTAACCCCGGATCCTCTTGTCAGCCTAGGTACATCTGTTGCTCCAGGCAGGGATTTCTCTTCTAGATCTTAAACTTCATAGACCTCATTAAGTTGTAGGGCCCTGAGAGTGGGTATCCTTGAGGGAGTACAAGCTGTTTCAACTTAGCCCTTTTCTGCACTAATTAGAATTTCAAGTGTCACAGAGCCTGGGGCATTCAGGATAGTACTAAACTAGGTTTAGTTAACTCCTTGACGGGAGCCGGTGGACCCCATTCATCACTGCAGTGCACCCACTGCCAGGGAGGACTAGAGCAACTGATCATATATGTCACAAGTCGAGAGTGGTTGGAATGGGCAAATATAATTATCTAGTTGATTAATTAGGGTCATGCCCATACTTCCACAATGAAAGGGAAGCAATTGCTGGTTTTCAGCAAAACCATCTGGTCTTCATTAAACTTATTAAACTTATTTGATTGCTGTTTTTGGATTTTGTATGTATGTTTGTTTTTTATTTCTCGAGATTCAGACTTAGTCACCACTTTAACTTGCCACCCATAATCAACACACATGTTTTCCTTGGCAACAAGTGTTTTTCCTTTAGGATTGAAAAAAAAAAAAAAACACAGAGAATCCTGCATCATACATTACCCAGCCATCCTTTCTTACTTTGGGAAGGACTTTGTTCTAAGGGGTGTTCCATGTCAGGCCTACAAAGACTGAGTGCAGAGTAGAAGAGGAGGCTCAGAAGGATCTGAATAACTCTCCTGGGCACTCTTTTTTTTTTTGGAGAGATTTTTGCTATAGGGCTCGTGCACTCGCCAGAAAAAGAGAGACAGAAAATGAGAAATCACCCCCCAGGAGGGATGGCCATACCACAATCCCTTCTCCTCCATTCTCCTCTCGGGATCTTGGGCATGCACGCACATGTGCTTAGCGTGAGTTTAAGCCCCCAGGTCCGTGGCTCAAACTGCAGTCAACTACATGGGAGTTCAGCGACATAGCCATTACGCTAACTGCTGGTCCCGACTTTCTCCTTTTTTAAGAAAACAATTTGTCAGAATGTGCGCTCAACAGAGAGAGAGGGGGGAAAAGTGAGAAAGTACCCCCTTGCCCTGGGTGAATGGTCACACCACAATCCTTTTTCCTCCACTCCTCCCTCCTTTTGGAAATACATACACACACCCCTGGCATGTTTTTAAACCTCTGGGTCTGGTTGGCCTTGTGGGATCCAGCCACCTTAACCACCCTGCCACTAACTGGCACTCCTAAACTCCTCTCTCTGCTGGGTTCTTCTGCTTGAAGAGATGGAGATCCCTTTTCCATGTGCATGTAGAACCATTTACGAGGAGCCTTCCTGAGGACAGCAAGACAAGTTGCTGCCGCAAGATAGAGGCAGACATCATACTTTTTGTTTTGTTTTTTGTTTTTACTTGAAAATTTTATTGAGATAGTGAATCTACATGAACTTATTAGAAATAGAGAGATCCTATGTACCACTCTGCAGTTTCCCTCAATGGTAACATCTTGCAAAACCATAGTACACGTCACAACCAGGATATTGACATTGATAAAATCCACCGATCTTATTCCTAGATTTCCTATTTTACTGGTACTGGTTTCTCTCTGTGTATTTAGTTCTATATTGCTTTAACGTGTGTGTAGGTTCACCTATCTGCCGCCACAGTGAAGATTCAGAGTGGTTTCATCACACAAAGATCCCTCACGTTGCTCCTTTATAATCACACCCACTTCCCTCCTGCAACCTCCTTCTCCATCCCTTACCCCTGACAACAAAGATCTGCTCTCTATTTCTAATTTTTTGTCATTTGACATAATATCTTTTTATAAACATATAATTACACACACACATTTCTCTACTACTAGGGGATTAGGCCCACATGTGTGAATTTTTACAATGAAAAATATAAGTGACATACAAGTGTATTCTCTAGCTTCTCATGACTGGAGGTTGAGCTCTGACAGGCATGGTCTCTTTGACCTTCTTTACTATTCTAGGATAATGTACTTTTGTATGAGAGCAGTTCTGCAAGGTAGCCAGGGAAGCTTTCCCATTTCAGGTCAGGAAATGGATTCGGAAATGTTAAATTGATTTAACGAGGGCCACACATTTAGCATTTGAACTAGAACTGAGACCCAAGTCCAATGTTTAGTCCTAGACCTTTTTTATTATACCTGACCAGAATGCCTCTTCATAAAGGAAGGCTCAGTTGTTAAGATTCCAGAGACCCTAGAATGAGCAGCAGCAGAAGGTGAGGGCATAGTGGCCCTTATCAACAGAAATAAAAGGTGAATGTCTAGAGGTGAAGAGACAGATGCAGTAACAGGACCCTTTGGCTTTTAAGCAATTTGCGCCTTTGACTAGTGGGGTCTCTTACAGACAGACACAAATTGACTGAACTGCTTTCTGCTCTCAGATTTTCAGCTTGCTTTACTTAGGCCCAAAAAAACTGAGGAATAAATATCAGGGAGAGATTCCTATCCTGATTGTTTTGTTTTGCAGGCAGAAAGTAGGGTCTAGCCTCAGCATTTTCATTAGTGGAGTATTTTCATTAAAACGTCCATTAACTTGTTTGTAGGAATGAGATGGAATTGTCCCTCCCATCAGGCCTGGGGCAAGATGCTTACTGAGAAGCTCCCTTTTCCTTTGGAGAGCAGAAAGACTGCCCTCCACCCCACCATCTCCAAGGTGTTCTATTCAATGGGCAGATGAGGGCAACCTTAAAGTGCAGAAGGCCCAGCCTGGCCTAAGGGATCTTGCCTTTTGGTACTTTCCTTGCGGGAAGGGAACCATGATTTGAGCTCCAGAACCCAGGAGGAGCAAAGGTTTTCAGTAGGGACAAGACATCTTGACTTTAGGTCCTCATGCCTGTGTCAGTTCTTCTCCAACTAAGTTTGACTTTGAGAAGCTGGCACATGGTTGAAATTCACTCACGAGGTTGAGGGAAGAGTGTTCTAGTCCTCCTCCCTAAAGGGCCCCCTGCTTCTTCTAAGTACCTGTCATCAAAGGAGATGAAGATGAATCCCTCCTCAGCCCCCACACCTCAAGGAGTTGTCAAGTACTCTCCCTCCCACCTGAATAGGAAGCAGGAGCAGCAGGCCAAGTTGCAGGTTGAGGAAGTCAGAAGTTAACTTGAGCGGAGTTTGCAGCTCTGGAGACACTGAGGAGCAGGTTTTTTCTCTTGTCACTTTGGAAGGAGCGGATTGTGAGGCTGCCCCTTTAAATAGCATTCCTGTAGGAGGCAGATCACACCCATCCGTCACCGCTGCCAAAGCATCATTTTTGGTCTCTATCAAACTCAAAGCTTGTTGAAAGGGATTGTGGGGTTAGGGGAATGAGGAGGCAGGGCCTCCAGGGGGCAGGGGGCAGTTCAGACAATGAAAAGGAGAGGAAAGAGGTTGGGCAGAAGGAGCCTAGGAAAGGTGGGGGTAGGGAGCAGGGGGAGAAGACAGGGAGGGGAGAATAGCTGTCTTTGAGCCTATGAATGGAACAAGTGTACCCTATTCTTATCTCTTCAGAGGTGCGGTAAGGCAGAAACGGGATTGGACTGTGAGGAGAGGAATGAGGGTGAGGCTCAAAACCAAGACTGGCGACAAATGAAAGTGAGAGTGGCAAAGGCACTAGGAAGGGTTGGGGGACTGGGCTCTGACTATCACTTACTCTCTGTGGGCCCATAGGTTTATTTTCCCACTTATTAAACGAAAGGGATTAGACAAGATGGATTCTAAAATCTTTTTTTTTACAAATAACGTTTTTGTTTAAAAAAAATGTAAATTTGCCTTTCCTTAAAATGGGTTAGGAGTTGGGATCCTGGGAGAGCAGGATGTGCCAGGAGAGAGCCCTTTGAAGTTAGTCTACTGCCTCTTTCTTTTCTTCTTTTTTTAACCTCTTCTAGTTTACATACCTGCCTAAATGGGGAAACTCCTAGTTCTAATCCTAATTTCCAAATTAGAGCTCTTTAGCTTTCATTTTCATTTGCAATCCTTTGGTAGTTTCCAGCCTATTCCTTTTTCAGTTAATAAGGAGATTGCTCCCAAATTTTGAGAACTGCATTGTGTAAGAGTGGCTAGGGGTTCAGGTGCAGCTTTTTCCCGCCTGGGACGATTCCTCTCGTAAGGAGGGAAAAAGAGGATGTGTGCTGAAAATATGTGAACAGAGAATGGAAAGCGCCAATTTTCTTTCTACTTTGTTCTCCATCTCTGCCTCTGCCTGTCCTGCCTCTTCCTCTTGGGAGCTGTTTCTGCTGATGCTTCTACCAGGTCTGGCTCTAACCAATCGCTAACTCTTTTCAGCTGTGCCCCTCTGTCCCTTCCTTTACCCTATCACTTCACTTCTGTTCTTTTTTCCTGCTTTGAGGAAGGGGGAACCTCCACTTGATATTTAGAATAAGGACCTTGTCCTTATCACCAATTATCACCAATGTAAAGGTTCTTTTCTTTTGAAAACATAAGAGTTCTTTTTTTTTTATTTATTTATTTATTTATTTATTTATTTATTTATTTATTTATTTAGAGAGATTTTCACTGTAGGGCGCGTGCGCTCGCCAGACAGACAGAGAGAGACATAGAGACAGAAAGCGAGAAATCACCCCCCAGGGGGG
>NW_006206595.1:1757976-1759902 GCF_000334495.1 Tupaia belangeri chinensis
GCAATCCCTTCTCCTCCATTCTCCTCTCGGGATCTTGGGCACGCATGCACACGCGCCCGGCGTGAGTTTTAAGCCACCGGGTCCGGGACACGAACCGCAGTCGACTACGTGGGAGTCCAGCGACATAGCCATTACGCTAACTGCTTGTTCCCAAACATAAGAGTTCTTAAAAAAAAAAAATGGGACCAGCATTTGGCATAATAGCTATGTCGCTGGATGCCCATGTAGTAGACCGTGGTTCAAGTCCCGGACCTGGTGGCTTAAACTCATGCCGGGTGCCTGTACGTGCGTGCCCAAGATCCCTAGAGGAGAATGGAGGAGAAGGGATTGCAGCCTGGCTATCCTCCCAGGGGGTGATTTCTTGCTTTCTGTCTCTCTGTCTCTGTCTTTCTGTGCTAGAAAACTGCTCAAAAAAAAAAAAAAAAGAGTTCTTTAAAAAAAATTCATTTATTTCTCCAATGATGCCTGTTGGAGGTGCCCTCTTCCCCTGCAGCCACACCCAGTACACTTAGGGAGACATTGGAAACCCAAAACATTCTCATGTGAGTCCAGCCTCACAATGTTGTTTTATTGCTGCACCACTGTGGCTGACCCTGAGCTTTCTTGAACCACAGTTCTTAAAATAAAAATTCACATTCTGGGATCCTGGATTAGTGGCCTAGTTTGGATCCAGCAGTTACTGTTTACATGGGAGTTTCCCAGTGCCAGAGTAGGTGGATATTCAGGAGGAGAACAGGGCCGGGCCTGGTGAGGCACGGACATGTGCTGGAGCCACATGGGAGATCACAGTTTTGTTCCACTTGTAAGTGCCATTTGCCCTTGATCCTGGCTGGCTGGGAAAGGGAGGATGGGGAACTGAAGGGCCGAAGTGCGAGACCCTGTTGAGGGTGTATCTCTTTCTCTGCCTCTCATTTTTATGGGGAAAAAAAAAGTGGTGGGAAAAGAGCAACACCAAGGAAGAGAGGTGGTTCCTGTGAGTCCCAGGCAGGACTAGTTTGGATGGAAAGGCGTTGCCCTGTTACCAAGTCTTGGGTTTGAATTCCAGTTCCCTCATCCCCCAGTGTTTACTAAGCAGCAAAGCTGTTCTGTGCTAGGTCCTTAGCTGTTAGGTTTCTTTCTCTGAAGCCAGAATAAGAGGAAATGAGCTGGAAGGGCTGCAGGAGGGGCTGGAGATGAGCCATCAGGATTGATTTTCTGGCGGTGTGGTGATATTATGTAGTCAAAGATGTGGTGCTGCCTGCTCTGGAGAGCTTTAAACTTGTGAGAAATTCCCAACGGCCAGGCAGGCAGTTAAAGGCATCATGGGGAAGGCCACAGTGATGGAGACAGGCCAGGAAGATCAAGGTGAGGGAGCCGAAAAGAGGTGTGTAGTGCCATCATAGCTGGGAGCGGACCCTGACCTTTCCCTGCACAGACAGGGGCACAGGTGTGGTCTGGTCTTCCCGGGTTCTGACAGTGGCCGTCACTCCTCAATCAATGTCCAGGTCCCCAGGCCCCCCTCCCTCCCCCCCCCGTGGGGAGAGATGGGCTCCACCTCTCCCTCACACAGGGGGACACACAGGTAGTGCGGCGCACGTGAACGCATGAAGCCACACGCATATCCATAGGAACTCAAAACACACGCGGAGGGAACCCACACAACCACCCACACTGGAGTCCTGCCCGCTGCCTGCTGCACTCTGTAAATACGCACTCACTTCCACCCGCGCAGGGCACACGTACCCGGCGCCTGTGTGCGTGCGCTCGCCCTTGGGCGCTTCTGTCTCTGTGTGCCCCCGGCTTCTAATCATTCCTTCAGGAGGGGGAGGAGGAGTTGCGAGGAGTGAGAGACCGGCAGGCAGGCCGAGAAGGGAGGGGGAGCAGCGAGAGGGGGGAACCCGGCCGGGGGAGGAGGAGAGCAGCGAGGAGGAGGCTTTGGCAGCGCGG
>NW_006206595.1:1760101-1783380 GCF_000334495.1 Tupaia belangeri chinensis
TCCACGCCAGCCGCAGGTGGGAAGGGCCTGGGATGGGGGGGCGAGGGTCTCTCGGCTAGAGGCTGAAGCTGAGTCGAGGTGCTGTCTCCTCTGTGTTTCACAGACTGTGGCTGAGCATGGAGCTGTCCCCCCGCAGTCCTCCAGAGATGCTGGAGTCCGATTGCCCGTCACCCCTGGAGCTGAAGTCAGCCCCCAGCAAGAAGATGTGGATTAAGCTTCGGTCTCTGTGAGTCCCCAGCTGAGAAAGGGGGAAAGGGAGTCTGGAGGAGGGGGTATAGCTGGGGCCGGATTGGTAAATTCTTTGGGCACACATGTTGGCAAGTGCGAGTAAACACGACCCTGACACGCGTGGCCAGACCCCATGTGCAAGGCATGTGCGGAGCAAGCCGGCTGGTTGGAGTTGCAAAGCTAAGGATTTGCCTGTGCCTTGTGGACCCCTGGTGACACACGCAGCGCAGAGAGGCTGCACAGTATGTGCAGTGTGGCAGGGCTGCATAGGGGCAGCATTCAGGAGATGCCAGGCTGACTCACACATATCCATGTGTAGGGCTGTGCAGATGTGAGACATTGCATGTGTGTGCATGGGTGTCCATGGGTCATAGAGGTGTGCAGAGCAATTGCACACAGCAGGTATAGTGCAAGGGAATACTGATGCCAACCTGTGGGTCATAGGTATCTATATCATTTGGGATTGGTAGCTTCTGCCTCCTGCATTTTACAAGGAGTTTAAGATATCCGAGCTACTCTTCTTTCATCTTTCTTGGGGCCCAGAAACTCACTGTGCATGTTAGCGATGAGGGGAACCCACCTGGAATCTAGAGGAGAAGGTGGCCCTCTGCCCACACACCTGTGGTCTGGAGAAGGAAGGATGGAGCCCCCACTTGGGAGCTGGAGGAGGGATTAGGGGTGAGAAAGATCAATTAACAGGGACAAGGTAACTGGTTTACTCAAAGCATTTTTGTTTATAAACAGTTTCCTGGGGTCTCTAAGCATAAATAGGCATATTTTCTTATTGTTGCAGGACCAGGGCATGTGGGGAGCAATAAGTGGGGAAAGGAAGGACTCATGGGTCCCATATGCCAGTCCCAGGGGAAGAAAGGAACTTTTTTTTCCTGCTCCTTGGAGAAGATTGAGTCAAAGACAAGCCATGCACCATGTTTATCTCCTAGTCAGCTACTGCCGTTGGCTAATCTCCATAGTCTGTTGATTCTTAATCAGAGAACAAGAGATGATGCCCCTTTCCCTGCGTTGACTCCACACGGCCCCAGGAAATAAACCATGAGATAGATGAGGAAATACAGTAAACATAACTCCTGGACCCAATTCCTCCTCAATATTTTCAATAATGAGCACTATTTCTGGGTTCTGGTAGAGGAAGAGGTGGGGATGGTGAGTAGGTAGATGTTTATGGTGTTTCTTTTTTTTTTTTCTCTTTAAATACTTCATCAGTGGTGGTAGGACAACACCTTTATATTGGGCAGGTGGGTCTGATTTATATGTGAGTGCTCAGAGGGGCTTTAGGGAGAACTGAGGCAGAGTGGGCAACAAGGCTTGGAATCCAAATGTGCTTCCCAATCTCTCTCTCTCGCTGCCTCTGGCCAATGCAATTTGCCAGGCTCTGTGAAGCGCAGCCTTGGAATGAGTTCTGGGATGAAGAAATGGAAAACCGGATTGAATTGATTTTTGCTGGGAGGGGCACTGGGTGATTCTTGATAGAAAACGATGCTCTGTTAATGATAACTAAGCTGCAGAGAGGGCAAGTAAAGAAGTGGTCAAAAGGCAAATAGGGGGCCTCAGGTCTATAAATGGCAGAACTCAAGGTGTCTCAGGATGGCGTCCCTATCGCACTAGTGGCTCATCATACACTTAACATTTCCTCCATTCAGGAAAAGGAATAACAGGGATAAAGAGTGTGTGTTTGTTTATTTATTTATTTATTTATTTATTTATTTATTTATTTATATTTTTTACCCGTTTCACTGCCTCTCACATCTTTCTAACCAAAAGTCTTTCCTGAAAAAAAATTGTTGTTTCCTCTTTAGTGTGAGAAGTGCTCAGTGGTGGAGGAAGACCCCAGAGGGAGGCACTGAAACCTGGAGAGAAAGGGAAGTAGACATAGCTCTCTCTCCAGAGTGCCTTTAGATGAGGTATCCTTACATGAGATTGTGGTGGACAAGGATCACCATCTTATTGATTAGAATCTTCTGATTTTCTCTCACTTCAGCAGTATGGTCCTTAAGAATGCTAGCTATGGAGCCAGTGGATAGCATAGTGGCTACATTGCTGGACTTCCACATGGCCGACTGTGGTTCGAGTCCTGGACTTGCTGGCTTGAGAATTACACTTGGCATGTGTGCGTTCATGCCCAAGATCCTGAGAGGAGAAGGGATTGTGGCATGGCCATTCCCCCTGGAGGGGGTGATTTCTCAGTTTCCCTCTCACTGTCTCTGTCTCTCTGGCAAGCACCCTAAGGCAAACACTTCTTTAAAAGAAAAGCACCAATGCTAGCTCCTTGTGATTATTTACCAGAAAAGTACTATTTTCTGATTATTAATAACGAGGAATAGATTCTCAGTCATATTTTTTCAAAGCAGAGAAAGATCTTGATTATCAAGGTAGATACCAACTTTATGGTTTACTAGATTTGACCTTGTTTGAATATTGGGGAGGCTTTGATAATCAGATGACGGGAACTAAAAGGGCTTTTACTGGGTAAGAGGACAAAGTTCTCCAGCTCGCTGGGTCAGGTAGTTTCTGAAGATGCAAAAGAGGTGTGTTTCCTTTTAAAATGGAAATATAACCCGCTCTCTCTCCCCTTCATAGGCTAGGGTGGAAAGTGATTGTTTAGTCTGGGAATAAGGAGGTAGACATGATTATCTCAGAACTGGGTACTGAATGGAGATGAAAACAGACAGAATATAGGTGTGAGTGTGTATGGTTATTCCCCTCTTCCCCCCGTAGGGTGTGTGCAATTGAGAGAGAGACAGAGAGATACCCTCACCCCTCTCAGTGAGGCATGGGTATGCTGCAATCACTTTTCTTTCATTTCTCCATCTTACCAGGATTTGGGGCACACATGCCTGTCATGTTTTTCAAGCTGCCAGTGCTAAGATTTGAACCACTGTTGTCAATGTGGGATCTGGCTTTCTCTGTGTGCACCTTGGAGCCAGCCTTATGTCTGTCTATCCTGATTCCCCTACTCATTATGTCTTATTTTTCTTCTTTACTCTTTTAATTTCCACTCTAAGACATCTAAACTCTCTGTTCAAAGAGAGTGGGCTTGGTGTTTGGCCTCTGGATAAAAACCCTACACTAATATGATTGTGCAGGGTGTTTCTTGATGGGAACACCTGCTAGGAATTCTGCTTCCTGCATTAGGACCTTGTCAAAAATTAGTTCAATATCTGGAGTACATGAACTGGACAGAATCTCTAATTGTAGGATGTTACTTCTGGCTAGCAGAAAAATTTTCCTAACTAAGCAGTCTTGAGCTGAGCTGGGAGAGGCAGCCTGGAGGTGATGGGTTGGTCAAGATGATTTTCAGCATCTCAAAACTTAAGATGAAGGATTTGACTTGCCTTCTTCTTGCTTTGGGGAATGTGGGGAGGGTCAATAGAGATAAAGGAGTTTTTCTGTTTTTTGTTTGTTTGTTTGTTTTGTGAATCAAGAAAAATGATGAGCAGAGAGTGGTTGCCATCTTCAGTTCATTCATTCTTCCAGTAACTATTTGCTGAATATCTTGACTGGGCCAGTTTGTCCACCCTATAGTGGGCCCTAGGGGTACAGTGGTGGACAAAATGGACAGTCTCTGCTCCTATAGAGCTTATAATCTGATTCAACTCTATTAAGTAGTGTGGTGAATGGGAGAGGCACCCTGTTCCTTGTTTTACTATACCTACCTAAGTGGTGAAATTCTGCCACTCTGGGTTTCTGTTTAAATTTTTTTTGGAGGAGTGGGAACCAGCAGTTAACGTAATGGCTATGTCGCTGGACTCCCACATAGTCGACCGTGGTTCGTGTCCCGGACCCGGTGGCTTAAAACTCATGCCGGGCGTGTGTGCATGCGTGCCCAAGATCCCGAGAGGAGAATGGAGGAGAAGGGATTGCGGCGTGACCATCCCCCCTGGGGGGTGATTTCTCGCTTTCTGTCTCTCTGTCTCTCTCTGTCTGTCTGGCGAGCGCACGCGCCCTACAGTGAAAATCTCTTAAAAAAAATTTTTTTTGGAGGAGTTACACACATAGGAAAAACATAGATCTGACTTCTTTTTCTCTCAGGATAGTACAAGCATCATTCTCTTCTCTCTGCTCCAGCTTCTTTTAGAATTTGACCTTCTATAGATAAACATCCCTTCTTCCTTTGGGACAATATGGGCATAACCCTTTTCTCTTCTCCTTTCCCCACAGGGTACACTCTCAGGACCCCCAAGGTCCTATGGTGTGGTTCAAGGTCATTACAGCTGAGCTAGAGCAAGGACCCAGTCGGGGGTTATTTTTGCTCATCCTTTTTCCATCAGAATTTAGTGTGGCACCTCGAACATAATAGGCACTCAATAAATTCTGTGGAATAATGGAAGAACAAATGAGTTAATGAATATACATGTATTTGTCTCAGTATGTCGCTGGACTCCCACATAGTCGACCGTGGTTCGTGTCCCGGACCCGGTGGCTTAAAACTCATGCCGGGCGTGTGTGCATGCGTGCCCAAGATCCCGAGAGGAGAATGGAGGAGAAGGGATTGCGGCGTGACCATCCCCCCTGGGGGGTGATTTCTCGCTTTCTGTCTCTCTGTCTCTCTCTGTCTGTCTGGCGAGCGCACGCGCCCTACAGTGAAAATCTCTTAAAAAAAATTTTTTTTGGAGGAGTTACACACATAGGAAAAACATAGATCTGACTTCTTTTTCTCTCAGGATAGTACAAGCATCATTCTCTTCTCTCTGCTCCAGCTTCTTTTAGAATTTGACCTTCTATAGATAAACATCCCTTCTTCCTTTGGGACAATATGGGCATAACCCTTTTCTCTTCTCCTTTCCCCACAGGGTACACTCTCAGGACCCCCAAGGTCCTATGGTGTGGTTCAAGGTCATTACAGCTGAGCTAGAGCAAGGACCCAGTCGGGGGTTATTTTTGCTCATCCTTTTTCCATCAGAATTTAGTGTGGCACCTCGAACATAATAGGCACTCAATAAATTCTGTGGAATAATGGAAGAACAAATGAGTTAATGAATATACATGTATTTGTCTCAGAGTCCAGTTCCGTCTCTGACTCTGTGGTGCGTGTGTCCCTCAGTGCAGGGGAGGGGGTAGGAATGGAGATGGAGGAAAGGGAGATGATGATGTTGTTTGAGAGGGTGATGGCAAAAGGTGTGGGGTTTGAGGACCTCAGGACAGAGCCTGGAGCTGAAGGAGTTACAGAGAGGGTGTAGAAACGATGGCGTTTGAATTGCATGAATGAGATATGTCAGGATGAAATTGTGAATGCCTGACATGTATACATATGTGTCTGGGTACGGTTGATATGCATGCCGGAGACAGTTTGTGGAAGCAGAGCACCGTGCTGTGTCTTTGTTTTTATGTTTATTTAATGGCATGTGTGATAATAAATGTGTTGGCAAGGTATGCAGTTACCTGAATACCGAAATTGCCCTAGGTGTGAGTGAGATTATGTGTGTATGTGTGTAGGTTATGAAGGGATATGCAGATTATTTTGTGTGTGTTCTTGTGACATACCCACATTTTTGACAATCTTGGGGAGATCTGGAGGGTAGGAGGAGGGACTAGCCTGGGCACCTCATTGATTTCCTCCACCTTTTGTCCTCATTTTGTATGTGCCCTGTGGAACGATCTTCTGTGGCTCTTCCCAGTTTTGAAAATCACGCTGCCATCCTCTTTTCTCTGCATATGGCTGTGGAGCTGCTGTGAAGATTACAGGATAAACTCTGGCTCCCTTGGCCCTCTAGAGAAAAGTACAATTTCTCTCAGTCCTTAGTGGGGTGATTTTTAGTGCCATTTCTCTGGATTAGTTCGTCTTCCTTTATTTCCATTTGTAGCAAAGGGAATTTCCTCCTGGGTTTTATACTCCCTTCTCCTTTAGCTGTCTTCTGTTTCTCTATTTCCTCTGTCAGCCTCATCTTGAATGAAGGTTGTGTGGCATCTCTGGGATGGCAGAGGGTGGAAAATTCCTGCAGTAAGGTGAAGGGTACGTGCAGAGATAGGGGAAATAAAATTCAGACCAAAAGAAGAACCTTGCAAACCTCTTTATCAGAGTAGGTGACTGCAGGGAGTCAGGGAGGCTGGGGACTGAGAGGGTAGTGGAAGGAAGTAGGAAACATTGGAAAATTTGAATTGGAGTTCACATTCCCACTCTACCAATGACTAGTTGTGTAATCTTGAAGTTGCATCGTCTCTTAGAGTCTCAGTTTATCATCTATATGAAAGTGGCTTTTTTTAAAAAAAAAGATTATCTAATCTTATTTATTTTTTTTCTTTTTTTTTGATAAAGTTAAATTATTATTTTGTTTGCTATGGTACACATGCATTCACCAGAGAGAGGCTGACAGAGAGAGAAAGAGAGCAAGAAGGAAAGTGAGAAAGCAAGCCACCAGGTCTGGGACTCAAACCATAGTTGGCCATGTGGGAGTCCAGCGCCTTAACCACCATGTCACCTGCCATCCCCTGAAAGTGGTTTTTAAGTGATTGGATCTGGAGCATGGGACAGCTAGCTTTGGGAAGAAGCAGGGGAATGGGAATGAATGGGTGACTATTGGCTGGGATAAGGGAGAAAGATAAAGATCCAAGAGGCAGTTTTTGTTGACTAATGGTTATCTGGAAGGGATAAGGACAGGTATCTGAGCTTAGAGAATAGAAGGCTGGGTGGGGCTAGAGGAGGGCTGTATTACAAAAGATGAGGGTCACAGAGGTTGAAAGGAATGAAAATGGTCAAACTAGAAGTGGGTGGAGTGATTGCAGTTCTGAGGCAGGGAGTGTGGGGAGCCCAGGGGTTGCAATGTGTGGATTTCAGGGGCATTGGAGAATTCACTTTGGCATTTATCCTAAGCCCCTAGGCCTAGGGGTAAAATGATCAGGTTGACACATTTTAGAAAATCTCCAAAGTCCCTTAGAACCTAAATATCACTCTGGTGACAGGAAGCAGTTTGGAAAAAGAGAGAGGAAATTCCACATTTGAGGTTGCATTTGCCATGTTTTCCCAGAGGAAGGTAAAGAAGGTTGGGGATACTGTGGGACTAGAAGGCCAGGGGAGAGGCTCAGCAGGAAGATGCCTCCCCAGGGAGTTTCAGAAATCAGTGAATTGGGTGGCTCTCTCCCAGCTCCCCACCTCCATTGATTCTCCGTGCATCCGGTCCTCGCCCCTTCTCCCCTTTTCCCCATCTTTCTCTGGGTTCTCTTCTCTACTAGGCTCCATGTTGCGTTTCTTTCTAGTCCCACTTCCTCTTTCTGTCCCTATTCCCTTTGGCTTACCTTCTCACTCTTGCTTCTTCTCACTTTTCTAGCTAGGAGCCAGGAAATCTCTGAGGCTGCCTGTCCCCACCCAGGTGTGGCTTGATGATGGTGCAGGGTCAGTCTGCTACAGGCACCCTCTGGGGCCTTCTTGGGTGTCCAGCCTTAACTCCCGTGTTCTGCAAGGCCTCTCTGTTGCCTTCACTGTGACCTCATCCTCCCAGCTCCTCTAGGGAGGAAGCCAAGTAATTGCCTTTGAATCTCTGAGGGCTGTTTTTCTCAGGTACGGAAGTTGAGTAGCTATTTTCCAACTCTCTTCAGGACAGCAGCAGAGAAAGAGGGACAAATTCAGGGCAGCAGGTGGGGTGGAGGTGAGACAACTGGGAAGAGTTGAAATGTTAGATAATGAGATTGTCCCCAAAGGGAGGAAGACTAAATAGTCTAAGAGAATTCTGGGAAGAGGATTCTGGGAAGGGGCATAGGTGTAATTTGAGGGGATTAGGGGAAGGATTCGGAGAAGGGTTACTGAAAAGGGAAAAGGAGAAACCCGGGTTGTTATTCCTTCAGTGCAGGGAGTCCTCAGTGCCAGGGCTCTTACTTTCTGCCCTGTTATCCCTCAGTTCTTACCACTGCTCCTCCCTTCACTCCTGCAGCGTTTATGGTGCTCATCTCTGTCAGGAAGAAAACATCAGGCTAGGATTCTTCGTCAGCATCTCAGTCCTGGCAGAGGTTCACTGAGGGAGCTGTGATAGGGTTTTGGTAGAGAAGCGGGCTTGGTTGGGGAAGGGCCAGGGTATATCCAGAGTGAGGTCTGGGGGCAGAGGGCTAGAAAAGACCTAGAAAGGGGGGCTTCAGGTGGTACTGTTGGCTAGAGCTGGGTTCCCAGGTCAGTTGATTCCACAGCTGCAACGAGAAGTCAGACTTGCAAATAATTATGGTGACTGCAGTGGGCTGATTAGACTGCCAGCTGGTGTTGGCACCATTTCGGCTGGGAAAGGAGCTTGACTTGCTGGGGGTGGGGGTGCTAAGTGATTCTCTGGTAGGCAGGACCTGGGGGCTAGGGAAGTCTCTCCTTTCTGTTTCTTGGCTTCCCGGCTCCCCTGCTTATCAGCTCTTGCATATCTAGGTTGGCACCATCTCCCTAGTCCTCTCCTCCATGCCGTTTGGAAATTTCTTGGGGCCTGGTCTCAGCACACATGCCAACAGGGTTGCCAGGCTCCCTAACACTGACCATCTTTCTACCAAGCAGTAGCTTTAGAAATCCCAATCTGAAAGATACATAGTAACTCAAATTGCTCTAGACTCACCTTAAAGACTTCTCTGTTTCTCCTGTTTGCTCCCCTCCTGCTCTTTTAAATGCCAAGAAAATCTGCTGTTCTTTTTTTTTTTTTTTTTCCTTTGAGAGTTTTTTGCTGTAGGGTGCTACGCTCGCCAGAAAGAGAAAGGCAGAAAGGGAGAAATCACCCCCTGGGGGATGGCCATGCTGCAATCTTCTATTCTCTTCTTGGGATTCTGGGCATGCACACACACGCACCCGTGAGTTTAAGCCACCAGGTTTGGGACTTGAACCACGGTCGACCACATGGGAGTCCACTTGCATAGCCATTATGCCAACTGCTGGTCTCGAAAATCTGCTGTTATTTTGACTGCAGCAAATGGATTGAAGATAGACTTGCAGGAGAACTTCCTGGAAAGTTCATGGAGGTTAGAATGTGACCTTCCTCTGATAAATATGAACTCCCTCACCCTCATTTAGGCAGAAGGTTATTGCTTATTTGGGGAAGCAGAGAGTCAGTCAGAAAGGATACACTCTGAAACTAAGGAAGAGAGACCCAGGCATCCTACCTCCCTAGTGCCTCCAACCTAGGCCCTAAATCAGAGACACAAAAGGTTACAGAGGAGGATACTGATGCCCAGAGATACAGTTGGTCAGGTGGTGGGGATGGGAGAGCAGCCCTGGGACCAGACCCAAATCTAGCTCCACTGCCACCCCATCACACCTGCAGGCAGTCTCTTGCCAGGCTTCCAACCACTTTTCCATCCCAGGCTGCCTTCCACATCTGTTAGGTCCCCTGGAAGCAGGACATCTGCTGGCGACATCTGTTGGGGTGTAATTTGAAGGGCTGGTGGGGTGGTCCATGTGGAAGTAGTTAATGAGCAGAATTAAACAGTGCAGGGAGGGGGGAGAAGACGGGCAGACAAGTGAACCAGAGAAAGAATGAGTTCTTCTGGACTGGATCCTGGGAGCCTCCTTTCCCTTTTACCTTCCTCTGACCTTCTTGCCCCCCTACCCTCATAATTTCTCTAGGTCTCAAGGGCTGAAGTCTGAGGGAGAGGTGATTCATTTGTGTGTGGGATTGGGAGTTGGGACACCTAGATTCTTATTAGTCTGGACTAAGGCTCAAGATGTTGAGCTTGTTCCCTTCCTCATGTGGCTTATTCTGGACTGTCGCTAGGAACACCTGTTAGAAATGGCTTCTGGTCAGGAGGCAGAGGGAGAGTTGCCTTCAGACACAGGCATAGATGGAAGCAGATTCCCCCGGTCCCAGGCTCTATACACTTCCTCTACATTTTTCCAGACTTTCTTCTGTAGTGCCTTTCACATCTTCCTTCCTGCCCCTGTAGTACCCCTGCCCTCTCACTCATCTCCCTCCACTCCTGTTTCTGTCCTTCCCTCACTATGTCCCTGGGTAGTACTTCCTGCCCTCTTCCTCCACTCCCTCCACTCTCCTAGTTTCTGTCCTTCCCTCATTTTGTCCCTGAAGATAGTCTTCCTTAGGCCCTGTCCCATACCCTCCTCCTTTCCCCCGGCTCCTCTGTCCAATGCCTAGAGATCTTTCACCACTGCTGTCATGTCAACCTGAGGCCTGCCGCCTCTCACCATGGTACCCTAGCTCTGCCACCAGGGGGGCTATTTTTATCTCTGGAGCCACCCCCGCCACTATGCCCAGCCAGCTGCCAGAATTGGGGCTGCTTGTATAGCAATGGGAAGCCAGGGCAGTGAGGGGAGCAGGGAGGCTTGGATGAGGTGGAGAGCTAGGCGTTCTTGGTTTCTGCAGCTATATGCTCTGCATGTTCCCTAGACTCTGCTCCCACTGCCTCCCTGGCCCTGTGGAATAAGAAGCCACAGAGAAACCCTAGACATCTGGAGTGGTGCTGGTAGCGAGACCAGAGCTTTTCTACAAAATAGTCCAGGTGCCATGTGGAGTCTCAGTGGAAAATGAGGGGTTCTGAGTATAAGGATGGACATATGGTACTTTGTTTATGGAGAACTCTTAATGATTACTTGCTGAGCTAAGTAAATAAAGGATTAGAGTATATAACAATCCTTTGCATTCCTGTATCATTTTGTAGTTCCCAAGGTGCTTTTATATATCTCATGAGGTCCTTGTGAAAATTCTGTGAAACATGTATTGTTTACCCATTTTACAGACAAGGAAATTGGAGTTTAGGGTAACTTGTCCAAGGTCATCCCTAGAAATAAAGTCTAGGCCAAAGTCTGATTTTTCTTTTCTTTTCTTTTCTTTTCTTTTTTTTTCTCTTTTTAAGATATTTGCCATAGGGTACATGTGCTGCTGGAAAGAGAGACAGAGATAGAGGGGAAGTGAGAAATCACTCCTCAGGGGAAATGGCAATGTTGCAATCTCTTCTCCTGTATTTTCCTGTCAGGAGTTTGGGAACACACACACTCTCTTTCCTGGCGTGTAGCTCAAGCTGCTGGGTCTGGGACTTGAACAGTGCTGTTGGCCATGGGGGATCCAGTTCCTTAACCACCATGCTACCTGTTGGCCTGAAAGTCTCCTGATTTTAAATCATGCATTCTATTAGACTGAGATGATTTCCTTGGTTCATTCAGTCTTTGAGATTTTGGACCCTCAAGATCAGCTAGTTAATCTACTTCACCTCCACCTACCCCACTTGTTTGACCAGAGGCAGAGTATCTCATCTTTTGTTCCCTATCCCAACTCCTATTTTTCAGTGCAGGATGGGGAAAGCTGAGGATGAGCAGGGAAAGGAGGCATTATGGTTGGGCTCCTTTCTATTTTTGAGCTAAATTAAAGGGCTAAAAGAAAATCCATACTAGATCCTTTCCTAGGGCCATCATACCTATGTCCTGCCTCCCAATCAGATAACATAGTCTCCTTAGCTAAGACAGAAGTAGAATGTGTGGTGTGTGTATATATGAGGGTAATTGTATATATGTGAATTTCTACTCACCCCTCCTCACAGGAAGCGAAGGTGGTTAACCAGTATCGCTTCTAATATGGAATTGTTAATAATAGTAGTAGGAGGGCCAGCAGATGGCGTGGTGGTTAAGGGTACTGGACTCCCACATGGCCAACCACGGGTCATGTCTCAGAACTGGTGGCTTGCTTTCTCATTTTCCCTCTCTCTTTCTCATTCTGTCCTTCTCTGGTCAAATTAAAATAAATAAATAAAGTTAAATAAATAATTCTTAAAAAAATAATAGTAGTAGGCTAGACTAAGTGATACAGCATGTATATTTGTGGTGAGCAGTCATTTGTCTAGCCAGCTTTGGTTCTATTGGGCAAGAGAGCAGAGTAACAGACAAGATACCCTCTCCAAGGCTTTTCTAGTCTAAGAAATCTCAACCTTTCAGTGGGTGCCTGGTTGGCTAGGGTTGCAGGGCCTGGAGTGAGGTCACAGATGAAGGCTGCGAGCTGGCCTGGCTTGGAGGTTGTTAACATTCCAGGTTGGGTGCTACCACTCGCCCCCACTCCCATCTTTCCAAGCAAGCATGTCCACAGAACAGGCCAAATGAGTTATCTCCTCATCCCCTGGGTAGCAGTTCTAGAAATGACCCTGGGTCTAATCCTTTCCCTCTAAAATCATTAATCATCTTGTGGTGGGGAGGATAGTAGTGGGGCACAGAGCAAAAGAGATGACTTCAGAGAGGGTCGATTCTTCCTTCCAGCTCGGCGGCAGCAGCCCTGCTTCACAGCTAACAGTTCACCAGAAGAACGACCTGAAGATATTTAACTTCCATTCCTCTTGTTGTTGAAGCCCATTTCCACTTGTCCAAGTACTCAGTGAAGCTGAGAAAGAGCAGCTTCTGAAACTTCATTTGTTTTTAATCCTTCAACGTTTTGGCACAGTGGCAAACTAATTTCTCTTTGCTTTGAGGGATGGGGTGAGGGAGAAGACTTCCCGTCATAAAATCCTAGCTCGTGGCCTGTTTCTTCTCTTTTCCCTTTCTCCTATCATAGTCCTCCCCACTAGTCCTTATTCTTCGTTTCCACGGCATCCCCGACTGTAGACTTCAAATTAAGGAGATTAGACATTGGGAACACTTCACAGGACGCGTTTGGCTTCACCACGGCCTCCTCTCCACTCCGCCTCTTTCCTATTGGCCCCACCCAACCCCTCGGCTGACCAATCGCGGTTCCAAAGTACTTGTATGGCTGATGTCATCTCCCAGCCAATCAAGAGGCGTCCTGAGGTCGTGTGCGCACGCCCAGCCCACTTCGCTCTGCAGAGGCTGGGCTCTTTCCACCCCAAGCTGAATGAGAGCAAAGTCTGGAAACAGCCGACGGG
The DNA here is from genome assembly GCF_000334495.1 of Tupaia belangeri chinensis. NCBI lineage: Eukaryota > Metazoa > Chordata > Mammalia > Scandentia > Tupaiidae > Tupaia > Tupaia belangeri. The sequence goes on from NW_006206595.1 coordinate 1,773,113, forward strand.
TGTCCTGGGCCTGGCTCTTCTTGGGCTCCTCTTTTGGCCTCTTTGAAACATCACTTCTCTACCTCTGAGCAGTATTGGCCTCTCTAGTTAATTGACGGTTTTCACCTGATTCCTGTTTTACAGACGAGAAAAATGGGGCTGGGCGTGTTCAAGAAATTTGACCAACCTCTTGGTTTCTATGAAATTGAGCAAGTTCTGACTCTTGCTTGTTTGAGGGCAGCTGTTAAGGGTCTCTAATTAAGCATCCCCTGACTCCTAGCTTCAGCAAGCCCCTCCCTTACGGTTCCTAATTCTCTGTGGGAAGTTCATTCTCCTGCCTTTCTTCCACTCTTCCAGGTGGGTTATAACTCATTTTGAAGAATGACCCTGAAAAAAGACCTTGAGAGGGAGCCCAATCTGCCTAGTCCCTCTGGGACCATGAAGGCTAGAGCCCCGGGGGCTGTGGTGGGGCGGGGTGAGGTGGGGGGGAAGTCTTGCTGGGCCCTACCCTTCCCACTGCAGACTTCTCTGCAGCTACAGACTCAGAGTGGTTTCTTTGTCCTACACTCTTAAGCCTCCTGCTAACCCCGAAGAGGAGCCCCACCTCCTCAGAGCATGGTGGGGCTGGGTGAGGTGGAGGGGGAAGTCTTGGAGGGCCCTTCCCTTCCCACTGCAGACTTCTCTGCAGCTACAGACTCAGAGTGGTTTCTTGTCCCTACACTCTTAAGCCTCCTGCTAACCCCGAAGAGGAGCCCCACCTCCTCAGAGCAAGGGGCCGGCCTATGCTATTTCTGTCCTTTCTGGGATTCTTCTGAGAAAAGATTCTTGTTTTCAGTCTGATTCAGATGTGAAACTTTTCCCGCAGCCTCTCACCCAGTTCCTGTAGACTGGGTCTCTGCCTCATCACTCCCTTCTTCCTCCAGCCAGGCCCATCCAGTTCCCCACCTCAAAGTTTTCTTTGGTCAGTTGCTCAGCTCTGCTCGGACCTGGAGGAGAAAGTCAGGGGCCCAAGAGGGAGTTGCTCTCCCTTCCGGGCCCCCAGAGCTCCTAGGGTCAGCATTTTGATACTCAAAAGTAGGAAACTGCTTCCCATGGCAAACCCTGTTCCTGTTCAGAGGAGTCACCTCCAGGGCCCCATCCTCAGGTAGGTGCCAGGGATGAAGGAGGAGAGGGTGGAGAGGAGAAATGCTGGCTGGTTGCTTGTGGACTCACCAGTTGTAGTTTGGTGCAAGGGAGAGAGCAAGAACTGGTAGCTCCCATGTTTTGTGGGCCTACTTCTCCACTTTCACTCCAGCCATCTTGTTCTTCACCTTAGTCTCCTTCTGTTTCCATCTTCCTTTCCTACTGAATTTTTTTTTACTTCTTCTTCCCTCCCCCCCCCCTTTTTTTTGTTGAGGGGAGAAGGGGCTGGAGTAAAAACCGGGAAACTGCTAGACAAATCCTGAAGGAGCTGTAACACTTCCCTTTCCTTTTCCCTTTTCTTCTTGACCATGGCAGGTGTCTAAGCAGTGTTCCCACTTCTCTCTTTCATGGCCTCCAGTGTCCTTAGGACCTCACATTCCATCTTAAGAACCCAAACTGCAAATAGCTTCAGGCTGCTGTCCTGTCTGAAGCCCCTTACTTAAAGCGATATTTTGGGAAGTGTGGGTGCTGGAAGTAGTAGCAAGGAGCTTTGGAAATCTCCAGAACTTGGTCATGAGTTGATCCAAAGAAATGAGCTGGTGGGGACGGGGGGAGCTGAGCTCTTCTGAGTTGTCTGGGTTAGCACTGCCAAAATCCTCTTTCTCAGCTGACTTGGAGCTAGGAGAGACTGGGGCCTTCCAGGGGTCAGGATCCTAGGTGTTTCCCATAGTGCAGGGACTGAAGGTAAAAGGGAGAGAAGTGGTGAAATGGGGTACTGATGGAGGTGGTAGAAATGTTGGGGGAAGCTTCCAGTTTTCCTTAGGACTAAATGAGGATTGGACAGGGTTGAAATCTCATTCTACAGAGGAAGGGACCATTCCTGTGGCAGATTCTCTGAGGGCCAAACAAGAGGGGGGTGGATTAAAACCGGTATGGGAGGGACCAGCCGTTTGTGTAATGGCTATGTCGCTGGACTCCCATGTAGTCTACCGCGGTTCCAGTCCTGGACCCAGTGACTTGAACTCATGCCAGGCGTGTGTGAATGCGCCCCCAAGATCCCGAGAGGAGAATGGAGGGGAAGGAATTGTGGCGTGGCCATCCCCCGGGGAGGTGATTTCTCGCTCTCTGTCTCTCTCTGGCTTTCTGGCAAGCGCACGTGCCCTATAGCAAAAACCTCTCCAAAAAACAAACAAAAAAACCGTTATGGGAGGAGAAGAAAGGCTTTCTGCAGAATAGTGAGGTGTAGACCGTGAGTGAGTCTGGGGAGAGACTAACTCTGAAGGACACTAGAGTAAGAGAAGTCAGATAGTAGTGGCCTGTGTGTTAGTGTGTGCTGGGGTGGAGGTGACAGTGTTTGCCTTTAGAAGGGTGCAGTTCAGCACCTGGATCTTTTCAGCTTCCTGAGTCCAGGTCCTCTTCTCAGACTCCTCATTTATCAAATTTATTCTTCAATCTTTCTTTCCCTCCCTGCCCCTCTCCTTCGGGTGTCTGGACCATGTTTGGTTCATATTTCAACAGAAGCTATACAAGAGCTCCTGGACAACATCTAGCGGTGAGGGAAGGGGGAACTTGGAAGGAGGTGCATGTTGAAAGTCAAACTATAACCTCACTCTCCTCTCTAGACTTGTCATTAGAATTTCAGAAACCCTGGCTGAGAAATCTCAGTTGTGAGCTCTGGGAGACAGCCTCACACCCGATTAATCTTCCTCCTTTCCGTTTTATTTATTTAATGAATATTTTCTGAGCATGTACTGTGTTTTGAGTATGGAGGCCAAGATAAACCAGTGGCTGCAGTGTCATCGAGACACACTATCTCCTATGGACTGACCGATACTAACCGTTGAGGTTGGATTGACTGACTCTGAAGAAGCCGTGGTGGAATGGGAATGGGTTCTGGCCTCTCTCCAAGTTAAGTACACGATTGGACTTGTTTTACCCTAACACCTTTGTCATTTGGGAACACAGGTAGGTACCATTAGAGTTGTAGGCCTTGCCAACCGACTGAGATAGCCAAGTATGTGGCCTGGACAAGTCACCTTAACCTTCCTTGTAAGGTACTTGTGAGGGTCAAGTAAGGTTTGTAATTTTTTTTTTTGGGGGGGGGAGGTTTTCGCTATAGGGCGTGTGCGCTCGCCAGACAGACAGAGAGAGACATAGAGACAGAAAGCGAGAAATCCCCCCCCAGGGGGGATGGCCATGCTGCAATCCCTTCTTCTCCATTCTCCTCTCGGGATCTTGGGCACACACGCACACGCGCCCGGCGTAAGTTTAAGCTGCTGGGTCCAGGCCTTGAACCACGGTCGACTACGTGGGAGTCCAGCGACATAGCCATTATGCTAACTGCTGGTCCCAGGTTTGTAATTTTTTTAAAAAAGAATGATTTAATTTTATTACTATTTTAAAAATTTGCTGTTGGACACATGTGCTCATGAGAGAAAGAGAGAGGAAAAGCGAGGGACCAGCAGATGGAGTGATGGTTACATTGTTGGACTCCCATGTGGTTAATTGCAGGTGGAATCCCAGACCTGGCAGCTTGAACTCATGCTGGGCGCGTGTGCGTGCGTGCCCAAGATCCTGAGAGGAGAATGGAAGAGAAGGGATTGCGGCATGGCCATCCCCCCTGGGGGACCGATTTCTCGATTTCTATCTTTCTGTCTCTCTGTCCTTCTGGCAGGCGCTCGCACCCTATAGCAAAAACCTCTCCCCAAAAGAAGAAGAGAAAAAAAAAAGTGAGAAAGAAAGATGTCCCATCTGAAACTTGAATTATGGCCAGCCGTGTGGAAATTCAGTTTTAACCACTGTGCCACTTGCTGGCCCCTAGGTTTGTAACTGTAATGGATAGAGATCGCTTTGCTTTCTTTTTTCTTTTTTATGTAAAAGACCATTTCTTCTCTTAGACGGCTTCCTCCATCCAAATTAAACTCGCTCTTCTCTGCCTGGTCTTGGGATAGAGTGGCTGGCACTTGTTGCCTTTCAAAGGAGTGTGGTGTGACTTAGATGGGGTCAGTAGTGATGCTGCTGGTTAATTCCTAGTCGCATCACATTATGGAAATCCTTTTTATTTGCTAGCCCTTTTACATATATTGTCATTTAATCCAACTAATAGCCGTGTAAGGCTGGCGTATTATCATCCCTACTGGTTACAGATGAGGACATCAGGGCTTTAAAATAAAGGCTCTCAAACTGTAGCATGAATTAGATTCATCTGGGGTGTTCATTAAAAGTGCAGATTCCCAGGGCCAGCAGATGGCATAGTGGATATGTCACTGGACTCCCACATGACTGACTGTGGTTTGAATCCCAGGCCTGGTGGCTTGAAAATCATGCCAGGCGCGCGCGTGTGTGTGTGTGTGTGTGGCCAAAATCCCAGAAGGAGACTAGAAGACAAGAGATTGTGGTGTGACCATCCCCCCGTTGTGGGTGATTTCTCACTTTCCCTGTCACTTAGTCTGTTTGTCCCTCTGTCTGTCTCTCTCTCTCTTATTTGCTCTCTGGCAAGCACATTTGCCTAAGGCAAAAGCCTCTTAAAAATGCAGATTCCCCGAACCATACTGTTAGAAATTTTGGTTCAACAGGTGTGGAGTGAGACCTTGGGGAGGAGCAGAGGTATAGAAATATATATTTAAGTTTGTTTATTTCTTCAAACACACACACACACACACACACACACACACACACACACACACATTCCCAACAGGGGCCTCATGCTGTAATCCACTCTAGGCTCTGTCAGATCAGATCGCAGGTATATGCACGTGCTTGCTCACTATGTACAGGGAGGTTTCTGGAAGTGAACTTGCAATCTTCTCATGTGAGTTTGGTCTTGCAGAGCATTGAGTTACTGCTGTGCCACTGTCTGATCCCTGGAATGTCTCGCTCGCTCTATATATTATGCATTTCTTTTAAGAGAGATTTTTTTTTTGCTATAGGATATGTGTGTTTACTGGAGAGAAAGAGAGATAGAGACACTGAAAGTGAGAAATCACCCTGCAGGGGGATGGCCATGCTGCAATCACTTCTCCTCCATTCTCCTCTCAGGATTTTGGGCATGCACGCACATGTGTCTGGATTGAGTTTTAAGTCACTGGGTCCAGAACTTGAACCTGCAGTTGATTATATGGAAGTCCAGCAATGTAACCATTACACCATCTGCTGGTCCCTGGAATCTGTATCTTTAATATGTATCCAAGGTGATTCTGATGCTGGCGTTTGACAGGCCACATTTTGATAAAGACTGATTTAGTGATTTGCCCAAGAGTTTACAGCAGGAAATAATAGCTTTGAATACAGAATTCTTGCCTCCCAGGCCCTTGCTTGAGCTGCCTCCTTAGCCTTGATTTCTGCATTAAATTGGAGATAACAGTTCCTTCCCTAACTCCCTCCCTCGTAGGCCCATTGTGAGGATAAAATGAGATAATGTAGGAGAAAGCTTTTAAAGGGTAGAGCTGGCACCATTGTTAGTGATTATGCGAATACATGCAAATGAGCACCCGTGGGTGTGGCTGTTCACTTTGGGAGCTGTGCTGAGATGTGTGTTTCAAGAGGTGGGTTGAGGAAAAACTGGATAACTTTGGCGGTAGGCATTGACCCCTGGAGGCAGAGTTTTGGATTGTGAAAAGAACTGAAGCAACTGGAAGGTTAGGGCTGGGGTGGGAATCTGAGGGCGTGATGGGCTTATAGGCAATAGAAGAGGCCTTTCATTATTTTTTGGGTTGTATGACTCCAGACTTGAGAGCCCCTGGCCATCGGCGGTCCAGGAAAGGGAGGCCCCTGCTTGTGTCTGTGCCTAAGGGCAGAGCACACGCCTTTGTTCTGTAATCTCTGGGTCAGTTGTCTGGGAAATACTTACTACTTCAGAGACTCTAGCTTATTTGGCTGGGAAAATCTTTTATGACATCTAGCTTCTAGTCTTCCCCCCTAACGAAGCCTGAACTGGGCCTGAGCTGGGCCCGAGCTTTACTAAAATCCTCTTGCTTGTTAAACAACCCTGTTTCTACCTGGAGACAGAGCAGCAGGAAGCTGAAAGTGAGATCTGAAGACAGCTCACGAGGAGATTTCAGTACCGTCCTCTAACTTCTTTACTCTCTCATTTCTGTGCCTTTCCCTTCTGCCCCATTTGTTTTCAGATGTGTCGGTCAGGACTGCTGGGCCCTGAGGTGAGAGTTGGCCTGTGACGCTTCCTGGGGCTGGCTATTTTGAGCACCCCTATTCCAAAGCTGCTGAGACCCTAGGATTCTAAGGCCACTTCTGTTCAGGACTGCCATTGTTCAAAAAAAAATCCCCTGGCATCCCTGGGAACGGATGCTAATTTCAGCCTCTGGTCCCTGACTCACTCTTTTCTTCCCTGACTCATAGGGTGACCCTGGGCTTTTGAAGCCCCTCTCAGTGGGGAATTGTGATGGTCATCATTTCATCTCTCCTCATCCCCACTTGATTTTAGATGGGGTAGAGCAGGGCTTGAGAAAAGAACTAGAGGGAGGGGGATGTTTAACTGCTTTCTTTAAAATCACATCTAAAGGCAGGGAGTTTTGTTTTATAAATGCCTGAGCTGGACTTGGCAGACTTCTAAGAGGCCTCCTAGTTAATTACCAAGCCCCAGAATTGATAAGTACAAGACAGGAGGAGATTGACCCTCAGGTAAGCATCTAGTGAGTCAGACCCCACTTCTTTTGCTCTGGTGGGGAGGGAAGCTTCAGCTGGGACAGAGGCAGTCCCAGAGGCTGGGTATGGTTCTCTCTAGTGCAAGACTGGGGAGGCAGGGGTTAATCCTGCTTTGTCCTGGTTGATGGATTCTGGAATCATAATCCATTAGCTCTGCCTTCATGGAGTGAGGCCAGGGGAAAGCATTCAGATGAGTCTTTGTTCTGTGTCTTTACTACCCTTGCCAGTGACAGAGGGGCTGTGGGCATGGACCCTTCTTACCCAGGACCAAGAGACAGGAAAGAATCTTGGGGGCTATTTTGATTGCTGCTAACCCCAATGTCAGAGGGGGACAGTAGGAGAATAAGCAGTTTCTGCTCTTAGTTATTCAGACTATGAAATGGATCCTTCTCAAAACATCATCCCAGGGGCGTGTACCCACCTAATTTTGCTCTTAAACAAGAGCATACAGGAAACACTAACTAAAGGGGAGGTGTTGAGAGGATGATGGCTATGGATGGTGGAGTCAAGCAACCCTGGGGTTAAACTTCAGGGATGAAAACACTTGATATAGGTTATGGCACTAGCTGGAAATGAAAAAATTATTTTTTTTGGAGAGGTTTTTGCTACAGGGTGCATGCACTCGGCAGAGAGACACACAGAGAGAGAGACAGAAAGTGAAAAATCACCCACCAGAGGGGATGGCTATGCCGCAATCCCTTCTCCTCCATTCTCCTCTCAGGATCCTGGGCGTGCACGCACACGCGCCCGGCGTGAGTTTAAGCCACTGGGTCCAGACTTGAACCACATGGGAGTCCAGCAACATAGCCATTACGCTAACTGCTGGTCCCTGGAAATGAAAAATATTAACTGCTGTTATTATAAATGCTAGAATTATTAACTATTTACAAAAGACTGAGAGTGTTTCTGTAAAATGTATCCTATTGGAGGGTAGCCTGTTCTCGTGACAAGGTGACAAGCAGGATATATATCTGTCCTTGCCCCCTACAGGCTGCGCTACATGGTGAAGCAGTTGGAGAATGGAGAGGTGAACATTGAGGAGCTGAAGAAAAACCTGGAGTACACAGCTTCTCTGCTGGAGGCTGTCTATATAGATGAGACACGGTGAGAGGTCTGCAAAAACACAAGGAGAAAGATATCAGATAGACACTGAGTTTCAGAGAGAGGAGTAAGGTTCCCTCAACATAGAGATGGATGTGTGACAGGGACAGAGACAGGAAGAAAGAAAAGGCAGGGCAGTTATAAAGAGCTGCGGATAGAAATATTGGCAGAGATACAGAGGCAGAGGACTAGGCAAAGAGATGCAGAGAGAACAACAAACAGACACCAGGAAGGAGAGGGATTCGACTTTTTCAGAGTCAGAAGGGACCTTAAAGCTCAGCTTAGTCCTAACTTTCTCAGTGTGGAATACATAGAGACCTGAGCTGCCCATCTATGGGAGCTACTGATTACAGTGCTTGAAACACGGCAGGTAGGAATTGAGTTGTAAAATACACACTGGATTTCAAAGACTTAGAAAAAAGTATGTACACTGTCACATGGATATATTTTATATTGACCTCATGTTGAAAAGATAATATTTGGAGGTATTGTTTAAAATAAAATTTATCATTAAAATGAATTTTGTCTGTCTTTACCTTTCTAATGTGGCTACTAGAGAATTTAAAATTTCATATAGGCAACTTGCATTGTATTCCTGTTGGACAGTGCTGCTCTGTAGCATCCCTGACAGATGGCATTCCACTGCCTGCTTCAACACTGCTGTAGTTGGGATGTCACTTCCTGTAGCGGTGACCTGCTGCATTCTTGGAGACATTAAATAGAGTTGCAGAAATAAAGAGATAGAGCAAAAGAAAGAAAGAGGGTTGGCGAAAGAGGTTGAGAGAGTTGGCATGAGAATTACGAAGTGTAGGGTGTGGCTAGGTACAGGGCACTTGTCTGTAGAAGCACCTGCCATCTTTCCTCTGTGACTCCCCTTCTGGGGTCTCAGGCAAATCTTGGACACTGAAGATGAGCTTCAGGAGCTGCGGTCAGACGCCGTGCCTTCGGAGGTGCGGGACTGGCTGGCCTCCACCTTCACCCAGCAGGCCCGGGCCAAAGGCCGCCGAGCAGAGGAAAAGCCCAAGTTCCGAAGCATTGTGCATGCTGTGCAGGCTGGGATCTTCGTGGAACGGTGAGATTTGCCCACACTTGACCTCCCTCTGCTCTAGCAGTATCTCTCCTTTCCAGCCACCCTTGTCTTCCATCACCTCACCTGTCTTATGATCCCACATGCCTCTGGCTCACCCTGTAGCCACACCTGGCCAGACCTTTGACTTAGACTTACTTTCACTAATCTTTCTTAGGATGTTCCGGAGAACATACACCTCTGTGGGTCCCACCCATTCCACTGCAGTCCTCAATTGTCTCAAGGTGATTCCTGGGTTTTGGGGAAAGAGGAGAAGGTTGGGGAATGGAGTAGCATTGGGATCTCCAGGTGGTTTATGGTGTAATTTTTACTTTTATTTTTTAACTGATGTTCCCATGTTCCTCAAAATAGCCTTTGCCCACTTTAAGCCACCGGGTCTGGGACACGAACCGTGGTCGACTACATGGGAGTCCAGCGATATAGCCATTACGCCAACTGCTGGTCCCTAGCCTTTGCCCACTTTAGAGGCAAAGCCCTGCCTTTTCATCTCGCTCATACTGAGAGCTATTTGGGAAGATAGAGACCCAATTACCACCTCTTTGTTTACCTGCTTCTCAAGTCTCTGTAATGATTAGAAAGTCCTTAATTTTTTTTCCTAATTGCCAGAGGGTACATGGACTGGTCAGAGAAAGAGACAGAAACAGTGAGACAGAGATAAAGGGGGAGAAAGCACCTTCCAATGGAGCATAGTCTTCTATGCTCTTCTCTATTCTCTATCCTCCTGGGATTTGGGGCACGTGAGTGTGTGTGTGTACCCGCACACACACACACCCAGTATGTTTTTCAAGCTGCTGGGGCAGAGACTTGAATTTTGGTTAGCCATGTGGGATCCAGCTCCCTTAACCACAAGTCTATGGGGCTGTCTTGGGAAGTCCTTGAAGTCGAACTTCTACCCTTGCTACTGCTGAGCAACTCTCTTTGGGAGCTTCCTGCCTCCCAGAGTCCATTGTTTCTCCACAGAACCTGGACCTCTGGTGCTTTGACGTCTTTTCCTTGAACCGGGCAGCAGATGACCACGCCCTGAGGACCATTGTTTTTGAGTTGCTGACTCGACATAACCTCATCAGCCGCTTCAAGGTTGGGTAGTCTCCTCCCTCTTCCTCCAGGCAGGATTCCCTACTCCCCTGGTTCTTGGTCTGAAATTCTCAACAAGTAGATTCCACAGGTTCCCTCACTTAGACTTAACATCAGGGAAGTCTCCCCAGGCCCTCAGTCAGCCTTTCTTTCTCTTGCTGTAGTCCTAGCTTTGAACTCCATCAATTGCTTTCTGACAGAAGATTCTGTCTGCAACTGTCTAGTATGGGGTTCTACTCTCTTT
>NW_006206595.1:1783827-1841549 GCF_000334495.1 Tupaia belangeri chinensis
CTCTGTTTTTCCCTCCCTGACTTGTCTCTTGTCTCTAGGCTGGCTTGTGATTCCCCTTCCCTTTTTGACTGTTCTGCTTCCTGTCTGTGAACTCCATAGGCCTCGAGTGCAGATGCTAACAGCCAGTATTCTTTGGGACTAGTTAAAATTTGGCCACTCCCTCCCTTTCCCCCAGCTCTGGTCTGTGCAAGGCATTTTATGGAAAGGGTCAGCTCTTGGCAGGGCCGGGATGGGGCTGTATGAGGGGAGGGGGAATGTGTTAACTCCACTTGCTCTTCAGCTTGACTGGCCAGGAAGACTAATATGGGATTAAAGCGCTCTCTGAATTCTGTACCAGGAGGGAGCATCTTCTGGGAAAGAATAAGGGCCAGAGAAAAACACATCCATATTTAGAAGTGGAGGGTGAGGGGGATTGAAGAGTGGCAATGCGGATGTTTGGTCAGCACTTGGTTGGGAGCAGGAGATATTAGAGTGGAGGGAAGCGTAATGTTCTAAGGTGCCATAGAGAGGTGCAGTCAAGAGTCCAGGTGTGGGGACTGCTCTCAGATGGGCTTTGGACCCTTCCTTGGTCTCCACTTCACTGTAACAGTCTATTTGTGCAGGTGAGCTTTTCCTCCACCCTGACTTCTCCTTTAATATTAACTCTCAAGAGAGTTTCTGAAACTTTCCTGAAATTTTCAGTAGGGATTTTCTTCAGTGCCTTCCTGTGGGCTGTTCTGCAGTTTACCTTCTAATTCTGCCCTCTCTAGGACAGAAAGCTTTTCCCTACCTCGTGTTTCTCCAAACTGACTCTTAGACATATTCAGACACTAGCTTCTCCTAAACTCTGCTTCCTTGCCTGGAAGGACTGGCTCTGTCTTGCTGCAAGGCCGTTAGAGAAAGAAAGAGGGAGTGCTTATTGCTTTAGTTTTCTCTGATGGTTGAGCCCAGTCAGAGCTGAGCTTCTCAAGCTCCACATTCTTTTCTTGGGCACCTAGCCCCTCCCCTGCTCCTCCCTTTCCCTTCTCTTCCCTCCAGGAACACCATGGCAACCAAAAGCAAGGGCAGTTGTCATGGAAACAGTCCTTTAAAATTCCCTGAATTTGGGGCACAGCCCTCCATGGGTGTGGGTGGGGGATGTCAGGGACTGATTGACTAGTGGTATATCTTCTGTGTCTCTCCTCACTCTATTGCTTATTTCCAAGAAGCTTCCCCAAGTCCTGAAATTCAGTGCCCTCCAGACTCAGATCTAGGGACAGGTGATAGTTCTGCCCTCTGGGAGCCTTGAGGTGACTGAAGTAGGCAAACACACCCAAAGGGCAGACAGACAGAGAGAGATTTGAGAGTAGATAGGGGTGTGCGTGTGTGTGTGTGTGTGTGTGTGTGTGTGTGTGTGTGTGTTGTTGGGTTGGAGGCTGTTACTGTATGTGGAGGAGTGGTTGGTCAGAGAAAGCTTCTCAGAGGAGAGGGTGATATAAACCTTGCCGGAAGGGTTCTCCTAGGCCATCTTGTTCTTTTCCCTGCTTCTGATTCCCCTGTGGTATTCGATTTAGGGATGAGCTAGAGTGGTTAGAAGGTAGGAGGGAAAGTTTCTTAGCTTCAGAAAAAAAAATCTCCAGGGAAATAATAATAATTATAGCTACTCTTTAGAGAACACTTATCAAATACCTTATATTTACCTCCTTAAACTCCAGGTAGATGGTATTATCTTCATTCTGCAAATAAGTATCTGAGGCACAGGGAGGCATGTGACTTGCTCATGGTCACACAGTTAGCAGGTGGTAGAGCCAGAAAGTGAGCCCAGGTTCACCTGACCGCAGAGTCCATACTCTCTCTGGGGCAGCTACCTTCGACAGAAAGCTAGGATTGCCACTATCAGTCCTCATCCACTGCGGTTCCCATAGAGTCTCGATATAGTTCGATTTTCTCTCTTCTACTGCAGATTCCCACTGTGTTTTTGATGACTTTCTTGGATGCCTTGGAGACAGGCTATGGGAAGTACAAGAATCCTTACCACAACCAGATCCATGCAGCTGATGTGACCCAGACAGTCCATTGCTTCTTGCTCCGCACAGGGATGGTGGTAGGTGCCCTGCAGTCTTCTGTGATTCAGGGTCTATGGCTTCAGAATTCTGATGTCTAGGCTTTACTTCCATTTTCAATTTTTTTCTCTTGGGTAACCCAAATCCTATACAAAGTCAAATTGGATTAATTCACTCTACAGAATTCCTGGGTGTATCAAAACTTCATGGGCAGTGGTAGAGACACGTGCTGGGATACAGAGAGAATGTTGCAGGTTGAGATGGAGGGAAGTCCAAGGGCCGGCCTAGAACAACGGAAGGGATGGGCTGAGTGGTCCAGCCTGTGTGGAGGTTCTGGGAGAGTGACCACCGGCGTCAGCCCTCTCTCATCCTCTGTCTCTTTCCCCTAGCACTGCCTGTCGGAGATTGAGGTCTTGGCCATCGTCTTTGCTGCAGCTATCCATGACTACGAGCACACAGGCACTACCAACAGCTTCCACATCCAGACCAAGTGAGGAGTGGGGACATGGCAGGGACAGGGGCCAAGAGGAGTAGAGGAGGTTACCGGAGTTCCTCCTTACAGGGGGCTGGGCATGGTGCCCTTTGCTCTTGCAGGTCAGAATGTGCCATCCTGTACAATGATCGTTCCGTGCTGGAGAACCACCACATCAGTTCTGTTTTCCGAATGATGCAGGATGATGAGATGAACATTTTCATCAACCTCACCAAGGATGAGTTTGTGTGAGCAGAAATCAGTACTTGGCCATTCCTAAAAGACCTGTTTACCCTAACCTTTTTTTTTTTTTTTTTCCCCCTACTTCCTGGACCTCTTGCCCAGCAGAGTGGAGGGGGCTGATCACTTCTCTTTTTCTGTCTATTCAGAGAACTGCGGGCCCTGGTCATTGAGATGGTGTTGGCCACAGACATGTCCTGTCATTTCCAGCAAGTGAAGTCCATGAAGACTGCCTTGCAGCAGTTGGAGAGGTGGAATCTTGGGGGTGGCAGGAGTGGCTAGGGCCAGGCCAGAAGGAGGGATGTGTGAACTGTGGGGTGTGTACATGGGTGGTTGGCATGCCAGGTCTGTGCCTGGATGTAGAGTGTCCTGGCTCCGGGTACCTGAGTGTGCCTCTGTGTAAGTGTATGTGTACGTGATCCTAGGTTTGTGTGCAGCCCAGGCTGGAGAGCCCTTTTGGCTAGGAGTCTGCAATCGGGGTTTCTCATTGGAGCTACAGGACAGGATTACCCTGGAATGTTGAGAAATTCATTCAACCCTCAGGACTCATTTCTTTCTTTGTGAAATGGTGAAAATGATATGCCTCTCTCCATGCCAGCTTGCCACTAGTTCCTGCTCTGAGGGCTATTGGTAGAGTTATGTGAGGTTAAAAAAAAGTGCACAGAACAAATGCCATAATTATATCTACCGTTGCTTAAAAGTGGGCGGGAGTACATAAATGTGAGTGAGAGGAAAGGGCTGTGTTTGTGTTTTTGCAGGTGTGTGCTAATCTCTGTTTGCTGTCTGTGTGGGAGAGTGTGCAATGTCACAGTGGGTCATTGTTGGGGGTATAATAATAATAATAATGGTTATTTATATAATCTACTGAGCACTTATGTGTCAGACACCCTTCAAAATGCTTGTGTGTTTTATACCATTTAATTCTCAGAATAACTTGGCATGTTGTAGCGTTTTTATTTCCATTTTAGGGTGGAAGAAAATGAAATATAGAAATTTTAAATTACTTGCTCAGTGTCACACACTGAACTGGTGTGTGGTAGGTGTAGTGGGGATTCAAATCCAGGCCCTTTGCTTCTAAAAGCCTGGCCTCTCAGCTAACCTGTGCTGTTACCTATATATACACATCTCATACATACGAATTTCTGTGTGTGTGTGAGAAACTGTGTGTGTGTGCATAGCCTTGAAGGGTGTTTAAAGTTAAGTGAAAGGATGTGCATGTATGGGTCTGAGAGAGGGGTTGTGATGGGAAGTTAGGAAATGGTCCTAGATTCCTTTTCCTACAAGATTAGTTTCCTGTCCTTTGCCACCTGCCCCAACCAGGATCGACAAGTCCAAAGCCCTGTCTCTACTGCTCCATGCTGCTGACATCAGCCACCCAACCAAGCAGTGGTCTGTCCACAGCCGCTGGACGAAGGCCCTCATGGAGGAATTCTTCCGCCAGGTAGCCTGGCATCTTTGCCTACCTCCTTTTCACCCCTTTTGCTTCCCAATGTTCGTCCTCCTACTCCAGATCTTCATGTAGCTATTCACAGTTTCTGATCTGATCCCAAATCTGTGGGATAAAATCTCATTATCCTAAAACCTTAACAATAGCTGTATTCCATCTGTGTATCATTCATTTCCAGGTCACAGGTGCAGAAATTCCTCTTCTCCAGCAACTCCCAAACATCCCTAACCACACCCTAGCTCTGTGGGACTGAAGTGTCCCCCCCAGATCTCATACCTTGTCCTCTCTTCTCCAGGGTGACAAGGAGGCAGAGCTGGGCCTGCCTTTCTCTCCACTCTGTGATCGCACATCCACTCTGGTGGCACAGTCCCAGATTGGTGAGTGTCCATTCTTTTTTTTGGGGAGAGGTGTTTGCTATAGGGTGCGTGCGCTCACCAGAAAGACAGAGAGATAAAGAGAGATGGAAAGGAGAAATCACCCCCCAGGGGGGATGGCCACACCACAATCTCTTCTCCTCCATTCTCCTCTCGGGATCTTGGGCACGCAGCACCTGACATGAGTTTAAGCCACCGGGTCTGAGACTCGAACCGTGGTCGACTACATGGGAGTCCAGCAACATAGCCTTCATGCCAACTGCTGGTCCCAATGAGTGTCCATTTGTGCAGGAAGAAAAGGATTGGGAAGGGGAAAGGATGCTCTCTGGTCATGGGCCAGGATAATGCCAAGTTCTCAACTCCAAAACCATTCTTCCTCCAAGCCTGCTGTGCTAGAGTGTGTGGTTGTGGGTGGGAGACCAGGAGGGTGCAGTAGCAGAGAAGAGCTCTTTGGGGTCACATAGACATCATCCTAAAGCCTGCCCCCACTGGGAAGTTTTTATCCCCAGGTTACCTCTCCACTCTGTTTTACGTGCCAGCTGTGTCATCTGTTCAGCCCCCCCAGCGAGGCATTGCTACCGCATTGCCCTGCATTGCTCCCTCACTGCAGGTTTCATTGACTTCATTGTGGAGCCCACGTTCTCTGTGCTGACTGATGTGGCCGAGAAGAGTGTCCAGCCCCTGGTGGATGAAGACTCCAAGTCTAAAAACCAGCCCAGGTGAGGGTGGTTGGGGTAGCCAGGTCTCCTGGCTCTGTGGGGGTGGGCAGGAGGGTAAGCCACACTGAGGGAGGTGGGGAGGCAGGCTACTCCAAACCTGGGGGTTCCTTTGCTGCTTGTCACACAACTGGGGAGGAAAGATGGGACAGAAGAATGCAACCAGCACCTATGCTCTGTTCTGCCGTATTTTTGTTTCTTCCTTTAGCTCTGTTTTTATTGTCTTTTGGCTAATTTTTTGTTTTCTTTTCACTAGGCAGGAGGTTATGGAGAGGGAGGGCTAAAACTGGGGAAAGTGGGACAGGGACTTGAGGGGTATCTAGTAGAGGGAAAGAAGGACCGGGCTCCCTAAACCTCTTCCTGCTCTTCCATCTCATTCACATGAAGGCTGTGAAGGTGGTCCTGGAGGGGGCTGGGTTTCACCTCTTGAGCTAGCATGTGTGTGTGTGGATCCTGCCTCTAGCTTCCAGTGGCGCCAGCCTTCTCTGGATGTGGAAGTGGGAGATCCTAACCCTGATGTGGTCAACTTCCGCTCCACATGGATCAAGTACATTCAGGAGAACAAGCAGAAGTGGAAGGAACGAGCAGCGAGTGGTAGGTGCCATGGTGGAGGTGATGACTGGCAGGGGCGGTGAGACCTTGTGGGGGGTAGCTAATGGACAGTAGCAGGTCCATTTTTTTTTTTTCTTAAGCTTTGTTTGCCTCCTAGAATTGGGAATGGGGCTTTTTAGACTGAAGTTAGTTCACAGGAAAGACTTACTGAATGGTCTGGATTTTTCTAGAATGAGGACCAGAGGAAGGATGGGGACAGCCACAGTATTTCATCATGCAAGGGACTCCGTGCACATTATGGTCTCTGTAAATGGTGCCCTTTATATTTGTGTAACTTCATGTCCCTGGATGGGAAATTTCTTCCTTTAGGTGGGGGTTGAGAATTGTGTTTTAGCAAGGCCAGAAAGGCTCTTCTCGAGTGGGGACAGACTGATGGTAGCTCAACCTGAGGGCAGGGTAATGGGCGAGAATCTCTTTCTTTTCTTCAAATACTCCTTGGTTTCTGACTAGTTCTTCTTGGCCTAACCTCAGCTTCCTTTATGGCCCCCTGCAGGTATCACCAATCAGATGTCCATTGATGAGCTGTCCCCCTGTGAAGAAGAGGCCCCACCCTCCCCTGCTGAAGATGAACACAACCAGAATGGAAATCTGGACTAGCCCTGGGGCTGGCCCAGGTAAGCTTGTTGTGGTGGAGGGAGTAGGGAAGGCTAGGTTTCCAACACGGCATTTTAAAAAAAGAATGTATTTGCCAGACGACACATGTACTTTCTAGAGAGAGACGAAGAGACAGAGTATGTGAGAGAGGGAGAAAGCACCTCCCAATGGGGCACAGTCATGCTACAGTCGTTCTCTTCCAAGTCTCTCTCCTGTCATTATTTTGGACACATGCACACACATGTGCACCTGTGTGTTTTTCAAGTATGATCAACCATGTGGGATTTGGCCCCCTTAACCACTAGGCCATAGAACTGGCACCCAACATAGTGTCTTTGATGGGTCATTCCTGGGATCTAATGAGCATGAGGGCCTTCCTCCTTCTTTTCAGACAGGAAAATGGAGGAGGCGAAGACACAGAACTGAGCCAGGCCATGGTGGGAAGCAGAGAAATCTCCCTCTTCTGTCCCACAGTCCCTTCAGGACAAAAAGAATTAGCTCCTCAGAACGGGTCAGGGTGAGGCCTGTACTCGGCCACTGCTGGCCTGCTCAATGTCTTTGTGACAATGAGGGAGAAGGTATTTAGCCAGGGTACAGTGCCGGTTGGATGTGACTTCAGTTTCAATCCTAGTTCACACCCTCCAAAGGATATTTTTGGACCAAGTGGGCACCAGGCAGGCCTTAGAGAAGGCAGCCAGTCCGGCTGGAGATGAAGGGCAAGGATCAGAGCACTGATTCTCCCTCTTTTCCCAGGTCCTCATTGAGTCCAAAGCGTTCGATGTCATCAGCACCATCCATCAGGACTGGCTCCCCCATCTGAACCAAGGGAGCGTGGAGGTTGTGGAAGAGACAACCCACCTGAAGGCCAAATGCCAGAGACGTGTGGCTGGGGGAAGGGCCCCTCCCCACCTGACACCCATTGGGGCGCACTTTAATCTCCCGGCAGCAAGACTGGAGAGCTTCAGGTTCCCAGTGGCCACTGTGCCCAACCCCTGCCTCTGGGCTCCCCTCTTGGCCAGATAGCTGTTTTGGAGGGGGGCTTCCTGGAGGCTTCCCATGGCCTGGGCGGGGGTGGGGGGGTTCAGAGATGCCAGCCCCCTGGGCCCTCCCCTATCCTTTTTGCCTCCAAGTTTCTAAGCAATACATTTTGGGGGTTCCCTCAGCCCCCCACCCCAGATCTTAGCTGGCAGGTCTGGGTCTTCCATCTCTCCCCCTGGGAAGGGCTGGAATAGGAGAGAAAGCTGGGTTTTTTCAGAGCCCTTACGTGGGGAGGGGAGTGGGTTCCTTCAGGGCATGGTACCTTTCTGGGACCTGAGAATTGGGGGGGGTGTTCTTCTTTATCCTAGACTTGCACTGCTTCCAGCCCCACCCTGCAGTCTTCCTTCTCTCTCATTTGGAAATGGTGACTGGGGGAGAAGAGGAGCCAGTGGGAATGGGGCTGAGGGGAGGCCTTCCCTGGGGTCCTTACAAACTTGGGACTAGCCTGGGCTTCTGGGCTTGTCACCTGCCCTTGCTAAGTCCCAAGGCTATTGCCTCCTTTTGTCTCCTCTGGGGCTGGGAGGCTTCCATCCGACCAATGTCTGTAAAGTGCTTTGAGATCTCCCCACCAAAGCACCTTCGGGTTGCATCTTAGGGGCACAGACAGGAGAGACCAGCTGGCGTAGGGTTGAGGCTGTGTGGGGAGGGTGGTGTATAACTCAGAAATCCTGTGTTGCTAGCAGAGGTTCCCCCCACTCTCCCATCTCCAACAGCTGGCCTAGCTGCAGGCACCAAGAGGCCCCTCTCCGGGGAGTGGTGGGTGAAAGGCAGATGGGGGGGAGAGCTGCCTCTGTCATGTCCTCTGGAGAGAGCCCAGCCAGGCTGTGTGCTCTTTCCTCTCAGGCTCCTTGTCGTCCCTACCTTGCCCCCAGAAAGGCCCAAGTCCAGGTGACTGCCCTCCTCCTCTCTTGTAAATACCAACCATGCATTTGTACAGTGGGCCCTGTTCGTGTGAAGTCCATATCCAGGGTCTCTTAGACCTGCCACCCTTACCCTTGTCCCTCCCAACCCACCCTGAGTGGGGCAGAGACGCATGTGACTCACCCCTGCCCTTGGTCTCCCAGACCTCTACTATAGCCAGAGACCAATAAAGAAGGGAGACTAGGCCTGGCTGTGTTTGCCTGTGTTTGTGGGTGGACGTCGACAGAGCATCGTGGACACTGCCTTTTGTAAGCTTGAGATCGTGGTGAGCTGTTCTCCCTGATGTCTGTATCCGTATATCTATATCTGGGCAAGCTCAAACCCAGAGAGGAGCTGTGCCTGAGGGCACATGGTGGGTACAGGTCAGGTGGGCTCTCTCCTGCCGAGGCTCTGCTGCTCTCCGCTCCCCATGCTGCCGCTCCAGCAAGGAGTGGGAAAGAATCTCACCTTCCCTCTTTCTCTCCCCTCCTCTACCCGGGAAAGTCTATAGAAGTGGTAGAAGGGGTCTGGCTGTAGGATCTGAGGGAGTTTCTTCAGCTATGTTTGCTTTTTGTCCTATTCTGGCTCCTCAGTGTCTAGGAAAAGGGGAGAGATGACCCTTCCAGTTCCCAGCAGGGCATCTTTGGTAACAGCCACTATATTCTCTACCATTTTTGCTAACAGTTGGAATAAGGGATGGTGGTCTCACAGCTGGAGGAGAGAACACGTTCTGAAGCTTGAGAATTCAAAAGAAAGACAGCCAGGTTTGGAGGGTAGGCAAGGAGTCACCATCTAACCAACACCAAAACTCCCTTTTCCCCCAGCCAAGTGCCAACATGCAGCTCCTGCATCTGTCCCGCAGAGGGCGCCCACAGCACATTCCCTGCTGGTCAGGGCGCGGGCCTCAGAGCTCCAAGTCTTCCAGGGACAAGGCAGCCCTGCCAGGTGGTTGTATTGTCCCTCTATAAAAGACAGCTTGGGACTATTCTTCCTTCTGGGCACCCTGAAAGTTAGTTTTCCCACTTATCTGACTCCCATCTCTCTTGTACATCAAGTAAAGGGAGGGCTGGGGAAGAACTCTTTCTTTCTTAAGGCTTCTGCCAGCTTCCCCATTTCTTCCCCCCAGAAACCATTGATCAGAAGGGCAGGGGCTGTAGAGGAGGCATGACAAGGGGAGGGAGAAAATAAGTCTTAAAGTTGGGAGGGAAAAAAGGAAAGTGCCAAGGACCTAACACCAAATTTATCACTTTTTAAAAACAAGAGATTTTCCCCAAAAGTGAAGAAATAAGAAACAAATCCAGTGTCCATGCATTCCCAAAGTGTAGTCTTGATTCCAGGACACCGCCTTCTCTCAGACCTGTTGTTGAGGAAAGGGTCAGAAAGAGAAGGTGAGAGGACATTAGATCGCCTCATCCCCTCCCATCCAGTTTGTCAAGCAGCTAACTCCTCAGGAAGCTTGTCGGGCCTGTTATCAGTCTCTGTCCCTTGTCTAATCTATGCAGGGTGAGTAAAAAGTGTAAAATGAAAGCTTAGGAGATTATCTCAGGCAGAGATAACCCAGCCTGGGCAGGGGAGGATCTCCCTTTGGTTCCCAACAACCTTTATAAGAAAAAATACCATGGCCTACTTCATCACCTATTCCAGGAATCATATGTCCCACACAAAGTCTAACCTTAGTCCCTCCCACACTGTAGCTTTCTTTGTCCATCAGAGGAGATGTAATTCCTCTTACCATATAGGATAACTTTTCAGTGATGGAATCTTTGTTCCCCCCTTTTTTGACTCCAAAGATCAGGCTCTTGCCATTGTCCACATAGCTTGACCTCCTGTAGACCTGGTTGCCCAGCCCTTGGGTCTTACCGAGTTGGCGCCCTGCGAATCCAGTGGTGGTATATGGGTTGAGAGTTCCTCTGTGCTGGGTTCCCCACTGGCCCGCTCCTGAGTTTTAGGCATGGATTCTGCAGGTTCTAAGGAGGGAAAATGGGTGGTGGGAGGGAGAGGCAGCATTTATGAAGGCCATGGAGGGGAGACTGCTTCTGTACACTGTATCCTCTATCTCAGTGACCCCTGAGAGGGGTCCAAGGCCCAGTTCGGAGCAACCGAGCAAGACCAGCAGGGTTTTCTCTTCACAATTAATACTATAGGTTCACTTTTAAAAATCTGCAATCAGAAATTGAACCCAAAATCTCTGAAAAATTTTTAAAAAATCTGGGGGTCCAGCTCATGGCCTTCCTTGGTGGCTATGTGAGTGGGTTCCCACATGGCTTACTGAGCAGTTCGAGTCCTGACTTGGTGGCTTGAAAAACGTGCCAAGTGTGTGTGCATGTGCGTGCTCAAAATCCTATAAGGAATGAGAAATGGATTGAAGCATGACAATTACCCATAGGTGGTGTTCTCTCTCTTTTTCTCACTCTGTCTCTTCTTCCCTTTTTCTCTCTCTAGTGAGTGCATGTGCCCTCTGACAAATTAAAAAAAAAATCCAGGTACCATCTTAGCACATGGCTAAGCCTGACCTGAACTGATATGAGGCTGTTTTCAGTCTTTATTTATACCATTAAATAAGACCATTAATTGGACTGAAGAAACGTGAATGTGTTTGATCACAGGGTACTTTGCTGAAGGTATTTTATAATTTGCAGTGCACATACTGTACCACTTTTATAAAATGAGAAAAAATTTGAATTCTGGAATATGAGAGAATCTTCAAAAAGCTCATAGAAAATGCATATTATGAAAAAAATATGCATGGATTTCAAATTTTTTTGCACCAAAATATCCTACTTTAATTGCTTTTCCCCTAAACTTTCCGGAGTGTCTTGTACATCATAGATAAGGGACGATGGACCTATATTGACACCATTGCCACCAGCCTCTATTTCTTGCAGGCTTTGTGTCAGGCATTGTGCTGAGCACTGGTCTCATTTAATATTCACAACCAACTAAGTGAAGTAAGCACCATCATTATTATTTTATAAACCAAGGTTAAAGTAAGTTGCTCGAGGCCTCACAGCTGGTAAAGAGGCAAGTGGCAGAGCCAGGAATCTAGCTTGTGAGGGCTGTTCCCATTGGGTGGGTTCTCCCATACAGCCACAGTAAGGATCCATGAGGTCGCAGCTGGGAGGGTCTGGTGCGATTCAGTAGAGAGAGAAGATTCAAATACATGGAGTGCATGCTCATATATCCATACTCTTGAGGTACTTTTAGGTAACTATTAGGTCTCTCCCAGTCTCCAACTCTTCCTCCTTGCCCCCCCATGGGTGCAGCTTCTCTTCCTGCTGGGCTGGGGCAAAGGGTGTTTGGGGCCCTCCCCAGCCTGAACATACTCTGTGCTGTCCCTGAGGTGCCCAGCCTTGACTCCGCTTCTGTGTCCGTGATCCCAGGTGGGCAGGACTCTTGGGTCCCTGTGCTCTTGGCAGCTCCCTCAGGCTCTTCTTGTTGTTGTTGCCCTAGGTGATGTTCAACCATCATCTGGAGCTCTAGGAGTGCAGAGAATGGGAGGGAACATTGGACATGACTGCCTAGAGTCTCCTCTCTGGGCCCCAGATTTAACTACCCCACTAAAGGGTCAGTAGACATTGCTGAGTGTTGGATTTTCTCAGCCACTGAGATCTGCATGGGAGGAAACATTAGCTGGGCAATAAGAAGGGACAAAATATAGACCATAAGAAGTACTTCTTTCATAGGGAAGGGAGAGGTAGAAAAAGAGCCTTTAATGGGACCAACAGATAGCATATCAGTTATGTTACTGGACTCCCACATGGTTGACCGTGATTTAAGTCCTGGACTTGATAGCTTCAAAATCATGCCAGGTGCATGTGCGTGCCTAAGATTTTGGGAGGAGAATGGAGGAGAAGGGATTGTGGCGTGGCCATCCCCCTGGGTGGGGGTAGTGGTGGTATTTCTCACTTTCCCTTTCATTGTCTCTGTCTCTCTCTAGTGAGCACACATGCCCTAAGGTAAAAATCTCTACCCAAAAAACAAACAAACAAACAAAATAACCCCTTTAAAACCAAAAGAGAGCAGGCTGGATGGAGATACAGCAGTAATGCCATGCTCTAGAGTTTTAGGGAGGCTGACCCATCAGAAGCTTCTGCGTTTATATCTGCAGACCTCCCTGAACACACTGGACACATGTATGCCCATGATCCAGGGTTGGCAGAAGTTCAGGGTATATCATGGGATGAGGACCCTGTTGGGGATGCCTGTGGGTTTCACTCATGGAAGAAATAAATAAACCTATAAAAAATTAAGGAAAAACAAAACAAAAGACACTCCTAATTTGCTAGGATACATGGCTTCCCCTGGGGACAGGAGAAAAGGCTCAATCTTGATTCAAGAAATGTTCGAGCAGCTTCCACGTACTGTGCACTGTGCTGATGAGCTCACATACATCTATGTGACAGAATGAGGTAGTATTCAAGGCTCAGCAGGTTAAGCCGTTTCTCCAAGGCCATTTGAGCTAGTCGTGGCAGACCTGGGTGTCTAACCCCAGTCCATCTAGCAACAACTCTATAATAAAGGCAGATTCAATGACCTCTTGAGGGTTCCTTCCAAGGGGGTCAGCTTTGGGTGTAGAGGGGTAAAAAGGGGTGGGAAGGGTCTTCCGAACCTTTCATTGTGGGTGTGGTCCTTGTCATCTTCTTCCGTTGCCGTGGAGACATTGATAAAGTGGACTGTGAAAGACACAGCACAGACAGGTGTCAGCCCTGCTCGCCCTCCTCTGCCTTGTCATGCTTTTAAGTTGGAGATGGGGGTAGGTGTGGGCTTCAGAAAGTGGGGCAAGAAATCTGCTTTCCCAGCCACCTCCATCCAGTGGTGAGCAAGGAGACTGTGGTGTGTGTGTGTGTGTGTGTGTGTGTAAGGCGTGTGGGTATTCCACTCATGCACATGTGAGGAAGTGTGCAGGGAAGAGGGGGTTTAAAGGTCCTAGAGGTGGGAACACAGTTTTGAGGAATAACCACCTAGTGCGTCTGGAGGTTCTTTGGGCTGCGCTGAGTAGGAGAGGCCAGCTCACCTTGAGAAGTGGGTTGGGGATCCGGTCTTCATCTATCTCTGAGGTGAATAGGGAAAGGAGAAGGTGGTAAGAACAGGAAACCCAGGGAGTCCCCGAAGAGCTGACTTCCCAAGGTGAGGGAAGTCTGCAATCACCTCCTTCCTGCTCTGTCCTTTACATCTGGCCCTGATGGCTGCCCCAGGCCCGTTTCTTCAGGCTCTCCTCCTGCTTTGCTGGCTTGGTCCTACCCTTGACTCTGTGGCCAGTTCACATCTACAACTGTTCTCTCCCCTGCGAGGGGAGAGAACTCTTCCCCAACTCTAGGGCCAGATCTGAGCCCTGCATGGGCGGGAACATGAATAGAGAGTAGCAGATTTGTTCTGTATAGGGTCCTGGAAGGTGGGATCATTTCTGGTGGCTGAGGGAAAGCCTCTGGCCTAGGTATCCTGAATTCCAGTCTAGCCCATTAGTCTGATCACCCCATCTCTCTTCCACTCCTATGTCAAGTGCCCTTGACATTCTTGGAGACCTTGCACTCTCCCTGGACCTTGGTGGGGACGCTGGTGACCGGAATCCCAGCTGCTCCCCGAGCTGTTTCTAACCTTCCCCCTTCCCCTCTGGGGGCTGTGAAGAGAGCTGATGGAGGCAGTCCCTCCCCCACACAGCTGTCACTGCCTCTGGGGGTGGGGGCAGCATCATCTCAGTTGCTGGAGAAACCTGGAAGGCGGTTGCCGCAGCAACCAGCACTCAGTTGACCACCCCAATTCCTGGGGGGCTTAGGAACCAGGTGGTCTCCCTCCCCTTCCAAGCACTAGTTCATCAATTTGAATGCAAAGAAAATCCTGCTAATCCAGTCGCCACTTTCCTGCTTTCAGGACTGAGATCCCTGACTCCTCAGATCTGGCCTTCTTCTTTCTAGCACTCATCTTTCTCAGTGGGACAGCAGCCTCTACTCCCTTCGGTGACCCATCCCTTGGGTTACCTGGGGATGACTGGTCACTGGTCAGCACGAGGGTGGCAGGGGTGGGGCGTCGCCTCCGAATCTGGGGGAAGGTGGGAAGGGGAAAGCAGTCAAGTACGTGGGAGCCTCTGAGCCTCACCCAGCACCACTCAGCAACATCACACAGGCCAGCTCACCACACCTCAAAAAGCACCAGGTTACTCTGGACCTATTGTCCCAGGGGTTCCAGGGACATCTTTGCTCCTGTCTGTTCCTGAGGAGAGCTACTCCCAAAGACCACGTGCACGCCCTGCTCTCTCAACCTCCTGTTCTGTCTCTCCTGGCCCCAGATCTCCAGATGAGCAGCTATATCCGCTCTAAAGCATCGATCTCTGGCCTGTTGTCCTTCCGTCCATCCTGGATCAATGGTCAGAAATAACCTGAGAGGGCACAGGGGTTTCCTGCAGTCTCCAGCCTCCCCTCCACCCCCAACACAGACATTAACCTTCTATGGGCCAGTGCCTGCAGAGCACCCCTCAGGCCCACCCAGCCTGGGAGGACAGTACACAGAACGAAGGACTGAACGTGCATCTCCCTGGCCTGGGCCCCTCACTCTCTATTCTTGGACAGAATTCCCTATAAGGTCCTCCCTATTCTTGGACACACTGCCTTTCTGATTGTTAGGAAGAAGGGTCTGGGGAAATCCTGTAATTGTAAATATAATACAGGTAGCACTGTGGTCAGGGCCTTAAAGGTAGCTGAAAAATCTTACCTTGGACTCTAGGTCCCATTGTAAGAAATTAACATGTAAAGCTGATTGACTGCTGGTTTCTGAATCTCTTCCCCTGCTCTTGTTCTTTCGTCATGCTGCCAATAAAGTTGATTGTTGTGAAGTCAATCTAAAGACTCCTGGGATATGTAGTTTCTTCCCTTTCTTTGGTGGTTTTAGGGCTCAGAAGTGAGGAGAAGGATGGGGGTTGGAATACCTGCAGCCCCTCTAGAGCAGCGGTGGGGAGGGAAGGCTGAGAAAGGGGTTCAAATTATTAACTGGAGTTGAGAGGAATGGGGGTGAGCACAATGGATGATCAAATCCCTATCTCTGTATTTCATCATTTAGTGTCATCGCCACTGGTGTGGGGAATAGGAGGTGGCAAAACACTGCCATTCTCTATGTTCCTAAAGTGTGTACTAGCTACAGCGAGAAGGGCTGTTTAAGACTGAGAGGGGGACTCTCACCCCAAAAGAAACAGGATGGATAGAATGGGGGATGTCGGGCTAGGGCATAATTCTTCCAGGAGAAATCAGTGGCATCTGTTTTTGATGACATATCAAGGTCTCTAACAGTCCTGGTTGTGTGTGTGTGTGTGTGTGTAAACTCATCACTGCAAAAACATTAATAGTAAGTTGTCTCTGGCAATTTTTGGTGCAAATGGGCTGGGGCTGGCAGTCAGGTGTGTGTGCCTCATGTGTGCGGGTGGGGCCTCTAATTAGGAGGACCTTTCCTCTCTCTTTCCTGTCCTGGGGTGATTGTCATGGCTGTAGAAGGGTAGAGGAGACAGGGAGAGCGCGGAGTGGGGATTAGTGAATTGGGAGCCAGAGAAGGAGATAGCAAGTGTGACAGGGCCTTTCAGATGGCAGCGGGGCTCTGTGGTCTTGGACAGATCCCTTACTTGACCTATTTCCTTGACACGGACAAGATTTCTAAGCCCTCAGAGTGCTTGAGCATTGTGACATCCTACAGCAGGAGGGAGGAAAGTCAGATTTGCTGAGGCACCTCCCAGGCACCTCAACTATTAGGAAATGAACAGATGGTTTCTTCTTTTGGTTGTACCTATCCCAGACCCTAGCTCTCATTCTCAAGGACACTTGGTGCCTCCGCCTCTGATTTATTCTGAAACCAGTCATGCAAACGATCTGGTAGCTGTGGGCACCCCTTCACCCTGCCGCTTTGGGCTCCATAACTCAGAGCTTCCAACTCTTTTTATGCCCCCTCTCCCTCCCCATTGGTCTGGGTTAGGGGCTCTTGCCAAACCTGGAGCTTTTGGCTTCCACACGTAGTAACAGCAGGAGGGGCTGAGGTTAGACTGCAGGTAAAATTTCAGGCCTAGTAGAACCTCTTTTCTGAAGATTGGAGAAAAGCAAGCCCAGACTCCAGCTAAAAATCTTTACCACTGTCTGCTGCTCCTCCCTTCCTGTCCCCACCCCAGATCCCTGAATCCCTGGGCTATGCTCTTCTCCCAACACACGCCTACTACACCTGCCTCCTCCAACACCAAACAGATGCAGGTGTCAGGCCCTGTTTGTGCCAGGGAGTGGGAGGCAGTTGGAAGTCACCCCTACCCCTCCTCCTCCAGCCCACACCCTTGGGCCCTTTTTCTTAAATCTGAGGTTATCTTAGCCAGTCCTCTGTCTCCAAGCACAAGAGATTTTCCCTGACCTTAAGGGGATACTCCCCATGCTAGTGGCTCTCCATCCTCCTCCTCCTCGGGAGGTCTGTGACATCTTTACAATCCCTTCACCATCACACCTTAAAGGTCTGAAGATGCAGTGGCATGACAAGCCAGTACCTGATTCCCCCCGCCCCGTGCTTGGGGAAGCAGAAGTTGCAGAGAGTGTGCACCTTCTCTTCCCTTCACACCCAGACTTTATCCAGCAAACAGCTGGAGAAACAGCAAACCACTGTCTTTAGCCCATTCTGAGTGGTCACAATGGTTTTCAGGTGGGGAGGCCCTGCCAGAGCCTGGCAGCTGGTTGGGGGAAACAGAGAACTGACCTTGTGGGAATTGGATATTCCTTAGGAATGGGAATGTCTAGGTGATGGACAGGGAACACAAGAGATGGAGCAATAGGCAAATAAGCAAATATTTAGCAAATGGGCATAGGAAGATCACGGTGGTCACACTCTGTACACACGCACTCACTCCCACCGAGACACACACTCATACACAGTCGCCTCTGCCAGGCTGCTCTGAGCTAAAAATAGGCTAGGCCAGGAGGCTGGGCCAGGGCTCTGGAACTCCCACCCCTCGAGCCAAGGCCGGCTCAGTGCTTCTTCCTCACACAGTGCTCATTTTGCACCCAGTCCTGAGAAAGCCCCCACCTCTGATCTTCCAGCGCCACTCCCTCCATTCCACCCCACCCCCACCCCAAAGGGCAGGAGTTGGGAATAAGGGCCCTCGCGTCCACTTGAGCAGAAGGGCGCCTCCGTCTGCAGACCCCACCGCCCTTCTCCCCAAAGCCCCAGCCCCCTTAGCTGTCCTCAGCTCCTCCTTGTTATCGCTCTCTGGAGCCCAGCTAGGTGCGCCCCCAGTTAGGAGGGCACGCCGAGGGCGGTTTCCTCAACTCCCACAGTTGCAGGCTCCCTCCATTACCGACCCCCTCCCGCACTGCTGCTGGTACCCTTCGGCACCGCCTCAGAAACTCTGGCGGGGGCTGACTGGGTGGGGATGCAAGATTGGTGAAGGGGGAGGGGTCGTGTCCTCAAGCAGGCCCCCTCCCCCAGGGCTGGGAAGGAAGAGAGCGACTCTCCCGGGGACAGGCATCCAGTGAGGCGCTCGTCCTTGGGTCCGTCTCAAAGCAGCACCGAGGGATGTGGTTCCAGAGGTGGGGGAGGGGGTAGAAGACCCCCAAACTGAGCGAGTTTGCTCTCAAAAAGGCACCCTGCTACCGGAGGGCTAGGTTGGTCTCCCGGGTGCCCCCAGTCCAGGGGTCCCTGGTCCTTTGCTGGAGAGTCCTTTGCCGCCCCGCCCTGCTCCGCACCTGCTCCGCCGCCTCGGGGTCAAGGTGCGGCTCCAGCAGCGGGACGGTGAACTGGATCTTCCGGGGGCTGTTGTCTGGCTCCATGGTTGGGGCGGCGGCCGCAGGCTGCGGGCTGGAAGGCGACAGGACTCGGGGCTGGGGCGGGCGCGCTCCCTCTCCGCTCCGCTCCGGCCCCGGCCCCAGCCCGGCGCTCGGCTCCCAGCTCCCGGCTCAGCGCTCCTAGCTCGCGGCTCCCGAGACTCCGAGGCCGCCGATTGGCTCCCCACCCCCCCCCCCCCGGCCCCCCCCCCCCCCCCCCCCCCCATCCCCACCACGTCACCACCACCATCACCATCACGTCACATCGCCCAGTGCGGTCCCCAGGTATCCTCGGAGTTCTGGGCAGAGTAGGGGTGCGGAGAGGCTACGAAGAACATCTCCAAGCTGGGGGCAGGCTTTAGGGGCCGAGAAAGTGGAGGGGAGCTGCGGGAGAGGAGGCGGCAACCTCGAGAGGACGGTTTTATTTACGATCTTAAAAGTGGTTGTCTCACAGAGGAAAGACTGAGAGGGACTTAGGCGTACAGCAGGAGGGACTAACGTTAGACTGGGGGAGGGACTTGCCCTTCGGTGGAAATCACTGTCGCGGGCGGGAAGTTGGAGCCCAGGTGCGGCTTTTGGACACGGGTCCTATGTTCACTCAGAGGCAGGGGAAGACCTCAGGGGGTCTCCAAAGGGAGCGCCTCTCTCGAAGTGCCTAGGGGTGTGGGTGGAAGGCTTGCGGAGAGTGGATCATATGGGACTCGGTCGAAGGAGGAATGGGGGTGAGGAACCAGTAGTGCTTGTGAAATAGATTTCCCTTTCTGCTGGCTAAGTTATAGGGACCCTAAAAGGTGAAAGGTCAGTGTGGGGAGTGTGCCGGGGGATGGAGAGGGAGACTTCTCTGGTGGAGTGGCGTGTTTACAGATGGGATCGGTTTTCAGTTTCACTACTGGCAGAATACGGAAACCAACCCTGCAGTAACTGAAGGACAGAGGTTAGACTCTGTGAAGAACTTGCTAGTTTGGGGTAGGACCAAGATGTCAATCAACACCAATGAGTTGGGCAGACAGGATATTCATAGGAGCTGGTGTGTGCTGTGCTAGGGGCTGGGAACTGCTGGACAGAGGAGGGAGAGAAGGTGCAGGGGCGCTGGGGAGGGTAATGGCTGGATGCATCTTTGGGAAGAAGTTGCAATGGGGAAGAGGGGAGGAGAATAGGGGCGCTGGGGGAGGATCAGGGCTGGGGCCAGGTCTGTTTCCTTAACCTTAAACCAAACAACTAGCAAGTTCCATAGAGACTTACCCCTGGTTCTCTGGGACCCCTTGATCACCTTCTATGGGAACTGCCTGAGCCCTCAATTGCCACCTCCTCTGGACAGCCCTTCCCTGACCTGGATTTCACAAGACTCCTTCCCCTACCTCCCAAAATAACTTCCTCCTCCCTTCCTGCTAGCCATATCTTTTTACATATGCCAGGCTCAGTTTTCTCAGGGCTAGGCTGTGGTTATAGGGACCAGTGGGCCCTGAAGGCTCTGGCCAGCTGAACCTCCATTTGCAGGTTAACTGGCCCCTGCTTTGCTGCCCCTGGGCCTCCAGGAGTGACTGCCTCCCACAGCCTGCACTTGCAGGTTCCTTTACTCTCTGGTGTAGCAGGGCCAGTCAGAAAATAGCTGGGTGGGCTTCTTGTCTCCCTTACCCCCAAGGTCTGTGTACTTCCCTTCCCACACCGGCTAAGTGACAGTGGAGGGAGACTGTTGAGGCTCTGAAGCAGAGATGAAGGGGTTGGGGGAGATGCTGGGCCCTTTGGGGTCCAGTGGCTTGCTGGGGCCTTTCCCACTCACCCTACCTCCTAACCACACATACCAGGACCCAAAGTACCCTCTACATAGGTGCTTGTTTCTCCCCTGTACCATCGGGACCATGAAGCCAGGATCCCCGCGCCGAGGTCTGGGACCTCAGGCTCCTCTCTCTGAGCCTTAGTCTCATTTGTAAAGTGGACAGAATAGTCCCCACCTCACTGAGTTGAGTACCGTAGGTAAGATACCTTCCATACAAAAGCCCTCAATTAATTGACAGATAGCTTCTACTGTGAATGCCCTGATATCGCCTAACAGGACAGCAGAATGAGGGGAGTCACCTCTTGTAAGAACATCCCCCACCCCACCCGGTTTATTGTTTACCCAGGCCTCCTTCCATGTTCTCTTCTTTTCTCCAAACTTTGGTCTGGTCACGGAATCTCCTCCCGCCCTTCATGGTGCTTTTTCAAGTATCAGATTCTCAGACATGCCCCCTTACCCCAGTCATAAAAGCTGCAGGTAACAAGAGGGACCTGAGAGAAGAACCCAGAGAACTCAAGCTTCAGAGAGATGGCTGATGTGGGAACGTGTGGGGACGTGTGGGAAGGGGGGTCCTGGAGCAGCCGGTGCTGGGGTGGAGGCAGAGGAGGAGAGAGCAGGCAGAGGGAAGACAGGCAGCACCCACTCTAGCTTGGGATGGAGGAGACTGGGGACAGGTGGGCGAAGCGTTTATGGGTAGTGGGAAGGTGGAGAGTGGCAGGGTGTAGCCTTCGCACTGAGTAAGCTGAAATGGGTTGGTCTGTGAAGGTGGTGCATGTCATTCTGACCTTTATTTATACCCAGAGCTGTGTGGGTGGCTGTGAGTGCCTTTTGGGACCGTGGGTGTGAGATGGTGTGGGTTGCTCTCACGCAGGGCTGGGGAGTTGCAGAGGGCCTGACGCCTGCTCTTGGATCTCTTCCTCCAGTGAGTATGTTAGTGCCTGCCCTACCCCCACACCTTCGCCAGCCTGCTCCTGTTCATGTTAGGTGTGCTTGAGTGTGCAAGTGTTCACATCCCTGCTGCAGCCACAGCCTAGGCTGGAGGAGCAGCAGCTGTTCTGCATCGTGTGCTTCTGGGTCCATGAAACATTTAAGGTTACAGGGATGCACTGTGGGGGGTGCAGTCACGTAACAGCTCCTACCCTCGCCCTCCTCCCTCCCTCCTCCTCCCTCCTTTGGGTTAATGGGCTGCTCTTTGAGCTCTCAGCGCTTTCTGGTTTTATTATAAACCTTTCTCACCCACACTGACCCCCTCATGCTTTAATTCACTCATCCTCATAACCCACCTGGAGGGGGGGCAGGCGTTCATCCTCATTTTACCCTCAAGGGTAGGGTAGTGCAGAGCGGTGTTTTCAGAACACCTCTCTGGGCTGCCTGGACTGGGATTTGGGAGATGGAGGTTCAGTTCCTCCTACTGCTCACAACTTTCTGGGCAACTCCAGAGTCACTCCCCTGGCACTGGGCTCAGTTTCCTCATCTGCAACGTGAGGAGGACCAGGTGACCATACAAATTTCTTCCTGTCCTAATACTCCATCATTCTGAGCTAGGTGTGCTCCAATCATATAGCTCAGAAGTCCCAGGACCAGGTTAGAGCCCAGGAGACAGTCACCTTCCCTTTATCCTTGCTTTTCTCCCTGCCTGGCCAGTGTGGCAGAAGCCAACTCCTGCTTGTGGGATACATGGCACGTGCACACTTTCCACACACACAGGTCTGCTGAGGTCAGGCTGGAGATACTTTTACACATCCAAAGGAGCAGAGACCCCATCCAAGTCGTTCCCCGGGAAGCCATATGCTCATCCCGATGTGCTGCAGTTTCTCAAACCTTCCTGGAGACTCTTGGAATCATCTTAGAACTTGTGGCATATGCTCTGGAAATCCTCACTGGGGAATGTATCTTTGTCCTTAGGGGTGGCTTTGCTCTTTTGGAAATGACAGAGTCTTTAGGGGCCAAGCCTTGTGAAGGAGGGAGGTGGGAGCAGGCACTTCTGGAGCACAGGTGGGAATCCTGCAGCGATTCTGTGTATCCTGCTGGGCTCCAGAATCCATGTGGGAAGCATCTCTGCAAGAGAAGATTCTAGAGCTTCTGGGGAGCTCCAGAAGCAGCACTGGGATAGATGTGTGGCCTCACAGGGGATGACCTGGAGGCCTCAGCCTTCTCTGATTGTGTGAATCCTGGTTTGCCTGTGAAAAAGCCCATCATTGCAATTCTGCCAGGCTTGGGTGCACACCCCCCTGCAGCTGGCACTTTTGGGAATGCGGCCAGGGCTGGTGATTCAAATAGGATGCTCATTTCCAAAGTGCTCTGCCTCTTCATGAACCACAAACACCACTGGTAGAGGTGGAAGAGGCGTGGAGACCAGCCAACCTGCTAGGCTAAAGGGGCCGGGGAAACCAGGCTAAGAGAGAGGAAATAGCTCTTTCAGGGACTAGAACCTATGCCAGTGCTTTTCCCACTAAACCAGATGTGGTGGCTGTGGCAGGACAATGGCTAAACCTGAAGCAGGAATAGGGGCCAGATGACCTCCCAAGATGCACTTGAGCCTGTGATCATCAACAGTCCAGAAGACCCAGGCCCTACTTAATTTCCAGATAACCTCTCCCATTCTCAACCCTCTAATAGGCTGAACATATTCTTCCAACAGATATTTATTGGATATTCATGTATGCCAGCCTTTATGCTGAGTGCTAGGGACATAGTAGAACAACAGAACAGATGAAATCTGTTCACTAACAGCTTATAGCCTAGCAGGTGCTGGAGTGACCAAGTAATTACCAGAGACAAGTTATTACAAAAATGGCAGTACGAGATGCTATGGACTAAGGGACATCAGGAAAGGGAAGGGCAACGCCGCTGACTGCACAGACCCTACAGCCTCTCCTCCATACACTTGCTCTTTTCAGCATGGTGGTTAAATACCCACTGGAGCAGTGAGCCTGGGTTCAAATCCCAGCTCTGCCACTTAATAGCTTTGTGACCTTGGGCACATTGCTTAACATCTCTGAGCCTCAACGTCCTCACCGCTACAGCTGTATTAACAACAGGTACTCAGATACAGTGAGAGGTGGGATGAGGCAGTGTCCGTAAAGTACCTAGCACACATTAAGCATTGCATATATTTTCTCCTTTGACTCTTGAAAAAGCAGGAGTGAAAGGGGGGACTTCAATGCTTTCAGGATTTTATGGGGGGAATGTCTACAGGAGGACACCCTCCGCCCCTTTTCAGCCAGGTCTTGTGTCTCCCAACCCTTGTTGGATCAGCTGTTCTTGAGGCCCAGCTGTGTTCTGCTAATTAACACCAGCCTTGTCAATGATTAAATCTAATGACTTTGACTTGGGGGTGGGAGGATGGAAAATTTTCCAACCACGGGACAGAATGCGGCTAAGTTACCAGCAGGAGGGGAAGGGCCCCCTGGATTCTGGACATGTTGTTATAGGCAGCTGGGGGAGCAGATGCCTGGTTTTCTCCTGGGGCTGCTCAGCAGGGGAGTGTGGATGGGAGGAGGGGTCATTTGAAAGTTACAGCCCCATGAGCCTCCCCTACTTCTCCCAGGCTTAGCAAAGGGCATTGTGTCCCCTCACCCTCCTCAGCCCAAGCCTTGACATTCCTCCTGCCAAGGGTTAGCCATTCATGGCTGCTGTGGCTGGAGGAATTGTGGAGAGATGTGGATTGATTTCTAGAGCTGCCTTGTACTACTAACTACTATGAACAGAGTGGTTTAACACACCATCATTTATTCTCTCAGTTCTGGAGGCTAGAAGTCCAAATTTAAGGCATCAGCAAGGCACAGACTCTTGGGAAAAATACTTCCTTGCCTCTTTCAGCTTCTAAAGGCCCCAGGTGTTCTTTGGCTCATGGGCCACAGAACCCCAGTTTCTGCCTCTATCTTCGCAAGGCCTTCTTCTGTCTTGTGTGTCTCTCTTGTTCTCTTCTCTTCTTGTAAGGACATCGGTCATTGGATTTAGGGCCGACCCAAAATCTAGGATGATTTCATCTTGAGAACCTTAATCAATGACATCTGCAGAGACTACATTTCCATATTCAGAGGTTCCAGGTGGACAGGCACATTAGGAGAGATACTTATTTAGCCCCCTGCAGATGGTGGGAGTGCCTGATGGGCCAGGGAGATGGTGATGCCAGGATGCTATGGGGCTGTGCTGGAATCCTTCTCCATCAGCCAGTTCCAGCCCCAGATTCTCTCTCTGTGCTCTCTGGTGACCACCCTCTCATGGAGGTTTTCCTGGGTCCTCAGAACTTCTCCAGCAGCCCCATTCACTGTGTTCCCTTGCTCCAGGAACTTGAGACTCCTTCCTCAGCTGCAGGGTCTTTTAGTCACTTGAGGTAATCCTATTGAACTGGACTCAAGATACAGCCATGGGGATTCATTGCCATTTCCCAGAAGCTCATAGCTGGTTCTTCCCTTGCCAGCCTAACTCTGGGAGCCAAGGTAATTTCAACAGCAACTCTGCCAAGATACCCACATGGTAATTCCTCAGTTCTCCTTCTAAACTTCTGTCAGCACTCAGACTCCAGAATGCTCTGCCCCAACTCCAGAGGGTAAATTGTGCGTGTCCCAATAGGTTTGCTATAAGGGGACAGGCTCCTCTCTTTATCTCTTCCTTGGAGGGAGAAGGAGGGTGCCTTAGTCCATTTTCTGCTGCTATAACAGAATACATGAAGTTAAGTTATTTATAAACAACAGAAGTTTATTTGGGGGCCAGAAAGTGGTGCAGAGGTTAAGGCAGCTGGATCCCATAGGACTGACTGTGCAGTTTGAGTCCTGGACCCAGCAGCTTGAAAATCACACTGGGTGTGTGTGTGCTGGCCCAAAATCCTGAGAGGAGAATGGAGAAGGGATGGCAGTGTGACCATTTCTCCTGGGGGAGGGGCGATTTCTCATCCCTCCACCCCATTTCTTTGTCTCTTGTGAGCATAAGTGCCCTACAGCAAAAAAATGAAAGAAAAAAGTTTATTTGATTCATACATTTGGATGCCAGGAAGCCCAAGAGTATTGTGCTGGCATCTGGTGAGGGCCTTCATGCTGCAGCATCCATGGAGAGAGGCAAAAAGGCAAGAGT
Source organism: Tupaia belangeri chinensis (assembly GCF_000334495.1). Taxonomy (NCBI): domain Eukaryota; kingdom Metazoa; phylum Chordata; class Mammalia; order Scandentia; family Tupaiidae; genus Tupaia; species Tupaia belangeri. The sequence continues at coordinate 1,808,865 of NW_006206595.1, forward strand.
GTGCACAGGAGAGCAAGAGAAAACGGGAACCAAATGTTTCTCTTTGTCAAGAATCCTTGGATAACTAATCCACTCCTGTGATAAAAGCATTAACCTATTTATGAGAACAGAGTACTCATGGCCTAATCACCTCCGAAAGGTCACACCTTTTAATACTATCATGATGGCAATTGAATTTCCATAGTATTTTGGAGGGGTCATTGAAACCACAGGAAGGGACAGGACTGACAGTATATTTTTTTCTTTTCTTTCTTTTTTTTGGGAGAGGTTTTTGCTATAGGGCACATGCGCTCGCCAGCCAGACAGAGACATAGAGACAGAAAGCGAGAAATCACTCCCCAGGGGGGATGACCACACCTGCGATCCCTTCTCCTCCATTCTCCTCTCGGGATCTTGGGCACGCACACACATACGCCTGGTTTGAGTTTAAGCCACCGGGTCCAGGACTCGAACTGCGGTCGACTGCATGGGAGTCCAGCGACATAGCCATTACGCTAGCTGCTGGTCCTCAGTATATCTTTTTCTTACACTTCCTCCTCACTAATCTCCCATCCTAGTCATACTGTGACCCCTTTTTATATCCTTGATCTGGGTGAGAGATCAGAAACTAGGTCTTAAAAATTCCCTTTGAAAGTCTTCACAGGATGATTTGTCACTTTGCTTTGAAATTTCATCTATTGTATCTTGGTGCCTATTTGAAATGATAATTTTAATATCCTTTTACAAAAGCAACTTGGGTAGTTAAGATTGTGCCAGGGGAAAGTTTTGTCAGGCTCTAAGTTTATATGGGCAAACTCTGGGAGAGGATACAAAAGAAAGAGCTCAGAAGTGGAATGACCACCAGAGGGCAGCAGGTGCTGCTTCAAAACCCTTCCTTGGCTTGGAACTCGATCATTTCATTCAGCCCACAAAAACCAGGTGTTCTCCCCATGCCCAGCTCCAAAGGTCTCTCAGCCTGTTCTCTAACATCGGCTCTGCTAGTTGGCTCTCTGCAGTCTGTGTGTCCTAATCACCATTCTTGGAGTTAAAATGCAGATTGAGCATTCCTAATCTGAAAATTCAAAATCCAAAATGCCCCCAATTTCAAAACTTTTTGAGTGTCAACACGATCCCACAAGTGGAAAATTCCACACTTGATCTCATGTCATGGGTTACAGTTAAAATATTGCAGTACAAAAATATTGTATAAAAGACCTTTGGGCTGTGTGTAGAATGAGGTGTTTCTGAAACATGAATGAATTTTGTGTTTAGATTTGAGTCTTATCCCTAAAGTGTTTCATTATGTATTTGCAAATATTCCAAAGTCAGAAAAAAAAGTCAGAAATATGAAATACTTCTGGTCTTTACAGTTTGGATAAGGGACTCTCAACCTGTATAAAAAATGAACCAGCCTGCATTTGACACTAGCAGCCACTTACTAATCATGTAATTGGTGTAGAGATTAAAGCCTCATTCTTTTTTTTTTTTTTTGAGAGGTTTTTGCTATAGGGCGCGTGCACTTGCCGGACAGAGAGAGAGAGAGAGCGAGAGATCTCCCCCCCAGGGGGGATAGCCATGCCGCAATCCCTTCTCCTCCTTTCTCCTCTCGGGATCTTGGGCATGCATGCACACGCGCCTGGCGTGAGTTTCAAGCCACTGGGTCCGGGACACGAACCGTGGTTGACTACATGGGAGTCTAGCGACATAGCCATTATGCCAACTGCTGGTCCCAAGCCTCATTCTTTAAGGAGAAGGCCAGCCCATAGTGAACAGACACTACAAAATAGTAACACTGTTGTAAGACAAAAAAAGGGCTTTGAGTTCAGCCATAGACTAGAGCTTTGGTCCCACACAGCCAACTGCAGTTCAAGTACCTGCCCCGGTGGCTTGAAAACAAAACAAAACAAAATAAAACAAAACCAAACCACTGTGTGTATGTGCTTGAATGTCCCAACTTCCAACAAGATGGAGACATGGAGCAGAAGGGATTGCTGTGTGACCCAGCCCCATGGGGGGTGCTTTCTCCCTCTCTCAGTCTCTTTCTGGTTAGCACACATGCCTTTTGAAAACTAAAAAAAGAAAAAAGGGCGCATAGAGAAAGGAGCAGCCTGAAGAAATTGGAGAATGCTTCACAGAGGCGAGGAATTGGAGTTAGATGTTTTGTTTTTCTTAACGGATGAGTAGTACTTTGAGGACGAAGCATGAGAATAAAGGGAAGGCAGATTAACACATTTCTGAAAGAGGAGTGAGGTAAATGTGACAAGGGAGGTGGGAAGCAGTCATTAGTGGGGTCATTAGATCTGTATTTGAGGACTGAGAGTAGATTGGGGCCCAGTGTGGAAATTTTATGAAGACTCCATTTCCTGCTATCAGCAGAAATAGAACTTCTTTGTCTGCTTCCAGTTTCTAGGAAGAGTGTCTGAAACTCTGTGACTACAAGGATGTTACTGAACTTGGAGGTTATCAGAGAAGATGAGGGAGGATAGGAGCCTTAAGCTTCTCAGAGAAGAAACACTTGAAGGATTTGATGTTGTTTAGACAGGAGAAAAGAAGTCTCACTTGGGAGGGAGTGCATAACAGACTGGGTGAAGGCATGGGCTTTAGATGGACTCAGAACAAATCCTCATTCTTTTTTTTTTTTTTTTTAAGAGAGATTTTTGCTATAGGGCGCATGTGTTCTCTGGAGAGACAGAGAAACAGAAAGTGAGAAATTCCCCCATTCTCCCCAGGAGGGATGGCCATGCTGCAATCTCTTCTCCTCCATTTCCCTCTTGGGATCTCGGACATACACGCACATGCATCTGGTGTGAGTTTCAAGGCTCCGGGTCTGGGATTCAAACTGTGGTCAACTACATGGGAGCCCAGTGATATAACCATTATGCCTTCTGATGGTCCCAGACAAACCCTGATTCTTCCAAGATCCAAGTGACCTTGAGCTGATTGCTTTGTTTCTCTGAGTTTATTTTCTTATAAGCTTCTCCAATATCTTCAGGCTGCTCCTTTCTCTATGCTCCCAACACCGTTTTTTTAATTGTCAAAGGGCATGTGTGCTCACACGAAAGAGACAGAGACAGAGAGCGGGAGAAAGGATCCACAATAGGGCTTGTATGTGGAAATGGGAGTAAAAGCATCCAAGGGATGTTGCAGATGTGGAATGAGACAATGTATATAAAACTTTCAGCCCAGTTCTTGGTTAAGTGCTCATTAAATGGCATCATTTATTATTAGAATGATAATTGTTGTCAGATGTTCCAAAGGTTGTCACGTGGAAACCAGACCCAACTTATCTGTGCTGCTTTGGCAGAGCTGAACCAGGGAAGCAAATTAGAGGGAGACAGATTGGGGCTGGCTGGAAGAATACTCTTACAGTCGGAGCCAACGGAGCCTGAAGGAGGCCTTGTGTGTAAGGTGGTCTCTGTTGCTGGAAGCATGCAAGCAGAGGCTGTCCGAGGGATCTTTCTCTTTCTTTACTTTGGGATCCTGGTTGTTCTGAAACTATGCATCAGAGTCTATGAGGAAAATGATTCTGTGATTCCACTGGAAGGGAAAGAATCAGTGGTTTGCTAGTCTAGGGTCAGGCCCTCTAGCACCTTAGCTTTTCTGTGTCCTTGGGTCAGGAGATAGCCTGTGGCAGGCTCTGTGGAGGTTGATCTGTCCTCTTCCCACATCCGTGTGATGGAGCTCTGTTTTTTGTCTAGGAAGTTTGGGAGTGATGGGGAATATTCTTCTAAGACCCTGTCCTCATCTCAGTAAGAGAAAGTTCCTATTCTGGGGTTCCCCTTCCTTTATCATGTGTTTAGAAGCAGTTCCTGAGACATAACTTCAGGGTTCTTCACTGCGATGTCTAGAGCGCTGATACTGACTGAGTCAGGGTCTCTGGGCGGGCGGTCTCCTCGCCTCTACATTAACCCTGGAGAAAACAGAAGGGGAGAACTGGGCTTCTGAGAATGAAGGCTTCTTGGTTCATTTCAGGATCCTTTTCTTCCCAACCACTCTAAGAGAGGGAGACTTATATCTGCTGCCCCTTCCTGTGCCCGTTTCCATTAGAGAAGAGGACCGTACTCCCTTCCTCACAAGGGGCTAGTGTCAGAATGGACCCTTCTTCCCTCTCTCTGCTTGTTACTCGTCCTTTTCTAGGAAAGGAATAGCTAATTTCACTGGTAATTTATTGATTCAATTTATTCATGAATTTAATTCAAATTTGTTCATTGAACTCCAAGTCTTTGCCCAGTAATTACTGTTCAAGGTACTGGAAAAAATATTGTGGCTGATAATAATCTGTAAGTTCCCAGGTTTCATGGAGCTTACATTTTTGCAAGGTAAAAAATATATATGAGCAGGTAAACAAATGTGAATATGCAAGATAATTTCAGGGCATAATCAGTGCAATGAAGGGACTAGATAGGGTGAGGTGATAACAATTGGTAGGACAGTGGATGGGGTGGTTGGTGACAGGGTGGTTGGGGAAGTCTTTCTGAAAAGATAATATTTGAGCTGAGACCTGAAGAATGAGAGGGAGTCAGCTATACAAACAGTAAAAGGAAGGAGGTTTTCAGCAGAAAAACAGCAAGGACCCAGGCTCTGCGCTAGGAAAGATGCTGGTATGTTCTAGGACCATTAAGGATGCCAGCATGGCCACAGTGTCTCCGTCAAGGGAGTGGAATGCGATGAAGTCGGCAGCTGCTTGGGGGCCAGTCCACAAAGAGTCTTGTAGGCCCTGGCAAGGGGCTTGGATTTTATTTGAAGTACAATTGGAAACCACCTAAGGATTTTACATAGATATAAATTTTAGAAAGACCATTTGTGTAAATGCTGAATGGAGGATGGTTTGGGAGGGGTGGAGTGGAGGGGTAGAGTAGCAGGCTAGGAAGCTATTGCGGAGTCTATGTAGTAAATAATGACAGTAGAAGAAGGTGGTGGAAGGGGTGCTGGGGAGGGGGAGGAAGTCAAGATATGCTTTGGGGGGGGCAGCAGATGGCATAGCAGTTACATGGATGGACTCCCGCATGGCCAACCATGGTTCAAGTCCCAGACCTGGTGACTTGAAACTGATGCCTGACACTTGTGTATGCGTGCCCAAGATCCTGGGAGGAGAATGGAGAAGAGATTGTGGCATGGCCACCCCTCATCCCCAGAAGTGATTTCTCACTTTTCCTCTCACTGTCTCTTTCTCTCTCTCCCTCTGGCAAGTGCACATGCACTAAGGCAAAAACCTCTACAAAAAAAAAAAAAGATATATTTTGTATGAAGTCTTATTGGGAGATTGCTTTGTTGGTGTATTGATTGTAGTGATTTGAGAGAAAGGCAGGAATCAAAACTGATTCTTAGGTTTTGGGTTTGAGTAACTGAGTGTCTGGCAATGATATTTAATCAGGTAGGAAGATGAGTTGGGAAAGTGCTATGGTTTGAATGTGCATCCCAAACTTCATGTGTTGAAATTTGGTTGTGATGGCATTAAGAAGGTGGAAACTGGGACCAGCAGTTAGCGTAATGGCTATGTTGCTGGACTCCCACGTAGTCGACCGCGGTTCACGTCCCGGTCCTGGCGGCTTAAAACTCATGCTGGGTGTGTGGACTTGCGTGCCCAAGATCCCGAGAGGAAAATGGAGGAGAAGGGATTGTAGCATGGCCATCCCCCTTGGGGGGTGATTTTTTGTTTTCTGTATCTCTGTCTCTCTCTGTCTGGCGAGAGCATGCGCCCCGTGGCAGAAAAACCTCTCCAAAAAAAGAATTTAAAAAAAAAGAAGGTGGAAACTTAATTCAACTATGAGATTAAGGAGTGAGCCTTTGGAAAATATCTAGGATTAGATAAAGTCATCAGGGCAGGGTCCTATGATTGAATACTGGTGGGTTTATAAGAGGGAGTGAGACCACACTGGAAAGACATGTATATAGATACAAACTTGCCCTTTGCCCTCTGTCATCCTGAGCCACCTTGGGACTCAGCAGAGAGTACCCCCTGACAAGAAGGCCCTCACTGGGTGTATCCCTTTGACCCCAAGCCTCCAAATCTGTGAGCTATGTAAATATCTGTTTTTTATAAATTACCCAATCTGGGGTATTCAGTTACTAAGCAACAGAGAATGGACTAAAATTGTGAGTATATTAAGTCTATGCTAGTTCAGGTACAGTTACAAGGTCATAATACTATGGTTTTAAAAAACATAGTTACCAAGGGTAATATGGTAGCTCCACAATATTCAAGACTTTTTGTCTTATTTATTTTTATTTTTAATTTTTTGTATAGGGTGTGTGCATTCACTGGAGAGACAGAGAGAGAGACAGAGATACAGAAAGTAAGAACTCACTGCCTCTCTCCTGACCCCACTCTCCAAGGGGGGGAGGGCCATACCACAATCCCCTCTCCTCTATTCTTGGGATTTGGGGCATGCGTGCATATGTGCCTGGCATGAGCCTTGAGCCTCTGGGTCTGAGACTCAAACTGTGGTTGGCCACGGGGGAGTCCAGCACCTTAACCACTATGCTAACTGCTGGTCCTACACTTTATTTTTCAATATGTGGCTTTCATTTAGTGGCCTAAAATGGCTGTTCACGTTCCCAAATTTATCTTATTTTAACCAATGGAAAAGGTTTAGAAAGGGAAAAGAGAAAATGTGTTCTTTTTAAAAAATGTTTACTCATTTATTTTTTCAGGGTGGGTACCCCAACAGGGTCTTCATGCTGTGATACACCCCCAGCCTAAGCTAGCCCAGATCATGGACACACACACTCACTTGACATGCTTAGGAAGATCCTGGGATGCAAACCCAGGACCTTTTCTATGTGGGTCCAGTTGTACTACCACTGTGCTGCTGCCTGGCCCAGGACATGCTCCTTTTTTGTCAAGTGCACCACCCATAATTTGTCCTTATTACATTTGCTTATATTCTACTGGCCAAAACAGTCACATTTAGTAGCAAAGAAGGCAGAGAAATATAGTCATTAACTAACATGGAAAAAGTGGCAGGCCAGCGAATTGGAGGTCTGGATTAGGTCAAAGAGTTGTTACAACTGAACCTTCTAGAGTAGTGCAGACAGAAAGATTGGAGGTTTTGCACAGAACGTAGAATCCTCAAACTGAAGATTTTGGAAGTTCCTGTAGCAAAGTGTAGGCTGAGGTACAAAAGTCAAGGAAAGAGAAGCCAGGGTGCTGGAGAGATTATTTTTTGTGAATATCGAATGTCTTCAAGAACGATGAGAGAAGCAAGTGGGAAAAAGAAGACCAGGTGCTGAGGTCACCAGTTAATTAGGGAGAGGACCTTGGGGGAGAGAGCAGCCTGTGTTCTGAGCTTCAAAGGAGGGGATCTTTTGAAGTAGGAAGGAGGAGATATAGTTTAGGAGTAGCAATGGAGAACAAGGAGGAATTGCCTTGCCACCCGCTGGCTCTGAGTAATTAATTAGTGGTTAAGAGAGAAGGCAACTTCCACTTGAGAGAATAGTAGAGACTGTGATTCTCAGGAAATCTTAAGATATTATTTAAGATTAAGTGATAGAGAGAACATTCAAAACAAGACATAGGAAACATCAAAGAATTGGCTGATCACACATCAGGAGTTCTAGAAGTCATGGTAAAAGAGTTTGGGATGAAGCTGAGCAGAAGTTTGGACTGGATTAGGAGTAGACAGAGTGAAATGGGGATGGGGGTCTGGGTAACAAAGATACTCAGAGGCTTTGGCTTGGCCTCCGTGATGACTGAGGTCGTAGAAGAGGACTTACAGGGGGACTTGGTTGCCAACTTCTTCTAAGAGCAATAGGGGCAAGGTGTAAGTTTCAGTACCTTCCTGGCTGGTTGGGAGCTTTTAGCAACTGATTCTTCTGGACTAAGAAGGGGGTGGGGGTGGTGGCCATTTTTATGGGACAAAGAGATACATGTTGCTGCTCCTCCTTTTTTTTTTTTTTTTTTTTTTTAAGAGGTTTTAGCTATAGGGCGCCTGTGCTCACCAGAAAGACAGGGAGAGACAGAGAGATAGAAAGTGAGAAATCACCCCCCCCCCCCAGGGGGGGGGGCACCCCTTCTCTTCCATTCTCCTCTCAGGATCTTGGGCATGCACGCACACATGGCGGGCGTGAGTTTAAGCCACTGTGTCCGGGACTCGAACTGTGGTTGACTACATGGGAGTCCAGCAACATAGCCATTACACCAACTGCTAGTTCCATATATCTCCTTCTTCTTACTTCAAAAGATTCTCTCCTTTGAAGCTCAGAACACAGGCTCCTCTCTCCCCCCAAGGTCCTCTCCCTAATTAACTGGTGACATCAGCACCTGGTCTTCTTTTTCCCAGTTGCTCCTCTCATTGTTCTTTTTTTTTGTTTGTTTGGAAAGGTTTTTGCTATAGGGCGCATGCGCTTGCCAGAAAGACAGAGAGAGACAGAGAGACAGAAAGCGAGAAATCCCCCCCCGGGGGGATGACTTCCCTGCAATCCCTTCTCCTCCATTCTCCTCTCGGGATCTTGGGCATGCACATACATGTGCCCGGCATAAGTTTAAGCCACCAGGTTCGGGACTCGAACCGCAGTCGACTACATGGGAATCCAGTGACATAGCCATTATGCTAACTGCTGGTCCCATCTCTCATCAATCTTGAAGACATTCAATATTCACAAAAATAATTTCTCCACATCCTAATCCCCAGAATCTTTGAATATATTAGGTTACATTGACTATTGGAAATGAATGTTTCAGACAGACTTGAGGTTGCTAATCATCTGGCTTTATAGGAAGATTGGACCAGCAGGTGGTGTGGTGGTTGGGGTGCTAGACTACCACATGGTTAACCACGGTTTTCTTTGATAGGTCTGTGCAGGTTATCTATTTCTTAACTGAATCTTGAATGGCTGTGTGAATACAGAAAATTCAGGAGATTATCCATCTGTATCAAAGCACCAATGTTGCTCTTCATAGAAATAGAAAAGACAATCCTAAAATTCACAGGAAACCACAATAACCCCAGGGGGGGGTGTTATTTACCACTTTCCCTCTCACTGTCTTTCTCTAGTGAGCACGTTAGAAAAAAACAAAAAATAACAAACAAAAAAAAGAAGTAAAGAGTAGAGTGGTAGTTCCCAGAGGTTGGACAGGGTAAAGGTGAGCAGGAAGTGGGGAGAAGTTGGTCAACAGTAACAAAGTTATGGATAGGAGGAATAGGTTCTAGTGTCCTATTGCACAGTAGGGTGATTATAGTTAACAATAATGTATTATATAAGTCAAAATCCAGAAAGGATTTTGAATGTTTTTCTTGCAAAGAAAAGATAAATGTTTATTCTAAGTTAATCATTACCTATTATGTATGCATATAAAAATATCACACTACACTCCCTAAATATGTACAATTATTACATGTCATAAAAATTTAGAAGTAGAAGTAGAAATAGGCCTTGCTGTGAGGTGCAAGTGGATGCTGCACAGACTGTGGCTGCATAGAAGGCCTGGATTCGAACCTAAATTACATGCTGGCTGTGGTGGCATGCCTGTAGTCCTAGCTAACTGGGAGGCTTGGGCAGGAGAATTATGATATGAGATCCTATCAAAAAATCTTCCCCCCATCTTCCTTCTTTTCTCTCCCATGCGTTCTTTCTCCCTCATTAAAAATAAAAATAAAAAAGCATTCTCTTAGATTATACAGGTGGGCCCAGTGAGATCCCAGGGGTCCTTAGATGTAGAAGAGAGGCTTTGATGAGAGAATGAGGCAGATAGGAGGGTGAGAAGGACTCTGTTGGATGTTGCTGGTTTTGAAAATAGAGAATTGGGGCCACAGGCCAAAGAATGTGGATGGTATTTAGAAGCTGGAGAGGGCAAGAAAATGGATTCTACCCTAGAGCCTTCAGAAAGGAATGCAGCCCTGCTGACATCCCCTGAGTTTAGCTTAGTGAGACCCACCTGGGATTTCTGAACTACAGAACTGTTAAGATAATAAACTTGTGTGGTTTTTAGCCAGTAAGTTTGTGGTAATTTATAATTAGAAAACTAAATACAGAGGAAAGGCTCTCCGCTTCTTGGTGACTGCTCTCTCCTGCAGAGTGGGATGCTATGACAGCTGGTGAGAGAACATTCATTAGACCATGGTTCACAAGAGGGTAGAGTTAATACATGAACAGGAATGCTTCTGAATAGCTTTGTTTCTTTCCCTCCGGACCACTCCTGTGAGGGCACACACTTGGTCAGGGCTTCCCCTCTCATCTCTCCCCTGGGGTATACTTGCTGTTTCTTTCTCTGTTTAGTGGTTGGTGTAGATAGGCAGACAGAAGGGAGGTCCTTTCTGGACTTATGTCTCAATTGCATTCTCCAGCTTAGCTTTGCCAGAGAGGTCAGAGAGCTGTGGGTTATCTAGCACTTCTCTAGCCATTAATAAAACCCATGCTGTAGTCTTCTTCTTTCCCTGGTTCTCTGGACACCTTCTCTATTGGCTGGGTTCAAAGCGGTAGAAGTATGAGGAGTTGGCGGGCCTCCCTGGATCTTTGATGGTAAATGCAAAGATTGGCCTTGGGGAACTCCAGTATAATAAATTTTTAAAAATGATTTTTTGGAGAGATTTTTGCTATAGGGCATATGTGCTTGCTGGAGAGTCAGAGAGACAGAAAGTGAGAAATTACCACCACCACCACCACCACCCCCAAAGAGGAAATGGTCATGCCACACTCCCTTCTCCCCCATTCTTCTCTTGGTACTTTGGGCATGCACGCACACATGCCTGGCATGAGTTTTAAACCGTCGAGTCTGGAACTTGAACTGTGGTTGACTATGTGGGAGTCCAGCACCATAACCATTACACCATCTGCTGGTACCCAGTACAACAGGTTAACAAGCAGAAGGTCTGAAGGTAACTCTGAGCTGCAGTTTGTAGGTGTAGCAGAGGCTAGAATTAAGTTACCCCTAATTTCATATGACCGTCAAATTTTTGTTTCATACTAGATGGGTACTAACCTATATTAGATGCGGCTACATTGGCTTTCTCAGTTCCCTATTGTCTACTTCGTTCTGAACTCATTTATGGCTACAGAAACAACTGAGGAAGAGTTTTATTTGTGGCCTGTTCACAGTCTCCTGAAATTACTTTCTACCACATAATTGCAAATTGCCTTGGGGTTGTACATTTATTTGGCTCTGATTGAGGTTGTAGACTTCAGAGGCCCACTGTGGGCTTAACCACAGAAGTGTGGTGGGCTTCATACAGATAAAATACACAGGGTCCGTTATGTAGAGGAAATGTCACTGTGGGTGAAAGTGGAGAAAAACTCCGTAGAATTGTCACAGACATGAAGAAGACAAAATGAACAAATCCTGTACCTGGAACATTCTGTCTCTAGAAATCAGATTTACTCAAGGAATCAAGAGATATGGAGTTTACATAAGAAACAAGTCTTGGTGGTGAGAAAAATCAGAAAGGAAAAGAAAAAGACAGTTCTGGTGATTGAACTAGGGGAAAAGATGAGATTTTCTTTGGAGAAAGGGCGAGTTCTTAGAGCCCATGCTTAAGATACTAAAAAAAGAAGGCAATGTCTTCATGCCTAAATATTTTAAAGGATGGAACCTGACAAGAGCAGAAATTTATTCATTGCTAGATCAGGGTGGATGAATGGGGCCCAGAGAGCTCTGACAATCATGCAAAATGGAATGAGGCCGCTAGAGGGAGCATGGACCCAGGAAATTATTGAAGAGAGTCACTTGCGTGGTGCGAGAGAGGAAGACCAGGAGGTTTTAGTGCAGAAACTGCAAGCACTATTAGATTAAGTCTCCAAGGAACACAGTTAATATCAGTATATTTTTGAGGGATAATTGCTCATGCCCAGAGGAAACATGCCATGCTGTTACCAAGAAAATGAAACACATTCTAAAGGGAATTCATAAACAAAAGAAATAGATCTAGTCATATCTGAGTTAAATTGGGACGAACGAGAGCATTATTTTAAATTTCTAAATGTCACAAGATGACAAATGCTTTAAAGGTACCACGTAGAGAGAAGAGACAGTATATGTGCCCCCCCCCTCCAATGGTAAATTTAATACCAAAATTAACCTCCCCACAAGAGATTTCTCCTACTTGAGATTTATGCTGATGTGTTAAGAACTGTAAAGAGATGGCATGGATTGAGAGCATCCCAGTGAGGTGAGAATAAAGATTTCTCTCTTCTCTTGGACACCACCACACTTCTGTCATTGCATGCTTCTGGCATGAGCAACATGATTCCGGCTGAGCTCAAGTGTCCCTGCGTGTCTTTTGGAATCTGAGGAGGAGGACACTGTCATCGAGATGCCTTGCCATCACCTTTTCCATTTCAACTGCATTCTACCCTGGCTAAGCGAGACAAATTCTTGCCTTTTTGCTGTCACAAGCCGCCCCCTGGTGATAACACTCAGGAGAGTGCAGACAAGATGAGACTCGGAGGCAGAGGTGGAAGTTTGGCTCCAGTACACTCGGTGCTGCAGCTGAACACTGGCCCTCCACAACATATTTCTCTGGTACTTTGAACCCTCAACTTCTGGGCACATAATTGACCGGGGTCCGAGAATGTGATGTGTTTCTAAATTTTGTTGCTGTGGAGCTGGTGCCATGGTATTCCAAATTTCCTACTTACTCTGACTTTGAAAATGGGGGACCCATGAGCTACTTGGAGATGGATTAAGTCAACTTTCAGCCTTCAGATATAAGAGGTTTTCCTTGACCCTATGGGGATATTCCCCATGCTAGCAATTCTCTATCCTCCTCATCCTTGAGAGGTCCGTGAGGTCTCTACAATCCCATCACACCTTCGAGGTCTGAAGATGCGATTCACCTGGCCAGGGGGAGGATCATCTGCCAGTAGCTGATCCCCTACCCCCACTTGGGGAAGCTGAAGTTACAGAGTGTGCACCTTCTCTTCCCTTCACAGCCAGACTTTACTCCAGCAAACAGCTGGAGAAACAGCAAACCACTCTCTCCAGACCATTCTGAGAGGTCATAATGGTTTTCAGGTGGGGAGGCCCAGCCAGAGCCTGGCAGCTGGTTGGGTTAGAGAACTGACCTTGTAGGAACTGGATATTCCTTACGAATGGGGATGTCTAGGCAATGGACATACCATATTCCTTTGGAGTGAAACCCTTCCCTGGCTAAGAATGAGCAGAGTGAGAAACTGGGAAGGGGGAAATAAAAAGAGAATTTTGGACTTTCATTTCATTGCCTATTAATTTAAAATAGAGTGTATTTCGATTTTGTTCTTTGCTATTTTTGAAAGTAGGAGAGGATTTAAGCTCAATTTAGGGTTCTTTTTTTGTTGCTAGTTAAACGATCTGATATTTCATCCTGTCGCACAGGGTTTATTTGGTAATTTAAAGTGAGCTGTACTGGATAATGTGACTGAGTTTGTTGGAGAAAGGGAAGAGAGTTGAGACTATGGTACAGTCTTGGAATTTATTTTTGCACTATTTGAGCCCAATTCAGAGGCCTGGGGCCAGTTGTAAATTGCTCATTCTGCTAATTCCTGGAGGATGCAAAGAATAGTGGAGAGCTATTGCTCACTTTCTTCATCTGAAAATAGGGGTAATAGCCTTTTGCCTTTTGCAAGGATTACATGAGCAGATGAGTGTAGTGTTTTAGAATGGATGTGCCACATAATAGGAGCTTTGTAAGTCACCGGTCACGTGATAAGACCACTTTGGAAGTTACCAGTATCTGCAAAGAGGGGACTGCTCTACACACTGTGCATCTTCTCTCCTCCCCACCCCTGCCCGACCTGTGACTGCTGGCAGACACAGGCTACCTGTTAAGCCCAAAGAGTTGACAAAAGAGAAGGCTCTTCCCCCTCTGTCATTTTGACAATAAGTTTTGCCTTGTCTCAAGCTGTAACTTCAGAGAGATTCATAGGACAACGTTCTGTCTAGTTTTTGATGCAGCTGTGTATCTTTACACTGTGAGGACGATGGTAAACTAGGGAAAGTGGGCAGGTGGCAGCATTCTAGAGGGTCATCGGGAAAGTCAGGATGCATTTTTGCATAGAGAACTATTCCATAACTCTCCTGATGATCTGATATGTCAGGAGAAAGCGAAGGAAGGAGATTATTGTATCTGTCTCCAGCTCTGTACATCTTCATCCAGATTTTCCTGGGCCAGGACAGTTGCTCTGCTGATTTTCTGAGCACATTTTGTATGGGTCTTGGAGGGTAGGACACCAGGGACCAGAGATAGTTCGCTTCTTGACATCCTACTTGCCCTTGAATGGCAGTCTTCCATCCATTGGTTAGACAGAGGGAGACTTATTTTCTCATGCTCATCTTTACTCAGTGAGTCTCACATGCCTTTATGTGAGAACTGGCCAGAGCTAAAGGAGATTAACACACATTAGGCAGACAAGTCTGACATATTAAGAAGCACATGCAGATATTTGTTGAGTGGGTAAGGGAGAGTCATCCACCTTAAAGTGAAGAAGTCTTGGCTGATGAGGGTGCAGAGGAGGAGGGGTGGAGACAGAGAGTAGGGTACAGGATGGGGCCCTGGAAGCTTAGAGAGCATAGTCTAAAAATGTGCCAGGAAAGAAACCAGGAGTTCGGTGAACCGGTAGAGCCCAGTGTCCTGGAAAGTCAGTGAAGAGACGTTTTTTTTCTTTTCTTTTTTTTTCTTTTTAGGAGAGGTTTTTGCTATAGGGCGTGTGCGCTCGCCAGACAGACAGAGAGAGACAGAGAGATAGAAAGTGAGGAATCACCCCGAAGGGGTGCAATCCTTTCTCCTCCATTCTTTTCTCGGGGTCTTGGGCATGCACGCACATGTGCCTGGTGTGAGTCTAAGCCACTGGGTCTGGGACTCGAACTGCGGTCGACTACATGGGAGTCCAGTGACATAGCCATTACGCCAACTGCTGGTCCCAAGAGATGTTTCTAAAAGGAGTAACTGTGTTCAATTTTACAGAGACAGTGAAGAGAGTCAGAACTGAGGAAGTCACAAAGTTTGCTGTTTGTCTATTGGGAGGGCAGTTGCAGCACACTGGTGGATGCAAAGAGACGGCATGGTATAAAGAGTCCAGGTGAAAAGGCGGGGTGATGGTGTGAGAAGGGTCGAGGCTTCACAAAGAATGTTTTGTGATGTGGAGACTTAGCAGGTGTAGGCTGAGAAGGATGAGGAACAGGTTGTAGGCCAGGAAAGAATCCTAGCAAAGCAGGGGGCATCCTGCCTCCCTTCTTGGGTCCAACAAAGCTACCAAAGCCAGGCTCAGGATGCAACACTTTAATGCCTAGGTTTAATCTAGGGGCTGAGACATGGTGGTTGAGAAGAATGGAGTGTGGGTGGTATAGGCATCTTCATGGCCCAGGCTGGGATTTACACACCCTCATCATTAAGGCCTCCTGACATTGTAGGCTCTAGGGATTAGGCTTTCCAGGTAGTTCATGATACCTTTTGCTGCTTTGTCCAAATTCTCCCAATTTTATGGTTGAGCTTGGCTAATTTTCCCTCTGAGGTGGTTGTGGGGAAATAATGGGAAAGAAATGTCAAGTTAGGCTGGTTCCTTCCCTAGACTCTTCCCCTACAGTCCAGCAACAACCTTCATAGTACCGGCAATCAACGGATCATTTGAGTATTGTTTGCATTTCAATCTTGTCCCCCCACCTTTCTTTTTTTCTCTTTTTAACTTGCTATAGGGCCTTATGTGCAGTTGCTGGAGAGAGACAGAGAGAGAAAAAGAGAGGGAAAGTGAGAAAGTGCCCCCCAGGGCCACCTTCTCCTCCATTTATCTTTTTGAGATTTTGGGAATGAATGCACACATGCCCAGGAGGTTTTCCAAGCCTCTGAGTCTAGGACTTGAACTGTGCACTCAGTCAACTGTGGGCTCCAGCTGCCTTAACCACGGCACCACCAGCTGGTCCAGCTTCCTTTCTCGATTTAACCCCACCTCTTTCCACTCCAGGAACTCCCAACACTTGTCTTTTCCTGATTAATGTCTTGCCATACACTTTCCCTCTTCTTTTGGCACCTACTAGCCCTGAGAGTGAAGTTCTGTGGTCTCTTCTAATTGAAGTTCAGCATTTCTGAAATTTTCTTCTTGGAAGGTGCGGTAAAGCAACTTGGCTCCTGACTGTTAGGTCTGGTAGATTTTATCACAACACTTTCATTGTGAAACAGCTTTTCCCTGGAGAGGAAAGGCTCCTTAGAAAAGTCCTCATGGGAGACATGTCTTTACTGGGGTGACTGCTAGAGGTGAACTGGACAGCTGGGATCAAGAGATGAGGAAGTGAGGAGCAGAGAAAGAGTTCGTGGAAAGAAGCAGCCAGTCAGTGCTGTATCATGTCCCTTAATATGTGGAGGATATCAGGATTGAGTCATAGCCTAATTAGCATACAAATAGGATTGTAGTCCCATAACAGAATCCAGATCTATGAGCATCTAAAATCATAGCCCTGATTTTGAATGCCATCGATTAAGAATTTCACTTGTCCCAGTGAATTTACCTTTCCTATTAAGAGAGATGAAATTTGTAAGCACCTATCCTGTTGTCTAATGTATAGGTATAGCAGTTCAATAAATATATTTTTTTCCCACTGAATTCCGGCTCTTGTTTGCATCTGTCTTTGCTTCTTCCAGGTAAATTGGGAGAAACTGGCTTGGGAGTAAACCATGACTACAGGTAATTTACAAAGTCGAATCCTGCCATGTTCACAGCTTTTGGACTCTGTGGGTGTGGAGGCTGGAACCAATGGACCCCTTCAACATCCTTGCCTCAGGGAGAGCTGAAACCCTTTATCTGTTAGCATTTGGGTATGAAGTGTCATCCCCTCTCCCATTTCCACTGGCTACCTAACATGAAGTACTGTTTACATGATTTCTGGTCCTTGGTCAATTAGTGCAACAGGAGAGATTAAAGTCTAACACTGCGGGGGAGGGATTGGCTTTGGTCCACTTCTCTCCCAGATGGAGAATTCATCATTTACTGGACAATCTTTTACCATCACCAACTTACCCAAAAAGATGCCACCTTGAGACTTACAGGTGTCTATGGGCCGAGTCTCCAAGTAGATTTTATCTCCTGGCTCTGGAAAAGAAGAGGTTAAAGTTTCCAGGGATCTCAAGATAACATGTGAGTTGTTCTTCAAGTTCCCTTACAGTGTTTTATCTTTTTATTAGCATTTACAACACACTATGCATTTTATTTAACGTTCATTGTTTGTTTCTTTCTCCTAGAATGTGATCTTAATGATGATCAAGTCTTTATTCTGTTAGTGTGTTCCAAGTGTCTAGAACTCTGTGTCCGGCACAGAGTAAGTGATGGATAGATAGCTTTTGAATAAACGTGTGTGTATATCTCATCCTCATCATCAGAGGGAAGCAGGGACGTCCTGAGAAGGGTAGTGACCATGCTTGGATTGTCCAGCATCATCAGAGGTTGGAATCGAATCCAATCTCGGCTGGCCCATAGTTCACCCTGATTTGGGTCCAGTATGGCCCTTCTGGCCTCAGCCCCAGGCTTTCTAGGTTGCAGGATTCCTGCTATCATGGGGTCTTGTGCCCTGCTTCCACACCTACGTCACCCCAGGTACGAACTTTCAGTTCTGCATCTCCTTTCCTCTGCACACAGCACATGACAAGGGTTAAGGAAGGACCTTCCTCGTGCTGAGGTCTTTCCAGCTCGATGACTTCTAGGGGGCTGAGGGGAGTGGGAAGGAGGCTAGACTCACCATTAAGACAGTGAGAGAGGTGGAGGCTAAGCTGGCCAGCAGCAGGAAAGTGAGAAATTTCATGGTGGAACCGTAGCAGGATCTGTTCCCTGGGGAAGGCTGCTTAGTGTTACCAAGAAGGCAGCCTGGCAGGGACTGTATTTATTTGGGGGTAAGAAGGGGCTCTCCTGAAGTTCATGCACTTCTTTACTCAGAAGTCTTTAATTTGCCTATTCAAAACTGGTTCCTAGGGAGTACATTTGTACAAAGAAGTATCTCATTAGTATGCATGTGGGGGCACTCTAATGGCATTTTTTCTTTCCTTTTTTCCATGAAAGGGGGTGTGGAGAGAGAGAAAGAAAGAGAGAGAGAGAGAGAGAGAGAGAGAGAGAGAGAGAGACCTTTAGCAGGGTCCTCACACCATGATCCAATCCCTAGCCTCACTTAACCAGGGTTGTGACTGTAGTGAGGTCCTGGGAAGGAAACACGTTCACGTTACCCTTTCACGTGGCCTCAGCACTGAGGAGCATTGGGCTACTGCCGTACCACCACAGCTGGCCTGAGAGGCCTTCTTGGACAAATAAACATTTCAATAAGAATGAGTGTCTGCTATATACTAGGCTTGATGTGATTGCTGAAGCTCTAACACTGAGCAAATCAGACCAGGTCTCTGCTCTCCAAGGTAAGAATGACAGATAAGACCCAAGTCACCCAATTAAATCTAAATTTCAGGTAATACAAATCTTTTTAAGTATAAGTATGTCTCAAATATTGCACAAGGCATGGTATGTCTCAAACATGTACCCAAATCACATTTAATTGGGAGTTCTGTTTGTATTGCTGAAAGTGGTTCCCCAAGCTTCAGGCCAGTCTTAGACTGGGATAAGAGGCTGGTGAGACTTTCCACATCTGCCCTTCCTATCTGTCTTCCCCAGAGCCCAGCCTCAGCCTGTGGGCTCAGTTAAGGATTCAGACTAAAGAGGTAAGCGTGTACCTGCCCCAGCCGTAAATCCCTTCTGAGGAAAGTGGTCATGGGGATTCTTTGCACACATGGTGAAATGTTTTTGGGTCAGATGATCTTGTTTCCCTGGCCACTCCCATTTGTGAGGAAATCTGGGCTTTATCTAGAGGGAACCGTGAACAAGCTGGATGTAAGGAAGACCTGTGACTTCTGAGGAGGCCTAGGTGAGAGACCTGTCCATTTCTGGTGCTCCATGTTGGTTCCTAACCAAGTCGACAAGGTATCTCTTAGTACATTTTGAGACAAAGAAACAAAGAAAACTCAGAGTTTTAAAAACAGTAGAGAAGGGGAGGAGGGAGCAGAATGAGGCCAAAACAAAGGCAGAGAGGTGAAGGCTCATGCCTGCAGGAGCTCCTAAAGTTATAACAAGCTGACTCACACTCCAGAGCAGCTGGAGTGTACACTGCTCAGTACACTGTGAGGCTTCCTGCTCTTCCTCCCTTCTCTCTGTCACTTGATGTGACCTGAATGAGTCTGGTAGACTTGAAAAAGCCCATTTCCTTAGCTCTGTTCCACCCCATCCCAAACATCATCAACTCCAGTTGAGACACCTCCATAAAATAATCAGCTTTGCTACTACCTCAGCATGTGGCCCTGGTCCAGACACTTCTCCAGAAATTCTCCTCCTCAGCAAGGAGAGGGAGGGTCTAGATGGGTCACCAGGGATCACTAGGATTCCTGCTTCAGGATCTGACATACTTGGGTCAGGGGTAGAAAACTGGAGAGATTTCCATTTAAAACAAGGGAACAGGGTCAGACTGATTATTCTTAAATTCTGGTCTACATCATAATGTTTATTTGAACCTTCTTTTCTCTTCATTTAGCAGGTCTGGGATGCAGCTTGGAAGCTGCATTTTAAAACCAGTATCTAGTGCAATTCCGATGTGGAACTGTGGAGAACATGTTACCTTAGGGGATGAAATGGCTTCTAAGCAAAGGCTCAACTTTGTTTCTTTTCTTTTTAATTTGCTATAGGGTGTGTGCACTTCCCAGAGTGAGACAGGAAGAAAGAGAAAGAGAGGGAGAGAGTAAGTGAGAAAGCACCCCCAAGGGCATGGCTATGCCACCATTCCTACTCCTCCATTCTCTTTTCAGAGTTTGAGTAGGCAGACACAGGGGCCCAGTATGTTTTTCAAGCCACCAGGTTTGAGACTTGAACCATACAGTTGGCCATGTGGGATCCAGCTGCCTTAATCACTATGCCACTGGCTGGTGCTAACCTTTTCTGGTAAAGATTTCAGGAGGAAGAGAGTCTGTGTGTGATTGTGGATGCTAGGGGAGGGGTCCCGGAGAGGAGGAGAGAAGGGAGATCAACATTCTGTGAGGTCTGATCTTGAGCCAGATAGGTGATTATTTAATTCTTGTAATCATCTGTACTGTTTTTTTCCCTAAGTTTCTCAAATTTCTGAGTATCAGACGAGACATTTTTCTTTCTTTTTATGCTTTTTAATTATAATCATTTGGTGATTTCATTGAATTCTATGACTTTAAATCCTATCTATTTCTGTTTTTTTAATGCAAATATGCATCATGACTTTCCCAATGATTAAATATATCCCATGTATGTATTGGTTATTACTAAATATCTATCTCTCATCTAGACCTCTTCCTTCAATTCCAACAGAAAGAGTGGAGAAAATTGCTGAAATGTTGGTGGGAAGGAACAGGATGCCAAATATCTATATTTTTTCCCTAACAAGACAAGTACTTCATGTTACTATTTCCCTTTGATCTTCTTCCCCCATGTTCTGCCATGTTGATGTTTTCTAGAATTTTATTTTTATGATAGATTTAGTTTTATGATATAGGCATATTGTGCCTTGAAGATATTATGGATTCAGTTCCAGACCACTGCAATAAAATGAATATTGCAATAATGTGAATCACATGAAATTTTTGTTTTTCCAGTGCATATGAAAGATGTTTAAACTATATATAGTCTATAAAGTACAATAGCATTATATCTGAAAAAAAATCAATGTATATAGCCTTAATTAAAAAATACTTCATTGCTAAAGAATACTGTCATCTGAGCCTTCAGCAAGTTATATCTTTTTGCTGGTGGAGGGTCTTGTCTTGATGTTGATGGCTGCTTACTGATCAGGGTTGTAGCTGCTGAGGGTTAGGGTGGCTGTGAGAATTTATTAAAACAAGACAACATTGCTTGTTTGAAATTGCTGCATTGATTGATTCTTCTTTTCATAAAAATTTCTCTGTAGCAAATGGTGCTTTTGACAACATTTCATACACAGTAGAACTGCTTTCAAAATTGGAGTGGAATGGGGGGGTGAAGAGAAGAGGATAGAGAAAGATAGCAAGAGAACAAAAAGAGAGGCAGGACGTTAGTGGGAAACAGATATGGCTTATTACCTGTTGATGATGACATGTATAGTATTCTCAACTGGATTAGTCTGAGAAGTATTTCATGATGCGTAAAGTCTTTTCACAAGCAAAATGAGAAATAGTGATTGACTCTTTTAAAAAATAATTAGAATAATAATAATAATGATTGGGAAAAACATAGAAAAGATATTGAATGATGAAGTGGGGAGATTAATGTCTCTGTATTGACTGACATGCATGGCATTCCCTTTTGAAAAAGCAATGTAATTCACTGTAAAGTTATATGTAATCCAATGTAATATAAAGAAGATTATGATGATAATTAAAAAAATAAATAATAATGACAAGTGAAATAAAAATAAAAATAATTTTAATATATATTTAATATATCAGTGAGTAACCCATTTTAAGTTAAAAAACCTAAACATTTCCCCATTTCATTGCAAATGTATTGCCTGAATAGACATTACATGACATTTAGTATTTATCATTCCTCATCATCCTTCTGCAAACAGCTCCCCATGTCTATAGTCAATATCTCATTTTTTCCCAGTTGATTTACAGCTTCAAAAACCTTAACACCATAGCCCCAAGTATTTAGATTATGAAAATTAGCACATTTGATTGATATTGATAATAATCTTTACTATGATACTGATTATTATTACACTTGGCCCTGTCTTGAATACCACACCACCAATGCATGATTGACAGATATCTTCTGAGCATTCAGTTTATGCAGGAGACAAACCAGTGAGGAGTCAGTGAGTTGATATTTGATTCATCCTGCTTAAATCTGAGTCAGCATAAGCAATCTGTGGTGGAATTGTTTTTGGTTCAAAACTGGCATTAGGCAAAATAAATATCAGCAGCAAAGATCAAGATGGAGGCAGGACAGGTTTGAGAAATAATTCAAAATTTAAAAGTAATTTGAGAGACCAAAGGAGAGCCAGGAGAGGTAGGACTCTTACCAGAACTAAAGAAGGAAGCCTAAAGGAAGAAAAAAAAAAATGTAAACTGACAATGAATTTGGCAGGAAAAACATAACCCACCAAAAGTCAAAAGGTACACTCTCTTGAGTGGCTTTGGGCACAGCCCTTCACAGATTCTCAGAATCCCAAGGTCGGAAGGACCATTATTATTTTTACATTAATAGCTGATGTTCACTGCATATTTATCAAGTGTTAGGAACTAGGCTAAATGCTTTACATGTCCTATCTTGTTTCATTTCAACATTGAAATTGTCTGGCTATGTATGGTGGTCTCAACTGGGCTGGACTGAGGTGTAAATCGTGCTGGGTAAACTGTCTTCATAATCTAAATGATGTATAGTGAATAATAATAAATAATAATAATAATAAAAAAAGAATTATCAATAATCACCAAAAAAAAAGTTGGATTCAGTCCTCTCATATCCTGCTGCTGCTTTCTCAACTAAGTTCATGATCTGTATCTATTTATATCTATATTTATATGAATTAAGTTCATATATATATATACACATATATATATACATTATATTTTTATTAGAGTTTTTTTAAGCTATAGGGTGTGTGCACTTGCCAGAGAGAGAGAGAGAGAGAGAGAGAGAGACAGAAAGTGAGAAATCACCCCCTCGGAGGGGATGGCCACACTGCAATCCCTTCTCCATTCTCTTCTTGGGATCTTGGGCACACATGCACATGTATCCAGTGTGAATTTTAAGCCACTGGGTCCAGGACTCGTACCGACTGCGTGGGAGTCCGGCTATGTAACTATTATGCAATCTGCTAGTCTCAGTTCATATAATATTTTTAATTCTTTGTTGTCATTTCAACAATGATCATAGCATCTTAATTAGTAGATTCTACCTTAAGAAATCACCTTCTCTGCTCATTTGTAAGAAGCAACTTCTCATCCATTACAATTTTATTATGAGATTGAAATAATTCAGTCACCATCTTTGGGCTCCACTTCTAATTCTAGTCTTTTTGCTACTTCTAGCTCATTTGGAGTTACTTCCTTCACTGAAGTCTTAAACCCTACAATGTCATCCATGAGGATTAGAATCAGCTTCTTCCAAATTCCTGTTAATATTGATTTTTTTTTTTACTTTCTCCCATGAATCACAAATGTTCATAACGGCATCTAGAATGCTAAATTCTTCCCATTAAGTTCTCAGTTTAGGATTCATGAAAGGAATCACCTTCTGCAGCAGCTATAGCCTTATGAAATCAATTTCTTAAAGAATAGGACTTGAGAATCACAATTACTCTTGGATCTGTGGGTTGTAAAATGGATGTTGTATTAGCAGGCATGAAATCTCCTTGTGCAACTACATTATAATTCTTGGCTTGCCAGGTTCATTGTCAATGAGAAGGACTATCTTGGAAGGAATCTTCTTTTTCCTTTTTCTTTTTTTTCCCCTGAGCAATAGGCCTAAATAGTGGACTTAAACTATTCAGTAAACCAGCCTGTAAACAGATATGCTGTCATCCAGACTTTGCTGTTCTATTTATAGGATACAGGCAAAAAACTACGGATTTAGTTAAGTCTTAAGAATCTTAGGGTTTTTGAATGTTAAATGAGCATTGACTTTAACTTAAAAGTCACCAGCTGCATTAGCTTCTAACAAGACAGCTTATCCTTGAAAGCTTTGAAGTTGGACATTGACTTTACTTCTCTAGCTATGAATAGGAGAAGGTTGTTTAATGCATATAGAAAAATCTGTTGTTTCATATATCCACCTTCAATGATCTTAGCTAGATCTTCTGGATAACTTGATTCAGCTTCTCCATCAGCACTTGCTGCTTCACCTGGCACTTTTGAATTACAGAAACAGATATTTTTCCTTAAATCTCATGAAACAATCTCTGCTTAACTTCATACTTTTCTTCTGCAACTTCCTCATCTCTCTCTGTCTTTATAGAATTGAAGAGAATTGAACCTTGCTTTGGGTTAGGCTTTGGCTTAAGGGAATGTTACTCCTGGTTTGATCTTTCTGTCTAGAACTACTAAAACTTTCTCCATATAGGCAAGCCCATGGCCTGGTGGTAACATGAGTGGATTCCACATGTTTGGCTGCATGATTCAAGACTGGGACTTGGCAGCTTGAAAGACATGCCAGGTGCATATGTGTGCATGTCCAAAATTCTGACAGGAGAGAGATATGAAGGGGAGGGAAAGAACGCATGGGGAGTGCTTTCTTATTTTCCTCTGTCTCTCTGTCTCTCTTTGGAAAGTGCACATGCCCTCCGGCAAAAACAAAAAATAAAAAACAAAAACAACAGAAACAAAGACAAATTTTCTGCATATCAGCAATAAGGCTGTTTCTTTTTTTAAAAAAATTTCTTTCTTTATTTTTTAATAATTTGTGTGTTTACTGGAGTAGCATTTTAAATTCCTTTCTAGAACTTTTCCTTTGCATTCACAACTTGTTTGTTTGGCACAAGAGGCATAGCTTTTGGCCTGTCTTGACCTTCAACATACCTTCTTTACTAAGCTTAGTCATTTTTAGCTTTTGATTTAAAGAGAGAGATCTGTGACTTCTTTTTACTTGAACACTTAGAGGACATTGTAGGGTTATTAACTGAGCAAATTTCAATATTGTTTTGTCTCAGGGAATAAGGAGTTTTAAGGAGAGAGAGAGTGATGGCCAGAATCAGTGGAGCAGTCAGAATACACACTACATTTATCAATTAAGTCCACCCTTATATGGGTGTAGTTTATGGTGTTCTAAAACTATTATAGTTTTTTTTTCCTTTTTCCCTTTTATTTATTTTTAAATTTATTTACATTTAATCACGTCTTTACAGTATACATTTTTTTTTTCCCAGCATAAATACCATGCATGTCAGTCAAGGCAAAGATATTACTATATACATTATCATCAGCAAATCGCTTCTCATTTTTTTTTTTTGTCAATTAAGCATAGTTTTACCTGTACTTTCCTTCCCCTTTCCCCTCTTTTCCTTCCATAATAACCCCCACCCCCACATTTTATTGATTCACAAAAGGTCTTAAACTAAAAGTATGAAGAAAGCTAGAATCTAGTGAGAAGTGCACTGTAATTTTCTTCTGAAACATTTTTTCTCTCTCCATTCCCCCTTTTACTAAAGCGAGGTATAAACTTATTTGAAAAAAAAAGGTTAATCTCAATTTAGTTTGTTATTTGCAAAAGCCCCATAAGCATTCAATTTCTGATGCAAAGCAACATACTATTGTATTATTGAACTTATGCAAATAACCACAACATAAGAATGCTCACAAATACTTTCCAATTGCAAAGGGGTCAGGAAGGGAGAAAAGTTTCTATTTCAATTTAATAACGTTTTAAAAAATTTTTTTTTAACAAATTGCTGAACCTATCAACAACTCAAACAAAAATCCTTAAGTCTGGAAGACAAAGCATAGAAAAAAAATCAATAACGTTTTAGGAAAAACATTATTTCACCAGCTCAGACTCATGTAATCTCTCTTTGGTTGAATTTGCAGCGTTACTGTGGTCTGATCTTTCCGTTAACATTCAGCATTATTACTGATATTTCAGAACTTGTCCCTACCATTAAGTTGGCCTTTTTCTTGGTAATTTTTTGTTCTCTTATTTGTCTGTCTTTAGTTTTCCTGATATAGTACTCCTTTCAGAACTTCTCGAAGAGCTGATCTTATGTTGTTAAATTCTTTCAGGTTTTGTTTATCTGAGAATGTTTTTATCTTTTCTTCACATATGAAGGATAATCTTGCCAGGAATAGTATTTTTAGTTGAAATTGTTTTTCAGTTAACACTTAGAGTATATTTTACCATTCTTTCCTTGCTTGCATTGTTTCTGATGAAAGGTCCGATGTTAGCCTGATGGGCTATCCTTTGAAAGTAACTTGATGTTTCTCTCTTGCCCGTTTTAGTATCATGTCTCTGTCTGCGGTTTTGGTCAATCTGGCTATGATGTACCTTGGAGAAGATCTTGGGTTGACTCTGTGTGGGGTCTTTTGTATTTCTTGCGTCTGGAATATTTGAATGCCTCTCTAGGTTTGGAAAGTTTTCTTCCAGGATTTTATGGAATAGATTATCAATGTCCTGATTAGTTTCTTCATCTTCTAGGATACCAATTATCTGAATGTTTTGGCATCTAATGGTATCTAGTATTTCTCGTATATTATTCCCATTTTTTGGGGTTGTTTTCTCAGTCTTTTTGGTGAATTTTTCCAAGTCAAAGATTCTGTCTTCTACATCTGAGATTCGACCTTCTGCATGATCTAATCTGCTTTTAATACTTTCAAGGGAGGTTTCGATTTCCTGTATTACAGCCTTCATCTCTAACAATTCCGTTTGATTCTTTTTTATGGTGTGTATTTCCTCTTTCAGATCGTGGAAGAACTTCCTCACCTCCTGGAACTCATTTCTTTTCTCCTGCATTTTCTGGAGTTCGTTGTCTCTCTTCTCTTGCATCTCTGTTAGCTTTGTCACTATGAATATCCTAAATTCTTCATCTGACATTTCCACGAGTTCCATTGTACTGTCTATGGATGATGAAGGGCCATTCTTTCCCCTTGGGGGAGAGATATTTTCTTAGTTTCCTATATTTCTTGTGCCTCTGTGGTGGTTTCCGGTCACCTGATGGAGTATACGTTACTTCTACTTTCTTCACCATTCCTTGCTGTGGCACTGGTTGTGGACAAGTGGAGTTTACCGATTGAGTCAAATGTTTCAGTGGAGAAAGTGAAGGCCCTGGAGCTTGGCAGCAGGAGGCTTTCTCCTCAGTTTTTCTCACACTGCTGCGTGTCTCAAAGCTGCAGCAATGTTTCTTGTGGTAGTTCTTGAAGAGAAGAAAGTTCTTATTCTCCTGTAGACAAGACCCCAAGACATCCTGAAGTGATGTTGTCTCCCCAGAGGCATTTTTTTTCCCCATAGGATACATGCACTTGCGTGTACAGGGAGAAAAAGTGATGGGTCTGAGGCTCCTCTCCTTGCTCTGAGTGGAGGGTCTTCAGGTGCCTAGTGATGGAGAAGCAGTCAGAGGAGTCAGAGGACATGGAGCTCACAGACTCTGGCAGGGACTGGATGATGTGCAGGCAGCAGGCAGCAGGCAGTGAGGACTGCATGACCCTGCTGCTTAGCCAGCTGAGCTCGTGGTGCCTGGTGGGGCTCCCTCCTCAGGTCCTGGGTGGCAGCCCGGCTCTAGGGCTGTCCTGGAACAGAAGACAGCTCGGTCTTCCCAGGAAGCCTCTAGGCCTTCCCAAGCCAGGTCGTCTAAGGTTGCCTGTAACATTTTTTTTAAGAGAAATTTTTGACATAGGGCACATGTGCTTGCTGGAGAGACAGACAGAAAGTGAGAAATCACCCTCCCCAGGGGATGGGCACATTGTCCTCCCTTCTCTTCCATTCTCCTTTTGGGGTTTTGGGCACGCACACACACACACACACACACACACACACACACACACACACACACAAAACTGGTGTGAGTTTAAGCTGCTGGGTCCCAGACTTGAACCATGGTTGACTATGGGGGAGTCCTGTGACGTAACCATTATGCCATCTGCTGGTCCTCAAAACTATTATAAAATCAAAGCTCGCCAATCACAGATCACCATAACATAGCCTTATGAAATACATTTCTTAAATAATAGGACTTGACCTTTCCAACTTAGATTGGGCAGAATGGCTCCCTCAAAGAAGGGTGGCAAGAAGAAGGGTCATCAGTGAGGTGGTGAACATCAACATTCACAAGTGCATTCATGGTGTGGGCTTCAAGAAATGTGCCCCTTGGGCGCTTAGAGATTGAGAAATTTGCCATGAAGGAGATGGGACCCCATATGTATATATTGATCCTGGGCTCACCAAAGCTGTCTGGACCAAAGGAATAAGGGACATTCTGTACTGTATTCATGTGTGGCTGTCTGGAAAAATGTAATGAAAATGAAGATTCACCCAACAAGCTCTACTCTCTGGAGACCTATGTACCTGTTACCACTTTCAAAAATCTACAGTCAGTGTGAATGAGAACAAATTGTTGATTTTCAAATGAAGTTATAAAGCCACAAAGAAAAAACAATAGGATTTGAATTACTCCTTGATATCCACAGATTGCAGAATGGTGTGTTAGCAGATATAAACAGGGATTAGCCAACCCCGGCATTAGCACTCTGGGATCTTGGGCATGCATGTGTGCCCAGTGTGCACAAGGAGACCTTGGAATGTGAAGCTGGACCTTCTCATGTGACTTCAGCATCATAGAGTATGGTGTCACTCTGGAAAAGTGGTGGGTCTGAGGCTCCTCTCCTTGCTCTGAGTGGAGGGTCTTCAGGTGCCTAGTGATGGAGAAGCAGTCAGAGGAGTCAGAGGACATGGAGCTCACAGACTCTGGCAGGGACTGGATGATGTGCAGGCAGCAGGCACATCACATGGACCTTCTCATGTGACTTCATCATCACAGAGTATGGTGTCACTGCTATAGCCACCATGGCTGGCCTCTTTTTATACTTTAGAGTTTATTAAAGTATTGGTTAAGAATATACATTCTGGATTCAGACTGCCTGGGTTTAAATCCTGGATTTACCATGTATTGACTACATAATTGCAGACAACTTAGCTGACTTCTCTGTGTCTCAGATTTCATCATAAGGTTGTTATGAAGGTTAAACTAATTGAAGCTTGGAGAGTGTTTAGAATGGTGCCTAGTACATTTTTAAGTTTCAATGATGTGTCAGCCATTATTATTCTTGCAGTTGTTTACAATATAACTTCTATTGAATTTTCTGTAAGTTTTCTAGATGAAGAAATATTCTCTGTAACTGAATCACCTTGCATTTCCTGAAGTTTTGGTGCTCTCTTAGGTACAGAAATATTTGTGTCTATTAAAGTTTTTAGTGTGAGTTGCAACTTTAATTTATATAAATACTTTTTCTTGTCTCTCTTGCTCTCTTTTTGTTTTGTAGAGATTTGTAGAGAGATTTTTGCTACAGGGCACATGTACTTGCCAGAGAAACAGAGAAACAAACAGACATAAAGTGATAAGGCACCCACCGTGGGGGATGGCCATGAGGCAATCCCTTCTTCTCTATTCTCCTCTTGGGATTTTGGGCATGCACACACATGTGCCTAGTGTGAGTTTTAAGTAACTGTGTCTGGGACTTGAACCATAATTGACTATGTGGGAGTCCAGCAATAGAGCCAATGTGCCATCCACTGGTCCCATCTTGTCTCATTTTAATGCATTTATCCTGAAATAAATATTGACTGATTATTATTATTATTATTTTGGTTGGCATGGGTTGCATATGCTTGCTGGAGAAAGACAGAGAGAGACAATGAGAGGGAAAGTGACAAATCACCCCCTGGGGGGATAGCGAAGCCACAATCACTTCTCTATTCTCTTCCTGAGATTTTGGGCACACATGCACACACATCTGGCATGATTTTATTTTTTTTTGAGAGGTTTTTGTTATAGGGCGCATGCGCTCGCCAGCCAGTCAGCCAGACAGAGACAGAGAAATAGAAAGCGAGAAATCATCCCCCAGGGGGAATGGCCACGCTGCAGTCCCTTCTCTTCCATTCTCCTCTCGGGATCTTGGGCACTCACGCACACATGCCCGGCATGAGTTTTAAGCCACTGGGTCCGGGACTCAAACTGCGGTCGACTACGTGGGAGTCCAGCGACATAGCCATTATGCTAACTGCGGGTCCCCTGGCATGATTTTCAATCCAGCAGGTCTGGGACTCCAACTGCGGACAGTCATGTGGGAGTCCAGCACCTTAACCGCCATGCCACCCGCAGGCCCCAAATATTGGATGATATTAACATCAGTATATTCTATGGTCTAAAATTTGATTGGTGGACTTTTTGTCCATCTTTTGGTTTTTAATTTTTCTGAGTTATTTAAAAATTTTTTCTAATGAATTTTGCATAATTTCTTTCTTTTGGAAGAAGTTTCTGCTATAGGGCACGTGCGCTCGCCAGAAAGGCAGAGAGAGACAGATAGACAGAAAGCAAGAAATCACCCCCTGCTCCCCCCCAGGGAGGAATGGCCATGCCACAATCCCTTCTTCTCTATTCTCCTCTCAGGATCTTGGGCACACATGCTCACGCGCCCGACGTGAGTTTCAGTCACCAGGTCAGGGACTTGAACCGTGGTCAACTACATGGGAGTTCAGCGACATAGCCATTACACTAACTGCTGGTCCCGAATTTTGCATAATTTCTAAAACAAGGACAGTCTCATCATGACTTCATTGCAACCATTGACATCAGGAAATTAAGACTGGATACACTCTTGATACTTTATTGCCATCTAAACCACAGCCCCTATCCTATTTAAATGTGCCAGTTGTCTCAATAATGTCTCTTATAACAAAAGGAGCTGATCCAGGATTATGCATACCTTTTAGCCTCACAGTTCTTTGGTCATTCCTTGACTTTCATGGCATTACTGCTTTTGAATGTTACTTTTGAATGTTACATCTCCCAATGTAGATTCACCTGATGCTCCTCAAGATTACTTTCGGGTTCTGCACTTTTGGCACAAGTATCAAGAAGCTACAATGTGTTCTCCACGTTGCATTCTATGAGGTGGAACACAATTTCAACCTCTCTGGTGACTATGTTAACTTTGATCCCTGATAAAGATGACGTCTTCCAGGCTTCAGTACTGCGAAGTTACTCTTTTTTTTTTCCCTTTTGTAATGTACTTGATTCTTTATTTATTCAGAGTTGATTTCTTCAACTAACAACGAGTATCACGGCATGCTTCAACTTTCTTCTTTTCCCCCTTCTCTTCAGTATCTGATTTTCATGATTATATTATGAATTCTAGTGATTTCCTTTATATCTTTGTTTCTTGATTTAGCGGGATGAAGTTATTTTTTGATTATCCAACTATAAAAGTTGTGTACTAAGTCTACCTGTTTATACTAACTCCTCTTTTATTCCCAGTCTGTTCGTTTGTTACATTCTCATATTTTATAACGTTGAATCCTCTGAGCTGTAACCATAATTTCCATAGCAGTTTAAACTTCGTCCTGCATGAAAATGGATTTGGCAGTCACAGCTAATCCTTTTACCTCATTTTCTCCATTAATCTCTTGACTGGCTGAAATTTGTCTTCCAAAAACCCTGCCCCCCTTCCGAGTTCATAGATGTTAAATTACTTGAATTTTTGCATGCTTGAAAATATTTGTCTCTTGCCTTTAGCCTGGTTAAAATAGTTTGATTAAGTACAAAATGCTTGGGTATCAGTTTTCTTTTCCCAGAGGATTTTATTGAAAAATTTCCATTGTCTTTTGGTGTTGGGGCCTGGAGCCAGCCTCCTTCCCCCCCTCCCCCCCCTCAGCACATGTGTTGGTAGTTTTACCTAGAAACCCAAAGGATTCTTTTCTTACTTTTGAGGGTAAGAAACTTTATTAGGCCAACTTTCAAAGTTGGTCTTTTTGACTCAGCCTTTCCTTTGAAACTATAGATTCAATAAAACAGTTTTTTTTTTTTGGGTGGGGGGGCAGCTGGTGGCCTGATGACTAAAGTACCTGGATCCCATACGGCCAACAAAATGGTTTGAGTCTTGAACCTGGTGACTTAAAAAATATGCCGCGTGTTTGTGTGTGTTGCCCAAAATCTTGACAGAAGAAACTGAGAAGGGACTGCAATGTGACCATCCCCCCACAGGGAAGGACACATGTACCCTCTACCAAATTAAAACTTAAAAAAAATTTTATTTTAGGGAACCAGCAGTTAGCGTAATGGCTATATTGCTGGACTCCCATATAGTTGACCGAGGTTTGCGTCCTGGACCCGGTGGCTTAAAACTCACGCCAGGCACGTGTGCATGTGTGCCCAAGATCCTGAGAGGAGAATGGAGGAGAAGGGATTGCGGCGTGACCATTCCCCCTGGCGGGTGATTTCTCGCTTTCTATCTCTATGTCTCTCTCTGTCTGTCTGGCGAGCGCACGTGCCCTATAGCGAAAAACCTCTAAAAAAAAACCTTTATTTTAATCATTGATAAGTACACATAACATACGACTTGACATCTTAACCATTTTAAGTGTACAGTTTTACAATGTTAGGTACATGCATTAGTGTTTTGCCATCAGTTTTGAGAATTTTTTTCATCTTGTAAAACTACAACTCTATATCCATTAGACACTAATTTCCTGTTTCCCCCTCTCCCCAGCCAGATTCAAGTTTTCTTTTATTTTTAAGGAATATTTTCTTCAGTTATGCTTCCCTGTCTCATTTTTTTCAGTTCTCTTTTTCAGGAGCTATTATTGCACCGATGGTAGATAGGATTACATACAAGGTGTCCTTGATTCTGCTCTTCTGGGTATATTGTTTACTTTAGAGAAGTTGATGCTTGGCCAGCTCTGCCCATCACCTGTCATTATGGGACACTGTGTCAGCATTTTCCATCCATTTGCTTCCAGTTTCTCTGGATTTGGCAGAATTTCTTCGTGAAAAGTGTTATTTGAATTTGTATAATAGGGACTTCCTGTTTTCATTTAAGACAGGATTAACATAAATGTATTTATTTTTCTTGTGACCAACTTAGTTTCTTTTTTTATTAATTTATTTTTCTTTTTTTAACACTAATATGCTATACATCATTACAGTATACAAACTGAATTTTTCATCCAAAATACACTGTCTGTTGGCTTAGTCAAGCACATCGACATACGCGTTATCAACAAATAATTTTTCATTTCTTATGTCATATATTTTGCGTTTTTTTTTTTTTTTTTTTTTGCCATCCTTTATTCCCTATC
>NW_006206595.1:1841984-1857712 GCF_000334495.1 Tupaia belangeri chinensis
TCTAACTACTTTCAATAGCAAGTTCAGCTGGTGGTTTCAAGAAGGGCAGTTTTGAACTGGTAAGAATATTTCCTTGAAATTTGAAGCCTAGAAACAGGTTAGTATTTTGTTCAAATAGCGACCAACTTAGTTTCTGAGATAAGAAATTAGTATATATATCTTTATTTTTCCTCTTTACATTTGGAATTATGTTGTCAAGTGTTTCCCCATAAACTTCTTTTTTTTTTTTTTTTTGGAGGGGTTTTTGCTATAGGGCGCGTGCACTCGCCAGACAGACAGAGAAAGAGAGTCAGAGAGACAGAAAGCGAGAAATCACCCTCCAGGGGGGATAGCCACGCTGCAATCCCTTCTCCTCCATTCTCCTCTCGGGATCTTGGGCACACATGCACACGCGCCCAGGGTGAGTTTTAAGCCACTGGGTCTGGGACGCGAACTGCAGTCGACTACGTGGGAGTCCAGCGACATAGCCATTACGCTAACTGCTGGTCCCCCCATAAACTTCTATATAATTTATTTTAAACATCATCTGTATCTGAACATTAGAACTTTGATAACCTCAGAAAGTAGAAAACAATGGCAAACCCAGAAGTAAGCTTGTTTTTCATTGAATAAGTACATTTTGTCATTTGTGAAATTTGGAATGGGAAAAGAGGTAGAGGGTTTTTCTTAGACTTCTGTCTGGTGCCAATGTGTTTGCATGTATGTACCTTGAGCAGTTCCTTCTGTAGAGTTCACTCTTCTTTCACAATAAAGTCTGCGGGCTTATGTCACAAGGGGGAGCTGTCTACTTGCTGTTTCTCATAGGTCCTTTGGATTGTCCCTGGGGTTGAAAATCTTTGATGTAACAGCTTTGGCTTGCTTGGCATGTAATGCATGCATGCTTTGAGAAACAATATTGTATGCTGTAAAGGTGTATGGTGATTAAATGTGAATAAAAATGTATATAATAATAATAATAAAAAAGAGAGCGAGAAAGATTTCACTGGGGCCTGAGCTTTCTTTGATACAGTATCTGGGGAAGCTGTTTCCTATTCATCAGGCTTTGTCCTCGTCACGGTGTGTCCAGAGTTAGCAATTTGTGGATGTGAGGTGGTTGATGTTTTCTCTTTTTTGCGGGGGGTGGGCCTGGGGTATGTTGGGATGCTATGGGCAGATAACACTGGAGCCTGGGAGGGGAGGGTGGAAGAAGTGTCATGTGCACGCATAGCCTGAGTGAAAAATGCTTACAAATCTCCTTCTTTCACGACACAGACAACTTGTTTCAGCTCTGTTACCATTGAGTTTTAGGCATACTGAGATGAACTCCACATAGACCTGCTTCTAAAGAGTCACCTATCTGGTGGGGAGGTGGCATATATTTAAAAAACACATTTGGAAAATAGAGAAGACGGAGGCATTAGTCTCACAGGATGAGAATGGGGACATGGGGGGAAGTAGGTGAATCCATTTGCCATTTGATTCATGTTGCTCGAGTGCCTTTGTGTTCTAGGCACTGTCCTTGCACTGGGGATACAGCAGTAAAAGGACCGACCTCTCTGTCTTCATGGCACTTACGTTATAGGGAAGAGACAGACAAGAAAAAGTAACTATGTAACATAGTAGATAGTAGGACCTGAGAAGGACAAAATAAAAGGGGGAATATGAGCATATGCTGGGGGAGTTGCAGTTTCAGAAAGGCTGACCAGGAAAGGCCTCACTGAAAAGGTGGTATTTGAGTAAAGATCTGAAAGAAGTGAAGGAGTGGGTCATGTGCTCACTTGGGGAAGAGTGTTCTTGGAAGAAGAAAAAACAAAGTCCTTGAGGCAGGAATATGATTGATGATTGAAGAACAGCAAGGAGGTCCACATAGACGGGACAGAATGGTGGGGGTGAGCACTGGAGATGAGGCCAGAGAGGAAATGGTGGCCAGCTCCTGTAGGACCTTGCAGGGTACTTTGAAGACTATGGCTCTTCCTGAGTGATACAGGAAGCCTTGGGAAGGTTCTCAGCAGAGAGGTGGTATGAAGTAACAAGACTTGCCATTTTAGAATGGCCCCTGTGCTGAGGACAGCCTGGGGAGAGGGGCAGGGGTGGAAGTGAAGAGACCAGGGCAATTATAGAAATCCAGGTGAAAGAGGATGGTGGCTTACTCTGGTTGGTAACAGTAAAAGAGAAGATAGAGGGGCCAGCAGGTGGTGTGGTGGTTAAGGGTGCTGGACTCCCACATGGCTGACCACTGTTTGAACCTGGACCTGGCGACTTGCTTTCTTATCTTCCCTAGTCTCTCTCTGGTCAAATTTAAATAAGTAAGTAAATAAATAAAATAAAGTAAAAAAAAAAAAAAAAGCAGAAGGAGCTGGATTTCCCAGAGCCCACCTCCAAGAAACTATTCTCTTGACATTTGAAAAATTCTTCTTTTTTTGCAGTAAAATTACTTTCTTAGAAATGTTTGGTCCAGGCTAGTGCTGAAGAGAGTTTGAAGTTCCCGAGCCTGTGTGAACTAGGGATTGGAAACCTGCTAAGAGGATGAATTTGGGGATGAGGGTGCTTATTAGTCTTCTGGACCTGCCATAGTAAAGTCCCACAGGCTGGGAGGCTTAAAACAGCAAGATTTCTTGTCTTACAGTTCTGGAGGCCAGAAGTACAAAATCCAGGTGCTAATAGGGCCTTGCTCTCTCTGAAACCTATAGGGGAGAATCCTTCCTTGTCTTTTCTTTTCTTTTCTTAGAGGTTTTTGCCATAGAACACATGCTCTCATTAGAGAGAGACAGAGAGAGAGAGAGAGAGAGAGCGAGAAATAGTGATGAGGAAAGTGAAAAATCACCCCTACCCTGGGGAGGATGACCAAACCACAGTTTTTTTTTTCTCCATTTTCCTCTCCAGATCTTGGGCATGTAAACACACCCAGAGTGATTTTCAAGCCAACAGGTCTGGGACTTGAACTGTGGT
This sequence comes from Tupaia belangeri chinensis, assembly GCF_000334495.1. NCBI lineage: Eukaryota > Metazoa > Chordata > Mammalia > Scandentia > Tupaiidae > Tupaia > Tupaia belangeri. The sequence goes on from NW_006206595.1 coordinate 1,844,913, forward strand.
CAGCCAGGTGGGATTCCAGCGATGTAACCACTATGCCACCCGCTGGCCCCCTTCCTTGTCTTTTCTAGCTTCTGGCATTTTCTGGAAATCCTTGGCCTTCCCGGACTTCTAGAGGCATCATTCCAATCTCTGTTTCTGTGGTAACATGGCTGTCTACGCTTCACATCATTTTCTGCTGTGTGTCTGTGTCCAAATTTTCCTCTTCTTATAAGGAAAACAGTATATTGAATTAGGGGCCTATCCTCCACCACTATTATCTCAACTAATTAGATCGGTAATGATCTTCTTTCTAAACAAGGTCACATTATGAGGTACTGGGAGCTAGGGCTTCAACAAGTCTTTCTGGGGGACAAAATTCAACTCTTAACAGTGTGACTGTCTGCCTGAGTATGAAACGCTCCATTTCTTTAGTGTTGACTATGATCTGTGCTTAGAGGGAGCCTGTCCCTGAGAGCCTCCCTTTGTTTTCCTGGCAGTGCTCTCAGAAACGGAGATGTGTGGTGGAGATGGTGGGAGTGAATAGGGAGATGCATTTCTTCATTCATTTGGATCAGAGTTTAGGCTGGAAGCTGTCCACTCCTAGTAGAGAAGGAGAGGGAGTCAGATGGGGTAGGAGGAAAGATGGTCTAGAATCAATGACTTTGGGGATGCTCAAGAGCAGACAGGCTATGTGCCTGGTCTGGGAGGGGACTAGCAGAAGATCTGATTGTTTTCTTTCCTCAAAGTACTAAGTCTCTCTCCCTGGTTCACCTGTATGCAAGATTGGTCCTGGGCCATGGTGGAGGAAAACAAGGGATATAGAGGAGGGAGATGACCAGGTCTCCTCTGGGAGACAATATTTGGTGAGCTAATTTATACATCTAAAACACAGTTATAAGAGATATCTATGTACCATAGCACAAAGATAATTTAAATAGATTTAATTGATCTTTTTAACCAAGTGTCAGTTATAACTTTAGTAGGTCATTATTTTACTATCTGATCTAGTTAGCCAATGTGATTCATTTTGGCCCAGTGTAGAATGTATGAATAGAAGACAGGAGGGATGAGTTTCTAATAGAGACTTTAGAAAGAGGCTTTAATAGCAATGGTCCAAACTTTGACTAATTTCAGGATAATACATCTGGTTCCTTTGGTGGTTGATTTAATTTTTGGAAATGTTCAAATGATTTAGGAGCCATGTGTAACGAACAGAAAATAGCGTTTGGACTAGGAGGCTCAGCATGTGCAGGTGTGACTCAGTGTGAAGGTCTCTGCCCTCTGGATGGGTTATAGCTGGCCCAATGTCTGGACCAGGACACTCTATGCTTCCTGGTGTTCCAGGAAGGGCTTCTCTCTTCACGTCTCAAGGGCCCACCCCACAGAGCACAGGCACACCGCAGGTTGAATGCTTTCACTTTAATAGCTCTGAGCTACAGGGTGTTTAAGGGTTTAAGTCCAGTGATTTCATTATTTTCGGCTTTTTGGGGCTCTATGTGAAAGCTTCCTTAAGTTTGTTAGCATGTTAGCTCCACCTAGAAGAAAAGTTAAGATGAGAATGAGGCTTCAAGGGCTCCAGGTGCCAGCTCTGCCTCTCCCATTCCTCCAGAACTCCATCTTCTGCTTTCCAAACCAATAGAGGGGCTCACGCAGAAGTTAGAGAGATGGAGGTTTGATTCATCAGAGGCTGAAGGACTAACCTTTTCACCCCACCTTGGAAGAGGCAGGAGGGACAGAAGTGAGCAGGCTCTAGAGCAGAGAGGCTGGGGGCTAGACCCTAGGGAGAATCGGTATTGGACAACAATGGCAGTTTGGGTCGATGAGAAATTGGAGACCTCCAAAAAGCACAAAGTGAGGGGAGCTTCCATGGCAGAAGCTATGGTACTTCCTCACTTGTGATGTGAGTTGGGGGCCTGTTCTCTCCTTCCTCCCAATCCTAGATGGTGGGTGGTGAGTGTTCTTGTTCCCACAAAGTCTTGGCTTGGGATGAACTCACCTGTAAAGAATTTTCCCCCAAGGCTAGCAACTTCATTTATTCTGTTTTCTAGTTCTTCAGCGCCCTCCTTTGCTACTGAGTGAGCTGTCTTTGCCACGTTTTCTGATTTTGGAGCAGTAAAATCATATCAGCTGAAAAGTCACATCATTCAAAAAGAGTTCCCCCAAGGTAGCATTCTACCTTCTTCCCCATCCTGGCAGAGGCAAGAGGGTCAGAAGCAAGTAGGTTCTACAGCGGGTGGCTGGGGTCTAGACTCAGGGAGAATCTGCACCAAACCATGGCAGTTTGGATCAATAAGGCACGAAGCAGGGAAGCTCCAATGGCAGGGGCTGGGGCTGTTCCAGATCCCACAGGTGTGGTGAGCTTGGGGGCCTATTTTCTCCTTCCTCCCACAAAGTCATGCCTTGGGCAGTACTCACTTTGTAATTGCATCCCATGCTGAATGGCACTATTTATTTTGTCTTTTACTTCTTTAGCAGCCGCCTGTGCTTGTGAGCCAGTAGCTTCTATTATGGAATCTAATTTTGGAGCAGAAGAAAAATCACATCATTTAAAAAGAATCCCCCTCCCCCTCAAGATAGCATTCCTATACAAATTCCTGAAGTGGAAAAGTTTTGCTGAGGGGCCCAGCCTCTCTCTTGTAGGAAAGTGTGTGGGCCAAGACAGAAACCATGTGTGATGCAGGCAGCGAAATCTACTGTGGCAGAAACCTTGTGCATGGGCGCGCCGTGCACCCCCACTTGTGCTTTGTGTTCAGGTGCTGGAGTATGTCTGAGTCTCCATGGGCTTGTCTCTGTGGGTGGAGGTGTCATGTGGGCTTGGAGCCACAGACTTCTCTAGGCTGTTGATGTGACACAGACAGAGACTTACGCAGGGTGTTCTGCTTTTTCTGGGGGACTTGGTTCTGCTTTCTCTGGGGGCGTTTGGTCGTCGGAGCTACTGTTGAAGTCTTCTGGGTTGTTGTGACTGTCTCTTGAGTTGAAGTCGGTTTTTCTGAAGTTGAGGTCACCTCATCAGCCTTAGCTACAAACACACACACATAATGATTTTAGCAGTCAAACTGTTTTTTTCTCTTTGGAATGGGTGGCAGGCCCTAAGATACCTTCTGTGGGCTGGGTGCTTAGAAATGATGTGGCGTAAATCCTGTCCTCTTAAGGAAGATGAGATTTCCATGTACTGTGTGCCTCCTGGAATTGGGTGGGCAGGGCTTGGGCAGGGCTAACATACGGTGAGAATCAGGGAGCACTTCCGAGAGAAGCTGGCTCTTGAAGGCAGGACCTGGGAAGGGCGGATGTTCTAAAGGGGCTTTCTTGGAGGCACGAAGTGACTCAGGGAAAGACATATGTTGGACAGGTGTGGAGAATGGAAAGGAGTTCGATTTAGCTGATGTGGGTGAAACGTGAAGGAGAGTCATGAAAAATAGGGTTAGAAAATGAGGACTGAAGTCAGATAATGGGTGCCCTGCTGAGGAGATGGAGTTATAGGAGGTGTTCATGGGTGAAGGTATGAATACCATGAGAGACAGTGCCCTTTTCATTTGACCTCATGTTTCTCTCCCTTGGAGTCATGCCAAAGCTTTCTCCCATGTCCCCTGTTGGCCTTGCCTGCCTGGGTTATTTCCTTTGTCCTTAGCCTTGTGACATTCTTATTATTTTAGAATAATTTAATTTTATTGAAATATTATTATTTAAAAAAATTTCTATAGGGCACATGCACTCACCAAAAAGAGAGAGAGGGAAAGTGAAAAGCTAGCCACCAGGTCCAGGATTCAAACTATGGTCTGCAATGTGGGAGTCTAGCGCCTTCACCACACCACTTGCTGGCCCAACCTTGTCCCATTCTAATCCATGCTATTCTCTTTGTTATATTACCAGTTCCTCACCATTATCATCTAAAATAGAACACAAACCCCCTCCTATGGCTTATTTCCCCTGCCTCCACTCACATCCCCAATTGTTAAATCCTCCCACTAAGGGTACAGGCAGAAGGGAGAGGAGGACGCACAGGGCCCAATGGGAATCAAGCTACAAGAGGTGTGACTTTATCCTCCTTCCTTTCTTCCTCAGGATATCACCTGCTAAGTCAACAAGGGCTAGCTGGGGCTATCTGATACTTCCTATCTTGCTGACAGGTCCTTTGTGTACCAAAGCTTTCTCCCATGCCCCCTGTTGGCTTTGCCTGCCTGGGTTATTTTCTTTTGTCCTTAGCCTTGTGCCATTCTTTTTTTAAAAGAATCATTTAATTTTATTTAAATGTTATTATTAAAAAAATTTCTATAGGGCACATGCAGTCATGAAAAAGAGAGAGAAAGAGAGAGGGAAGGTAAAAAGCAAGCCACCAGCTCCAGGACTCAAACCGTGGTCTGTAATGTGGGAGTCTAGCGCCTTAACCACCACACCACTTGCTAGCCCAACCTTGTCCCATTCTAATCCATGCTATTCTCTTTGTTATGTTACCAGTTCCTCACCATTATCATCTAAAATAGAACACAAACCCCCTCCTATGGCTTCTTTCCCCTGCCTCCACTCACATCCCCAATTGTTAAATCCTCCCACTGAGGGTACAGGCAGAAGGGAGAGGAGGACTCACAGGTCACAGAATCTTGGTTAGGAGCAGACCCTGCAGGGTCAGAGGTGCCATCTTCTGCAATAAAGGAAACAGATGCCAGGTTAGGGTAAGGACTGAACCAGATTCACCTGAGCTGCCCTCCCCTCCCATTCCTCAGGCAGCTCTTGGGCACATTTTTGCTTGAACATGCCTTTAAGCCACTTTGGTAGGTCCACCAAGACAGTCTCCCTGATGTTTGACTTTAACCTCTTCTGCAGTTCTTTGAAACAGGTTCTCCTCTGAGAAGTGTAATCTCTCTCAGAACCCTGCCCCCTCCTGACTTGCCTCTGGTTTGTAAGGGTTTCCTGAGACTCCTGTCAGGGAGCCAGCTGTGGCTGGATGAACTCAAGCTCCTCTGTGGTGGAGGAGGACAGTGATGGGACCATGGGGTTATGCCTGAGATATTTCTGGGATTGGGACTGCAATCCCTGTCCTTATTCCCTTTATTCTTTCAATACAATCAATGTTCATGCAAAGTTCTCTGCTAATGAATGACGACAGAGTGCTGGAGAAGGCAGGTAAGACCCCCACTGTGACAGAGCTACATTCTGTTACATGATTATTACTAACATTATTTTCAAGTTTTGTCAGAGGGTGCATGCATTTGCCAGAGAGAGACAGACAGAGGAAAAGGGAGGAAACACCCTCCAATGAGGCATAGTCATGCTGTAATCCCTTCTCCTCCATTACTCCATCCTGTCAGGACTCTGGGCATGCACACATACAAGCCCAGAGTGTTTTTCAAACCTTTGGAGCCAGGATTTGAACCACGTGGTCAGCCATGTGGGTTTCAGCTGCCCCAACCAACAGGCCACGGGCCTGCTTGGTACATGATTATTTAATTACCAGTATAATGGTTCTAGAAGGGGAAAGTACAGCAAGGTGTCATAAAGGCAAGTGGGACTGGGTTTATCTTACATGTTTATGGAAGGTTTTTTATGGAGGAATTTCATCTAAACTGAGATTTAATAGATTGAAACTCACTGGCCAGGTGACATTCCGAGTTGGTTCAGGGAAGAGGACAAGGAGAGGAAAAGTATTCCAGGCAGAGGGAAGAGCAAGATGGAAGGTCTTGATGCTTGAGGACCTGCAGGGTCACCCCAGCCTAAAGGATGCCTTTCGTGTGATTAGAAAAAGTGTTCTTTGCTCTCAGGAGACACAGCCATGGGCCAGCATGTGCTGCTGGAATTGGAGCATGGACCAGATTTTAGCTCCCTCCACTTCTGGCCTGGTCCCCCTTGGGCAGGGAACAATCTGCCTGAGTATATGCAGTGGCCCAGTACACTGCAAGAAGGCCAGTGTGGCTGCAGCACAGGGTAAGGAGAGGCAAGTGAGAAGATGAGTTGGGAGAGTAAGCAAGGGCTGCAGGGAACCTGGTTCCCCTGATTGCTGGGATCGAGAAGCAGCATGTGGAGAACTGGGAGCAGGAATCACTTGCAGAGCCAGGGAAGCCAGGAAAGCATTGGGAGAGAAGCAGAAGGATGCAGCAAGACCTCAGGCCTCCCTGGGCTGCTAGGACTATGGTAGGGGGCAGTGAAAGGGCCATACTCACGGGCATAGACCAGGGTCCCAACCAGAGCTGCCAGGAAGAGGAGATCCGTGAATCTCATGCTTTCTAATGAGGAGTGAATGTAATGACAGTATCCTCAGAGGGTCAGGTGACTAAGGTGCTGAAACTGTTGGGCCCTTTTAAGGACATTAAGAGCCAATGGGAATCAAGCTACAAGAGGTGTGACTTTATCCTCCTTCCTTTCTTCCTCAGGATATCACCTGCTAAGTCAACAAGGGCTAGCTGGGGCTATCTGATACTTCCTATCTTGCTGACAGGTCCTTTGTGTACCAAAGCTTTCTCCCATGCCCCCTGTTGGCTTTGCCTGCCTGGGTTATTTTCTTTTGTCCTTAGCCTTGTGCCATTCTTTTTTAAAAGAATCATTTAATTTTATTTAAATGTTATTATTAAAAAAATTTCTATAGGGCACATGCAGTCATGAAAAAGAGAGAGAAAGAGAGAGGGAAGGTAAAAAGCAAGCCACCAGCTCCAGGACTCAAACCGTGGTCTGTAATGTGGGAGTCTAGCGCCTTAACCACCACACCACTTGCTAGCCCAACCTTGTCCCATTCTAATCCATGCTATTCTCTTTGTTATGTTACCAGTTCCTCACCATTATCATCTAAAATAGAACACAAACCCCCTCCTATGGCTTCTTTCCCCTGCCTCCACTCACATCCCCAATTGTTAAATCCTCCCACTGAGGGTACAGGCAGAAGGGAGAGGAGGACTCACAGGTCACAGAATCTTGGTTAGGAGTAGATGCTGCAGAGTCAGAGGTGCCATCTTCTGCAATAAAGGAAACAGATGCCATGTTAGAGTGAGGACTGAACCAGATTCACCTGAGTTGCCCTCCCCTCCCATTCCTCAGGCAGCTCTTGGGCACATTTTTGCTTGAACATGCCCTAGCCTCTAGGTAGCTGGTCTGCTCCAGATGTAGGGAGTGGGAGCTGGGTAAGTACTTCCTTACTAACCTGTCAATGGGGAAGTTGAGTTCTTCTGGGTTTCTCTTTTCTTTTTTTTGGAGAGGTTTTTTTTAATTTGCTATAGGGCACGTGCGCTCGCCAGACAGAGAGTCAGAGAGACAGAAAGCGAGAAATCACCCCCCAGGGGGGATGGCCACACCACAATCCCTTCTCCTCCATTCTCCTCTTGGGATTTTGGGCATGCATGCACACGCACCCGGTGTGAGTTTTAAGCCACCGGGTCTGAGATGCGAACCGTGGTCGACTGCGTGGGAGTCCAGCGACATAGCCATTACGCCAACTGCTGGTCCTGGGTTTCTCTTTTCTAATCTTTATTTTGGGAAAAATGCTGCCTTGGATTTCCCAAGACCTGTTTAAGGAGAAAATGAGTCAACATATATAAAAGGATTTGAATCACATGGTCAGCCATGTGTGTTTCAGCTGCTCCAACCAGCTGAAACCTGTATAATTGCAGTGGGAAGGTTTTATCCCATCTGAACCAGGCTATGTGGGGGTGTCCAGACCTTACCTAATCAGTGGAACAGGACCTTTTCCTTTGGCAGCTGGTTAAGCTGAATCCTTAATGGGACTTTTTTTTCTCTTTACTAGAGGATAAAAAGGAGAAGTTTTATGACCTACAGGGTTTCCTTTATATGGGCCAAGAGCTTGTCTGAGGAAGGGAAGAGAAGGAGGAACTCACAGAGGACAGAGGTGCACGAGTTTCTCCCTAGCAGGGAGACCAGAGCTGAGACAGTTAAGGGCTCTGGGTATGTCAATCTAGTGTCAAAAATTAATAATGGGCTGGGCCTAGAGCCATTCACTGACCCCTCCCATCCTTACAGAGATTTGGGTGGGTGAGCCTTGAGGAATCTTGGAACTAGGATTCTGGGTTCTGGTCTTTTTTTTTCTTTTTTCTTTTTTTGGAGATTTTTTTTTGCTATAGGGTACGTGCGCTTGCCAGAATGACAGAGAGAGACAGAGAGATAGAAAGTGAGAAATCACCCCCCAGGGGGGATGGCCATACCACAATCCCTTCTTCTCCATCCTCCTCTCGGAATCTTGGGCACGCACGCACACACGCCTGGTGTGAGTTTTAAGCCATCGGGTCCGGGATGCGAACCATGGTTGACTACGTGGGAATCCAGCGACATAGCCATTATGCTAACTGCTGGTTCCCGAGAGTAGGTCTTGATCCACCCTGAATCCCACCAACTTCCCAGGATGGTTGTGAGATAGACTGAGAATTATTCAATTCATATTTCTTGAGTGCTTACTGTGTTGCCCACCAGGCGTGGCCCTGGGGACTCAAAGGCGAATAAGACATTGTCCTGGTCCTTAAGGAGCATCCACTGTGGCAAGAGTTTGGACAAGCAAAGAAAAAAAGGAAGATACAGATTTATAACCCCTTATTTGGAACTTTTGTTTTAAAATGCTACATTTTTCTAATTTTATTAGTTCTTAGGGATTATTTATTACCTCATATAAGGTTATCTTATTGTTAAATATATTACTATTTCAGTGATAAAACTTATGACTATTTATATAAAGTGAGCTAAAGAAGGGCTATAAATAGCATATGTTAGTTTGAGGAAAGTTTTATTACCAAATGAGCTCAGCTCAGGTAAGTTTTTTCCCTCTAATGGTTTGCAAAAGACGTTTTGGTTTTCAAAACTTTTGAATTTTAGAACTGTGTATGAACTTGTGGATCTGTAGAATGAAGTAGTAGCAGGAGGACAGAGGAAACATATATTCTCAAATCCAAAGATCCGGGGATGAACTTCTTTCTGTGCTACTCTTCAAAGTAAGTTGTGTGATTTGGGGAATAACTACTTATCTCAGGTCTTGATTCTGAAATATGTGAATGATAGTTAGGGCTGGTATGAAAATTGAATGAGTAACTTGTGTGAACATACTTTCTAAGCTCTCTAAAGCTGGTTGGGATCCAGCTATCCATCCATCCTTCCTTTCTTTTTCTTTTTTCTTTTTTATATTCAATCACCCTGTATCATTACAGCATACCAAACCTTTCTGCCTTTTTAAAATTTTGCCAGAGGACATGTGCATTCACCAGGGAGAGACACAGAGAGGGAGAGAGACAGAGGGAGAAAGCACCCTCTCCCCATTGTGTGATCACACTATAATCCCTTCTCTCTCTCTCTATCCTGTTGAGATTTTGGGTCTGCATGCACATGTGCCTGGCATATTTTTCCAGCTGTCAGAGCTGGGGTTTGAACCACATAGTTGGCCATGTGGGATCTTGCTTCTTTAATTTCCAGGCTATAAGATGGTCCCAGAATCCTTCCTTTCAAGGGAAGCTGGGGCTTCATTTTTTTGGCAAATACTACTTGTGGCAGACATTGGGGGCAGAAAGATGTCAGTACTCTGTATCTGCAGGTTCTATTTCTGAGGACCACCTGCAGATTGAAAATATTAAGAAAAAGAACCAACAACAATAACAAAATAAAAGAATAGTACAAATAAAAAAAGTATAACTATTTACATTGTATTAGACTACTTATAGTCTTAAAAATATCCATAGATTATTTTAATCTTATACTGCAGACCCTTATTCTCTCTTTCTCTTTTTAAATTTTTGCTGTGGAGCACATATGCTTGCTGGAGAGAGACTGAGAGAGACAGAGAGAGGGAAGTGAGAAACCATCCCACAGGGAGGATTCCCACACAACAATCCCTTCTCCTTCATTCTCCTCTTGCAATTTTGGGTATGCAAGCACATGTTCTCAGCCTGATTTTCTTTTTGGAGATTTTTGCTATAGGGTACATGCACTTGCTAGAGAGACAGAGCGAGACAGAGAGACAGAAAGTGAGAAATCACCCCCCCCCCCAGGGAGCACAACCATGCTACAATCCCTTCTCCCCCATTTCCCTCTCAGGATTTTGGTCACGCATGCACATGCACTGGGCATGAGTTTTAAACCACCAGGTCCAGGACTTGAAATGTGATTGACTACATGCGAGTCCAGTTATGTAACCATCACACCATCTGCTGGTCCCCCTGGTGTGATTTTCAAGCTGCTGAGTCTGGAACTGGAACCACAATTGGCGATGTGGGAGTTCAGTGCTTTAACCACCACCTCATCTGCTTGTCCCTATCCATATTCTTAAAGAATTCAAAAGTGGAGCCAGTAGATGGATGGTACAGTGGTTATGTTGTTGGACTCCCACATGGCCAACGTGGTTTGAGTCCCAGACAGTGACTTGAAACTTATGCCAGGTGTGTGTGCGTGTGTGCCTAAGATCCTGGAAGGAAATAGAGGAGAAGGGATTGCGGTGTGGCTATCCCCCCCAGGGGATGATTTCTAATTTTCCCTCTCACTGTCTCTCTCTTTGTCTCTCTCACACCCTAATGCAAAAAACTCTACCAAAAAAAAAAAAAATTCAGGACCAGCAGTTGTCACAATGGCTATGTCACTGGAATCCTATGTATTCATTCGAGTGCGGTTCGAATCCCGGACTCTGTGGCTTAAACTCATGCCGGGTATGTGTGCATGTGTGTCCAAGATCCCAAAAGGAGAATGGAGGAGAAGGGATTGTGGTGTGGCCATCCCCCCTGGGGAGCGATTTCTTGCTTTCTGTCTCTCTGTCTCTTTCTGGTGATTGCATGTGCCCTGTAGAAAAAAAAAAAAAAAAAAACCCCAAAAAAAAAAAAAGACTCTCAAAAAAAAAAAGTAAAAAAAAAAATTCAAAAGTAACCTTGAGAATAAAGTTGAGCTAATTAATGGTAGGCAGTGAGTAAAGAACAGGAATTCACTGAATAAATGCATAGGCAGAACTTGGCAATTATTATCTGCCCGAGGGTCTGGGCCTAAGAATCTGGAAGGTGATGGTGACCTTACTCAGAATGGGGAGGGCTGAGGGACAGGGGAAACTATGAGCATCAGTGTCCTGGGTGTTCAGGCATGTGTGTATGCATTGTGGAAAGACAAGCCCTGACTCTAGATCCCTAACTGTCTCCGTGAGCATATTAAAAAGTCAATAAGAGCCAACTATGATATTTGCTCAAGATTTTTCTAAGAGGAAATTAGAGCTTTGGCATCAACACTAGAACTGTCACAGAGCGGGGTCTTTCCAAATGTCACTGCTTAGTCCTTTCCCTCTCTCAATCCTCCTGGCCTCAGCAATGAAAGAGGCAGTTATTCACATCCATGGGGGTGAGGTGGAAGGTAGGGGTATTTGTTCTGTAGAAAAGTTTCAATACTTTGTAATAGGGCCCAGGTGCGATGTTAAGTCAAATGATAGGGCCTGGGAGAGGACATTATATACATTAAAGAACATGCACTCTGTGTGTGTGGGGCTGCGCTGTGTGATGTCTTGACTTCTAGGACATCTGACCTCCATGATGACTGTCAACTGCTGATCTGTGTCTGTTCTCATGTGCTTATTCTCTGTCCTTTACCTTTCTCTTCCCTTTCTTCCTTGGATCTATTCTCATCTCCGCACTGAATGACCTCTGTGGGCAACATCACCTGGGGTCACTTGTCCTCTAGCTTCTAGATGAGTCTGGCCAATGGTAGACACTGGTGGGAGATCTGAGGATGGGAAGGGAGAGAGTTCAGGCCTGCGTTCCTCCTGCTGCCTCTCTGTTTTGGCATATGTGGTAGTTTGACTTCTACGATGGCTCCCAACAATGGCCACTTCCTGGTATTTCTGCCTCTGTGTTATAAAAGGGGGAAAGTGAGTAATTACCCCCTAGGAGGCAATGGCTATGCTGAAATCCCCTCTGAGCATGGGCTGGACTTAATGATTTAATTCTAACAAATAAAAGATGGCAAAAGCAATGAGATACATCTGAGATTAGGTTAGAAGACTGGCTTTATTCTTGCTTTTACTCTCTTTTTGGATCTTATTTATTTATTTATTTATTTATTTATTTATTTGGAGAGGTTTTTGCTATAGGGCACATGCGCTCACCAGAAAGACAGAAACAGAGAGACAGAAAGCAAGAAATCACCCCCTGGGGGGATGGCCACGCCGCAATCCTTTCTCCTCCATTCCCCTCTCGGGATCTTGGGCACGCATGCACACATGCCCAGCATGAGTTTAAGCCACCAAGTCCAGGACTTGAACGGTCGACTACATGGGAGTCCAGTGACATAGCCATTACGCTAACTGCTGGTCTTTCTCTATGGATCTTGTCAGCTTGCTCACTGGGATGAAGTGAGCTGCCATGATGTGAGCTGCTCTATGGAGAGGGCCATGGCAGGGAACTGAAGGCAGCCTCAGCCTATAGCCAGTGAGGAAGGGAGGCCCTCAGTCACAGTTCATAAGCTGGACTGAGGTCTGCCAACAGGTGTGTGATTGATCTTGGAAGTGAATGCTTCCCTACTTGTCCTGAAGTGACTATGGCCTTGATAATACCATGATCAGGGCCTATCAGAAGCTCTGGGTCTGAGAACAGTTAATCTGTACCTGGATTCCTAAACCTCAGCAATGTGAGATAAGCCATGAGATTCGAAGGCACCAAGTTTTGGGATAATTTGTTTTGTAGTCATAGATAATACTATGTAGTATGGTCATGGTTGTGTTCCTCTGTGACTGGAACTTCTGTCTGGTGGTCCCTGTTTCATGGCTCGACTGGTCTCAGGAAACACCATTTCCCTCCCGGGCTGCTTTAGTTTCAGGGATGGTTTTGGTAGCTCTTACTCCTCTCCTATCTCTGGAAATATATATATATATATATATA
>NW_006206595.1:1858154-1869832 GCF_000334495.1 Tupaia belangeri chinensis
TTTCCCATCTGACCTGTGCTGTTTTTTTCCTTGTCCTCCCTCCTGTACTAGGGGTTGGAGGGTAGCAGCAACTCCAAAGGGAGGAAATGACATAGAATCTTGGGGTAGACAGCTTCTATGTTCAAGATCAAGGCACATATGTCTCTGAGAGCTGTCCTGACACCTGTGGTTGACATGGCTAATCTTCTTTGCCAAGCTCTTGTTGGCTTGCCCGAGTTCTGCCTCATTCCTTGGTGCCCCTTCTTTTCCATCTTTGCCAATGAGGGAGATGTGAAGACAAACAATAGGAGGGAAGTTTTAAAAAACTCTTAATTCTTTTTTTTTTTTTTTAATAGTTTATTTTTCCATGAAATAGACACAGGTACCCTTGACAGGATTCCCACACCATGATCCACCCCTAGTCTCAGTTGGTCTGGATCAGGGATATAAACTCAGGATCTTTCATATTTGTGTCCAGTTAGATTACCACTGCACCACCACCTGTCCCCTCCAATTCTATTTATTTAACAAACACATAGCATGTAATATGTGCTAAACACTATTCTCAGAACTTTATAAAGTTTAATCTCTTAGAATCCTCACCGTAATTGAATGAGTTAAGGTACTATCAATTTCCTCACTTTAGAGGTGAGGAAACTAAGGGAAAGACAGACTAAGGAACTGGCCTGTGATGACACTAGTAAGTGGCAGAGCTAGAGTGCAAGCACAGCATTGTGGCTCCAGAGTCTGTGCTATCAACCACAACTCCTGCTGGTATATTAAGTTCCATTTTATAATAAATATTAGTTCCCTGTAATGTTAAGTTTCTCTAGTCTTAACTAATCTATATCTGTATAAGAGTTCTCCAGGGAAACAGAACCAATCTTGTGTGTGTGTGTGTGTGTGTGTATATATGTATGTATATATATAGAGAAAGAGATTGAAGTTTATTTATTTATTAATTTTTTTTGGAGAGGTTTTACTACTACAGAGTGTGTGTGTTTGCCAGAAAGATAGAGAGAGACAGAGAGACAGAAAGTGAAAAATCACCTCCTGGGGGGATGACCACTGCTGGTCCTGAGATTTATTTATCTATTTACTTCTAGGTTTTTGCCATAGGGTGTGTGTGCTCACTGGAGAGAGACAGAGAGAGGAAAAATGAGAAATCATCCCCTAGTGGGGATGATCATACTACAATCCCTTCCCCTCCATTCTCCTCTTAGAATTTTGGACATGCACACACATGTGCTCAATATGTTTTTCAATCTACCAGGTCTGGGACTCAAACTGTACAACTGGCCATGTGGGATCCAGTCACCTGAACCACTATGCCACTGGCTGGCTGTGATTGATTTATTTTAATCACATGTGGAGGCTTGCAAGTCCAAAATCTGCAGTTCAAGACCATAGTCCATCAGGCTGCAGGTGTGAGAAGAAGGCCATCTGCCAGCAGAGGTCAGTCTTTTGCTCTATTCAGGGCCTCGATAGATTGGTTGAGGCCCACCCAAATATAAAGGGCAATCTGCTTTACTCTAAGTCTACTGATTTAAATGGTAATCTAATCCGAAACACCCTCATAGAAATGTCCACCAAAATACTTGATGCCGTATTTGGGCATTGTGGCCCAGGTAAGCTGACCCATAAAATTAATCATTGACAGTACTCTTCAACATTTTAATTTTGAAATGTTTAGTGGACACGAGGTGGGGCCTGAGAGTTGAGGGGGGAAGATATATTATGACAGCTTCTGAAAACTTAATTGGAAGTTTTTTTTTTTTTTTTCCTGGCAATAGTTTTGAAGTGATTCATTAATTTTTTTTTTTTTTTTGAGAGGTTTTTGCTATAGGACACGTGCGCTTGCCAGACAGAGAGAGACAGAGAGACAGAAAGCGAGAAATCACCCCCCACGGGGGATGGCCACACAGCAATCCCTTCTCCTCCATTCTTCTCTTGGGTTCTTGGGCATGCACGCACACGCGCCCGGCGTGAGTTTTAAGCCACCGGGTCCGGGACGCGAACCGCGGTCAACTACATGGGAGTCCAGCGACATAGCCATTATGCTAACTGCTGGTCCCATTTTTTTTTTTTTAACCAGTAATCATAGCTGTTCTTTATTGAGCTCTATGCCATGTATCATATCAAGGCCTCCTCATTTAATCCTCACAAAACCTCTACAATGAGAAATTGAAGTTCAGAGAAGTTTAATTAGTTCAAGGTTACACTGTTAGTGGCTGCTTCTGCATTTCTTCTTTTTTAAAAAAAATAATCTATTAATTTATGTATAGTCATTCACCGCACACATCAGTGATTCGTTCTTGATTTTATTTATTTTTTTGTCTTATATATTCAATCACTGTCTATCATTACAGCTTGTAAAATGAATTTTCCTAGTAAATCTCCTGATTTTCATATTGTTTTTATACCTATTTAAAATTATAGCTTAAAAATTAATTTTAAATGGACAAAATTGTACATATTTATTCCATACAACATGATGTTTTGAAAACGTATGTGTTATGGACTGGCTCAGTTAAACTAATTATTATTCATTACCTATTTTTATTATGAAATAACTTCAGACATAACAGGCAATTTGTCAAAACAGTACAAAGACTTTTCACATACTCTTTCAGTTTGAATTTTTCTTTGCCCTTCAAATCCCTCAGGAGACTGGCACAAGAGTGTCTTCTTGCACCTCTTTCATGGGCTACCATGAAAAACTCTTTGCCTTCAGAAATGTCAGATGATAAACAGGCACCTATTTCTTCATGCACTCTAGCTGTTGGAACACTAACATTCGTTCTGGTCATCTTCCTGCTTAGACATTTCCCAGCTCCGTTTGGATGTGGCCATGGGACTGCGTTCTTGCCAAGTGTATCACTTGCTATTATAGCTTGTATTCCTGTCCCTTCCCCGCTTCTGTGGTTGGGAAGATAACAGTATGAAGATGTAATGAAGATAACAGTATGATCTTGAAGCCATGCATTGAAAAATGGCAGTCAATGCCATCTTGAATATCTAAATGACTGTATGGAGAAGACTGATTACTGTCCCCTCCATATTTATATAATGACTATAAGTATAGTTATTATCTTTTGGGTTATTGTTTACAGTAGTTTAGCCTTCCCTAACTAATATGCTCCTGATGCCTGGGGACACAGGCTTTCTAAGAGCTGTCCTACTGTCCTCCAGTCTGGGTAGCTCCAGGTTAGTCTAGAGAGGGCATCCAGCTAGGGAGGGGATGCCAGTATTATCTTGGATTAGAACCTTCAATCTACATATGATTCCCACAGCCCCTCACTTGACTTAGAGGGTAGAAGAAGCATCTCCCTCCCCTTTTCAAGGGGCGTGTTTGGGGAAAACCTCTTTGGTGTGAGCACTGCCTTCCCCACAGAGCCAGTGGCTCTTATGATTCCATTTTTCTCTTCTTTACAGGGCAGGGAATGATAGTTCTATGATAGTTTGGGTGGCTTTTCTAGCTCTAAGGGAGTCCCAGGGTGGTGGGCAGGGTAGCATGAAGCTCCAGATGTCAGGAGTTCTCCAAGGAATGTGGGATATTTGGACCTACAATTTCTACCTGTGAGCCCTAGAACAAATCCAGGTACATAAAGTCCCACTTAACACTGATGCACATTAAAAAGGTACTGGGGAGGGAGAATGAGGAATAAAGAGCGACTAGTTTGGGAACTGAAGCTCAGCCCCAGCAGATCTGTGTGAAGGGGTGGGTATGAATCAAAAAAACTTGCTCTCTACCCCAGGGCTGTCTCTGGAAGCTGCAGTTCTGGGGGCAGGGCCAGGGAGGCACAGGGTTCTCCTCCATCCTTTTCGGCTCTTGGTCAGATTTCTCACTCCATCTCTCAAGGAAAACACACACATATGCAAGTTTGATGCTTTCAGTATAATGGCTTTTTTGGTTGTTCTTGTTTTGCTTTTTCTTGTGTTTGTGTTTTTGTTTTGGGCTGCAGACTTAAAACTCGGTGCTCCTGGGCATCATTTTTCAGCTTCTCCTACCATTTTTTTCTCAGGGGAGGATATCTAGGAGAACCATAGAAAAATCAGTGGAAAGAAAAAGGAGGGAGAGGAAGGGGAGTTAGGGAAGAGATGGGGCGAAGAGATGTAAATGAGCCTTCAAGGGTCCGAGATGGCAGCTGCACCCCTCCTGTTCCTTCTCAGCTCCATCTTCTGTTTCTCAAACTCACAGAGCCCTTGGAAGGGTGCATACAGAAAGCAGAGGGACAAGGTTAGATTCACCAGAAGCTGCAACAGGGAGAGAAACAAGCAGGCTCTACAGTGGTGAGGATGGAGGTCAGACCTCAGGGAGAATCAGTAGCAGACAGTACGGGGGTCTAGATCTGATGAGAATTTGAAAACATCTGAAGACACAAAGTATGAGAAGCTTTAGTGGCAGGGGCTGTGGCAGGTGTGGGTCTCACGTGTGGAGGTGGAGATAGGGGCTGCTCTGGGGAGGGTGGGGATCCTCATACTGGGCCCTATAGGCTCACCTGGGAACACACTCACCTTACTCTTGTTTTCTAGATTGACAGATTGGATTTTTCATATCCTCCATAATGTCCCTTGCATTTTCTTTGATTACTTCGATGGGTTCTAATTCAGGGTACAGGTCACATCAGCAGAAAGGCTGCTTCATTTATAAGAGAACTTCCCCCTAGTCCTAGGCATAGACTAGGGAAAGGTGGTAGGCTGGATCACACAGCAATATCTACTACCCAAGAAGTCCTGTATGTAGAAGCTGATACACACCCTCCGCCCACCCTCCAGAAGTCTAAGTGCATCTGTGTCCCTGTGTGTACACCTGCAAATGCAGGAGACCCCTGGAATCCTGCTGTTCCATGCATCAAAATGCAAGACCCTGACAAGAGCAGACAGACTTACCCAGAAGACTGGCTGGCTGCTTCCTTGGTAGTGTTAGTTTCTTTTTGGCTAATCCTGGGGCTTCTGAAAATTTCTTTTTGGTTGCTGCTGCCTCATGGCATGCTGAAAGAGGATGATAGGAAAAGGAATGATAGCATTCTCATCTCACCCCCAGGGACTTCATGGTGCTTATGCACTCAAGGTCTGGCTTTAGAATACATTTACTCTCCCAGTACTTTTAAATCTTGACTTTTAGGATATACTAGGATTTTTTTTTTTTTTTTTAGCATCTTTTCTTGCTCCCTCAACAACTTCCCCTGCTGTCTTAGGGCCTTTTCTTAGAGTGGATTATGATTCTGGGAAAAGTAAAGTCATGTTGGAAGACAGATCATATCACTTTAAAGAGAACCTTACTACATCCCTAGTTTTCCTCCCTTACACCAGCCCCCAGGGTGCAGAGGTTTTGCTGAGGGGACTAGCTTCTCTCCTTCAAAATCTTGACTTTTAGGATATACTAGGATTTTTTTTTTTTTTTTAGCATCTTTTCTTGCTCCCTCAACAACTTCCCCTGCTGTCTTAGGGCCTTTTCTTAGAGTGGATTATGATTCTGGGAAAAGTAAAGTCATGTTGGAAGACAGATCATATCACTTTAAAGAGAACCTTACTACATCCCTAGTTTTCCTCCCTTACACCAGCCCCCAGGGTGCAGAGGTTTTGCTGAGGGGACTAGCTTCTCTCCTTCACAGGCAAATCCTATAGGAGAAATATGTGTGAGTGTGGATGGGGTGGAGCTTAAATGGAAAGGAGACCCTCTTACCATGTAATCATTGATGCTGAGGCATTCTTAGGTTCTAACTAGAGCAGGCTTTAATGATGAGTCTATGGCAGAGTCTGTGCTCCCTGAGTTTGTGGAGGAGTCAGAAATGGCTCTTTAAGTTGCTCCCTTTTTGGGATAGGAGATTAGGTTTATTCCTGGGACACAAATATTAATAGCTTTGTCTTGGGACATAGTTACCTTTTTTTTTCCTTAAAGAATTATTTTATTTAACTTTATTTATTATTATCATTGTTATTTTCCAGTTTGATCAGAGAGAGACAGAGAGAGAGGAAGTGAGAAAGCAAGCCACCAGGTCCGAGACTTGAACCGTGGTTGACCATGTGGGAGTCTAGCACCCTTAACCACCATGCCACTTGTTGGCCCCCATAGTTACCTTTTTTATTTTTTTAAATTAATTAACTTATTCGTTCATTTATTTTAATTTGACCAGAGAGAGACAGAGCAAGAGAGAGAAGGAAAGTGAGAAAGCAAGTCGCCAGGTTTGGGACTTGAACTGTGGTTGGCCATGTGGCAGTCCAGTGTACTTTACCACCATGCTACCTGCTGGCCCCTTGGGACACAGTTACCTTTTAAATTGTGATTTAGAGTTCCAATTTCATGGTTATGAATATCTTCCTTGTCATCAGCTTTTTTTTTTTCTTTTTTCTTTTTTTTTTTTGGAGAGGTTTTTGCTATAGGGCACATGCCCTTGCCAGAAAGACAGAGAGAGATGGAGAGAGAGAAAGCGAGAAATCACCCCCCAGGAGGGATGGCCACGCCACAATCCCTTCTCCTCCATTCTCCTCTCGGGATCTTGGGCACGCATGCACATATGCCTGGCGTGAGTTTAAGCTACCAGGTCCGGGACTTGGACTGTGGTCACTACATGGGAGTCCAGCAACATAGCCATTACCAGCTAACTGCTGGTCCCTGTCATCAGCTTTTGTTGGACCTAATTTGAAGCAGAAGCCACATCAGCAGAAAAAAGCAATCATTCTAAGCGAAGTGTTCCCAGCTTACCCACACCTCAGACACCCCCCGGAACCAATGTATATGGTAGAGAGAATCAACCACTCTCTCTTGAAGCTGAGGGGATGTTGGTGGAAACAGAAATAGAAATATGTGTAGAGAGCTATCCCTTGCCTTAACTTCCACACTTGTTTCTTTTTTTTTGGATAGATTTTTGCTATAGGGCGTGTGCACTTGCTGCAGAGACAGAGAGAGACAGAAAGCGAGAAATCACACCCCCCACCCCCTGCCCCGGGAGATGGCCATACCACAATCTCTGGCTAGGGATGAATATGGCAAGGGATGGGCCATACTCATGGGCATAGACCAGGGTCACAGCCAGAGCTGCCAAGAAGAGGAAAACAATGAATTTTATTCTTCTGAGTTCTGGAGTAGGTAGGCCATGGAATCCTTTGAATTCTTGGGATCTAGGTTGTCAGTTTTCTCTCTGTGCCTCTTTAAATCATGATAAGGACCAATGAGAACCGGTCTTCCTGTGCTGTGTTCTCTTTACCTCCTCTAATCCCACTTCAGAGCCACCTGCTAAATCAATAGGGATTAGCTGGGACCAACTGGTGCCTGCTTTCCCTGCAGGTAGGTCCTGGACAGCAGCTCTATGGCTGTCACCATCCTGACTGGCTTCTAGGCATCCTTTGCCCACCTTTCCCCTCTTCACCTCACTTTTCACCTGGGCTCCCATCTCTGTGACATCCAGGGTACTGAGGGAGATTGTGAGAGGTTTCTGGGGCTTTGATAGGAGGGGTGTATTCAGAAATCTCTCCTGCGTGGAAACAGGAGGGTGGTTAATGCGACGGGGTGGGGGTGGGAGACAACTGGATGAGACTTCTCCAGAGTGGGCTACACTTTTACCAGGAGGCTGCTCTCAGAGCATTTGAGGACTCCACCTTACTAAGGTCTAGAGATGCTAGGGCCTTCTCTAGAGATTTCCACTTGTAAGTAAAGCTTCTCAGCCTCTATAGGCCTTGACTAAGGTGAGAGTCAGAAAGACATGCCCCAAGTCACTCAGCTACTAAATGCTGGAACAGAACTTTGGAACAGAACTCTTTCAATACCAGCTAATGATTTGCAACTCTGGAAAATTCTCTTGGCCAATTAACTGGAGTATGAAGTTAGTTCCGGGCTTACCTTTCCGATAGGGGAGGGTGGCCAGTGGTGTGGATAATCCAGATTAGTGAAAATTCCAGACCATCTATAAGGGATGGTCCCACTGCTATCCCTTCTCCTCTATTCTCTTTTTGGGTTTTGGGCACGCATGCACATGAACCATGTGTCTTTCTTTTTCTTTCTCTCTTCCTTCTTTCTTTTGTTCGTTCTTTCTCTTTTTTCTTCTTCTTTCTTTCTTTCTCTTTTTCTTCTTCTCCTTTTTTTTCTTCTTTTCTTCTTTCCTCTTTTCTTTCTCTCTCTCTCTTTTTCTTTCTTTCTTCTTCTTTCTCTTCCTTTCCTATTTCTTTTTTTCTTTCTCTCTTTCTTTACTTCCTTTTTCTTTCTGTTTCCTTTCTCTCTCTCTTCTTCTTTCTCTTTTTTCTTTCTTCCCTTCCTTTCTTCTTTCTTTCTTTCTCTCTTTATTTTTCTTCTTCTTTCTTTCTCTTTCTTCTTTTTTCTTTCTTCCCTTCCTTTTCTTTTCTTTCTCTCTTCTTTCATTTTTTTGAGAGTTTTTTGCCATAGGGTGTGTGCACTTGCCAGAAAGACATAGAGAGACAGAGAGACAGAAAGCAATAAATCACCCCCTGGGGGGATGGCCATGCCATAATCCCTTCTTCTCTATTCTCTCGGTATCTTGGGCACACATGCACACGTGCCCGGCATGAGTTTAAGCCACTGGGTCTGGGACTTGAACTGCGGTTGACTACATGGGAGTCCAGCAACATAGCCATTGTGCCAACTGCTGGTGCCTCTTCTTTCATTTTTAAAATTTACATTTAATCACTATACATCTTTATAGTGCACTACATGGTTTTATCTCAGCATGAAATACAGTGCATAGCAGTCAAGTAAAAAACACTACCATGACATTATCATTAACAGGTAATTTTTCACTTTTCTATATATTAAATGTATTGTGTTGTATGCTTTTTCTCTGATTCTTTCCCTCCCACGCCCTATTTTCCACTCCCCCATACTGTCTCTAGTATCTACAGTTGCTCTCCCTCCTATTTATAACTTCCAATCTTTCAGTTTGTGCTATAGAACACAGACATGGAATATATATTGAGAGGGGACATATGATGCCTCTCTTTCATAGTCTAGCTTACTTTGCTTAGCATTACATCTTCCATATTTGTCTATATTATATCAAACATCAAGGTCTCATTGATCTTTATGGCTAAGTAATATTCCATAGAGGACATATGCCACGTTTTTACAATCTACTCATCCATTCTCGAATATTTGGGTTGATTCCATGTCCTAACAATAGTAAATAATGCTATAATAAAAATGTGCAAGTGTTTTTTCCAGTTGAGGGTTTTCCTTTCCTCTGCGAAGATACTTAAGAGTGGAAATACTGAGATATATGGTAGTTCTATTTGTAGGTTTCTGAAGAAACTCCATATTGTTCTACACAGTGGCTGTACTAATTTACATTCCCACTAGCAGTGCAGGAGGGTTCCTTTTTCATTACAGCTTTGCCAGCACTTATTATTTATTTTTTAAAATCTTAGCCATTTTGACTGGGGTTAAGTATATCTCATTTGTGATTTTAATTTGCATTTCCCTTATGATAAGATCAAGCATGTTTTCATATGTTTTTTTGGCTGTTCATATGTCTTTCTTAGGTGTTTGTTCAGCTCACTTGCCCATCTTTAATTGGACTGATCATTTTGTATGTGTGTATGTGTAGGCTGCTTGAATTCTTTCTATATTCTGGTTATCAGTCCCTTATCTGGGGGCATAGTTTGCAAATACATTCTTCCACTCTGAGAGTTGTTTCCTCACTCTAATTATTGTTTCTTTTGTTGTGCTGAAACTTTTTTATCCTAATGTAGTCTCACTTGTCTATTTTTAGGTTTATTGCCTGTGCGTTGGATATACTCTTTAAAAAGTCTTTGCCTACTCTAATGTTTCCAAATGTTTTCCACCAGTAGTTTTATAGTTTGAGGTTTTATATTTAGATCCTTGATCTATTTTTTTAAATGGAGAAATTGATTTTTTTTTTATTTCTTATTTTGCTGCAAAGCTGTTGCTTCAACTGTATAAAATAGCACCATCAAATACAGTTTATGGCAAAACTAAAATAGTACTGTTCTTCAATACTATACAACTAACAAAAAATTTTCTCCACTCCCACTTATATTTAGTGGAGAGAAAATGAAGTATTCTGACCCACATCCAGGGATGGTTGTATATGGTGTTATATAAGGCTTAGGATAACAGTGTTAATCACTAATTACATAATTTTTATAGCCAGTTTTTAATCACAGATAATTTCATGAATTCTGAATACTTGAGCCTAGACTGAAAATCATAGAATATTGTGAAGAAGATGCATTTTGTGTTTATTAAAAATATGATCATTAGGAAGTTAAGGGGTATTTATTACTGCTACTGGTGTTCAGAGCAGTTTCTTTTCCACTGGTATTGCTAAAAGTTGCAACTTAAGTCTTCTATCAACCACTAATGTAAGACAACTATGACTGGATGAACTAGTTTTACACTACTTTATTTAAGGGTTCTACTTTTACTTTTCAATAGACTTTACGTATTTCTCACACGAGTCTTCACTCATTAGTTCATCTAGTTCTGAAGGATTATTCAGTGTCATCTTGATCAGCCAACCATCTTCATAACAAGATTTGTTGACAAGTCTTGGATTTTCTGCAAGAGCTTCATTAATTTTAGTTACTTCTCCTAACAGAATAGAGTTCACTAATGGCTTTCACACTTTCCAAAGCACCAAACTCATCTTGTTTGTTCAGTTTTGTTCCAACTTCAGGCAGACTACAATAAACAACATCTCCCAAAGCTTTCTGTGCACTGTTGCTGATTCCTGCTATTCCAATACCATTTTCTGTTGTTATCCATTCATTTGTGCACAGTTGCTGATTCCATGAATTTATGCACTGACAGCAGAGCTAGTACTGTGTGCAGCGTTGAGAGGGTGCCCACCAGTGGGCACCCACCAGCAGCCACAAGGGCCACTCAGGCTGGGCACAGTGCGCAGGCTGCAGGCCACCAGCGCAGGCTCCACGCTGCTTGCAATTGCCATGTTGGCAGTGCCCTTGATCTATTTTGAGTTGGTTTTTGTCCTGACCCGGGGGACAGTCGAACAGGTTTCCTGAGGGAAGGAGTGAGAGACGGGACGAACAACGCAGTGTTACAACACAGAGACAGATGATGCAGTGTTACAACTCTTTACGGTTGTCCATTTATTGTGGGCAGCACGGAGACAACACAGTGTTACAACTCTTCAGGGTCATCCGGAGATGACACAGTGCCACAGCTCTTCAGGGTTGTCCGGAGACAACGCAGTGTCACAGGTCTTCAGGGTTGTCTAGTGACGATGCGGTGTTACAACTCTTCAGGGTTGTCTGGAGACAACACGGTGTCACAGGTCTTCAGGGTTGTCTAGTGATGATGCGGTGTTACAACTCTTCAGGCTCTTCAGGGTCATCTGGAGATGATGCGGTGTTACAACTCTTCAGGCTCTTCAGGGTCGTCTGGCGATTGTGGGCCAGGGATCGTGGTTATATACATGTTGGTGGGCCATGATTGGTTGTAAAGGTGGGTTATGCTTGGTTGTAAAAGGTGGGTTATGATTGGTTGCTTTGTGGACCAATCATGAGGTTTCAGATATGCAAATATGAGGGATTCTAGTGGCCAATCAGAGTATGGTTTTGAAGGTGAGGTTTTGAAGGGAAACCAATCATGGCTTTTGGCATTGTGTAATTGTTTGCTCTCTGAGAAACCGGCGATATTCGCTGGTGCACAGCCTCCCACATATCCCCCTTCTCTGTTTTAATTTGAGAGATGAGAAAAAGGCCTA
>NW_006206595.1:1870468-1870865 GCF_000334495.1 Tupaia belangeri chinensis
GGGGTCATACTGCATTTGATTTTCATTTTGCGCATAGTTTCCTTCTCCTATTAACATTTCGGCCGTCCAGCCATTATTGGCTTAGGCATTGCGGCAGGCAGTTTCTCTACAAGCCTCTACATATTCTGATTTCCAAAGCAGGTAGTCTCCTCCTGAAAGTGTAACTCGGGTCAATGTTTGCCAGTCATGGTGTGAGCCAGCCCTCGGCGACAGCTTCAACTATAGCTACGGTATACGGAGCAGTAGCTTCATATTGGGCGACCGCTGCCTTAATTTCTTTTACCATTTTTTTTTTTTTTGGAGAGATTTTCGCTATAGGGTGTGTGTGCTTGCCAGACAGACAGAGAGAGACATTAGAGACAGAAAGCGAGAAATCACCTCCTGGGGGGATGGTCAC